>NC_090932.1:860522382-860825412 GCF_040938575.1 Ambystoma mexicanum | reverse complement strand
GGCCTCCCATAACACTCCCCTATTGCCCACCGTGCCCTCGTTTAATTCAAAGTACGACATGATCCCCTCTCCAAGCTCTGCCACAAAGGCCCCATCTCGCAACGCCTCCCTCCACATCTGCCACAACCGCCGCGGGGGGCTTTCACTGGGTCCACACAGCATCGTCACCAGGGGAGAGTGGTCCGATAGAATGCGCCCAAGTACGTTGTCTCTCCAAAGTAGTGACGGTATTCTGTTACCCTATAGTCTAAGCGCGAGTATGAACCGTGCACACTCGAATGAAAAGAGTAACCCCTTTCCTCCCCGTGTTTCTCCCTCCAAATTGCTACCAGATCCAATTCCTGCATTACCTCCTGTAGAGACCCCGGCATATATTTCTTTGGCCCCCTTCTAGTTCCCCACCGGTCGAACCGTTCATCGAAGTGACAGTTGGTCTCCCCCCATATTATTTCCCCTCTATAGGCCCCCATCATGCGCAACATCGAGGGGAAATATTCCTTGTCATCCACATTAGGCACGTACGAGTTAACCAAACATAGTGACCTATTCTCCCACAAACAGCGCACCAGGACTGTCCTACCCTCCCCATCCATCACTCCCCGTTCCAGCTTCAGTGTCACCCCCCTTGCCACCCAGATAAGAACCCCGCCTCGCTTGGGTTGAGTACGTCGTACCACATACCTGACCTCCCCACAACTTCTCCAGCCTTCCCAGTCCCTCCGCATTCACATGTCTCCTTTAACAGGGCCACCTGTATCCCTTGCCTTTTCAAATATTCCCCCACCCTCCTCCTCTTCCGATAGTTCCCCAGCCCCCTGACATTCCATGTCCCAATTTTCAAACTTCGTACCTTACTCATTCAGTATATCGGAATTTGCTCCCACATCAGCCCCTCTCCCGTACACCCGACACCAACCCCACCTTCCCCTCTCACTCTTAACTGCTGTGCCAAATCTCACACCCAGTGGTTTTATCCAACTCCCCCCCCTCCCGCGCTCCGAACCCCAACTTTGTGCTATCCTCCCAGACCCTCCCCCCTCCCTTCTCCTCTCCACCTCCCCTCCCCCCACACCCATTACCCCACCCCTCCCCTCTGTTCCCCTCCCCCTTCTTCTACCATGACAGTAGACCCACTAACCTGCTCCACCTCTCTTCCTTCCCGCCCTTGGGGCTGGTAGTTAGTAGCATCGTTTAAATTGGGGGTATCACCATCTGCCCCATGCAGCCCCACCTACATCTTCCTCTCGAGTATCACCCCCTTCCCAGGAAACCGATTTCTGCCAGGGTCTCCTTCATCGGTGTCCTCCTGGGCTTCATCCACACTCCTCCGCCTCCCGAGCCGCCCCCACACTAGGACCATCCGGAGAGGGATCCACTTTATGCTGCCTCATGTCCAACCAGTCCCATACCTCTCTCGGACCGGTGAAAAACCACGATTTCCCCCCCCGACAACACTTTCAGCTTTGCTGGGAAAAAATCATGTATTTTAGATTGAGTTCCCGCAGACGGCTCCTCACCGCATCGTAGGATCTCCTCTGACGTTGTACCTCAAGCGTGAAGTCCGGAAAGATCCTCAACTTTGCGTTTCCGATCGCATACTGACCCACCCTGCGAGCATCCTCCAGAATGACGTCTCGGTCCCGGAACTTCATGATCTTGGCCACCAGCACTCTCGGCGGGGCACCCAGCGGCAGATGCCGTCCCGGGACCCTATGCGCCTTCTCCACAGTGAAGAGGTTGGACAGGCCCTTGATCCCCAGGACTTTTAGGATCAGATTTTCCACAAAAAGCTCCGCACTAGGGCCTTCTCCCTCTCCGGGACACCGAACATACGGATGTTACAGTGCCTGGAGTGTCCCTAAGCATCCTCAACTCTAACTTCCAGTGTTCGAGTTACTCCTATAAGTCCCGCCACCTGGTTCTTTAGCTTTTGGACATCATCCTCCACTGTACTGACCCTCTGCTCCACCTCCGTAACTCTCTCGCACACTTTGCGGAAGTCCGCCCTCACCAGAGACATCCACTTGTACCTCTTTGATGCTCTCCTGAAGAGTATCTCTGGAGACCTGTATCGCCTCCATTAGCGAATCCAGGTTCACAGAGCTTCTTTCCTCACCGGGGGATCCCCCCTGTCGATCTGGTCCCTCTTGTCTCTGGGGCATGTCCTTTGTCTCCGTATATTTATCCATCCGCTGCTGGTTTTTGCCCATGGTAAACCAGCTCCTATTGGCGCCCCCTCAGGTGTGAATACTGCGATCTGTCCTCAGCTGGCACCCCCGTGCCTAAATTAACCTATTCCGCCTGAATCTTCCCTCAGGGGCCCTCCTCTTTTGCAGCAGTCTCCAACTCCTGCCGATTCTGTCCTCAGCTGGCACCCCCATGCCCAAAATGTCTGGATCCACCAGACTCTTCAGCCGGCGCCCCCCTCTTTTCCAGCAGTCCCCAGTACCAGCTCTATTACTCAGCCAAGGGCCCAGTCTCCAAGGACCCTTCTATTCACCACACTCAGCAGCTTCAGGGGGGAACCCCGCTCCCAGGGGCTCCCTTCCCCTCACTGTGCTCCGTAATCTCCAACCGGAGCGGGACGTTCAGGCAGCCTGGAGGGAGGCAGGAGACCCCAAGAGTCCCCCAACAGGGGGGGAAGCCAGAGATCAGACCCCCCCCACCTTGGAGGCTTTTTTCACTGACACTCCCCCCCCACCTCCAGGGACCCACTCCAAGCGCTCCGCCGGAGGGAGTCACCGCTCCGTCCTGCTCTCCCCCACCGGCGAAGGGAGAATGTCTTCCACAGCCTCTGTGATCTCTCGGCAGGGCCAGCACCTGGGCCCCTTCTCCTCTCAGGTCTGCGCAGCTGCTAGTGTCTCTGCCCGTGGGCTGACACCCCCACGTGGGTCCTACCATGCGGGGCCCCGCTCACTCCTTCCTCCGGAGGTACTGTCCCACAACCCTCTGCTCAGCAGCCGCGCCCGCAGTGCCGCAGACTGGGCTCTCTGCAGTTGGGTCCTCTCCTCGCGGCGCCATTCTGTCCGTCCGCTCCAACTGCCGAGTTAGCCGGCACCTCCCCTCCGTGTACTCCCGGCCGCTCCTCTCCGGACAGCGGTGCTCAGCCCCCAGCCAGGTCTCCTCCCGCCACCGTCTCCGCGAGCCGCTCTGCGCTGCTCACTGTGAGGCAGAGCGCGGCTCCCAATGGCGGCCCGCTCCGCCGTCCTCCACCTGATCCGCTCCTCCTCGTATCTCGCCAGGCAGGATTCGTTCCTCCACCCCCGCCAGGGACACCTCCACGCTCACCAGGACCTCCGCTACTCTCAGAGGGTGCAGTATGTCACCAGCGTCCACAGGCGCCACACGTCCCTCCCTCCTCGATCTCACAGCACCACAGGGGCCATCTTAGGCGTCTCTTCCCGCCGAGGTTCCAGGCTTTCTCTCCTGAAGCAGACTGTTCTTTACCTCAGCACTTCAACTTCATTCCCCAGTAATTTCTACGCCATCCGTGGGGATTTTACACAGGATTTTGAGCAGATTTCAGCGGCTGCACGGGAGCTCCAGGAATTCACCTGCACATCGTTCGACAGTTGGCCACGCCCCCGACTTGCAGTAATCTTGGAACACCTCCTTAGACTAGGAAAAAAGAGACAATAGTACAGAAGCAGTAGAGGTTAGAAGAAAAGGAGAATACTTTATTTCCTTATGCTACCCAGTGTACACATGCTCTTATTTGCAGTGTTTTCATACATTTTGCATTCTTACCCTGCTTTGATCAGAAGACCTAACGACATAGTGGTGTTTCTTGGAAGTCCTAAAAATAACACTATTGTTTTGAGAATTATACTGGTGATTATTTTGCAGTTTTTGCTATAAGTTCATAAATCATCAATAATTGACACATTTGATACATGTCAAACATAATCAGAGAAATGGAAATGTTACAAGAGGTAAGAACTGTAGCTCCACGAAAAAGATGTACTATACAGAGAATAATTGTGGAGCTTTTTGTGGTATTTTGATTTTAATTGCTATCCTTATTACGGTGGCATTCACACACATTATAATCAGTGATGAAAAAGAAAACAAGACATCTCCACTTGTTCCCGTTATCCCCATTGTCCCTATTTGTCTCGGGAGGATAGCTCAGGGGCAACATGCTCGCCTTAGAAGCAAGACAACACGGAGCTCCACAGGTTCGTACCCCGGGTCCGCGCTTAGAAACCTCTGGGTATTAAGCGCGTTATAAATAACCTATCATATCATATTAGGAGTGCAAAAACCCCACTGATTCCTGATATTAAAAGACATTTTTCTCAAATAAAGAGGGATGCTGAGGAAGACAAACCTACTTTAAAAAATCGGCTCATCTAGCTAGGTACATCGTTATTACAACGCCAGCGTGTTTTTCACTGAGTTTTTTACTGAAACATTTCAGCCGAAAAAACACTTTGAAAAATATGTGGGGGGTGGGTAAGGCAATATAATGGGTAGGGGTGTGGGAAATGGGGATTAGAAAATAGGTAAATAGGCTTTGGGGAGACCCCCCCAAATATTTTTTTTAAATAATTCAATGAGTTTCTTCGGCTGAAATTGATGCCAGGGAATAGACCTTTTTCTGTGAAACACTCAGCCTTGATTCTCTGGTTACACTCTTCAACCCACATAAACCATTGTAGTGGCCCAGCAGAGCAGGTTTAGACTCTACTTCGTGGATTGCTTTGACTTTCACCTATTGGAAAAGCACTTGGCGGTTCCCTACTTTTTGGGTGAGATGGCACTTGGCAGGATTAGCAGTCAAGTGTGTGTCATGATCTCTGCTTCCAAAAGATCAGGACTTGCCCGACTCCCTTGGAAGCAGACCCATAACCCCGGTTCCGAGTGCCAGCCAGTCCCAATTGGGACCTTTTGGACCCTGTCCTGGCGCCAGTGGCACCAGGCTCATAAAGATGCCCAGTCCCAGCGCTGGAAGCGCCGGGCTCATAATGCTTGGGTGGACTTACCTGCAGCAGACCATGCTGCTTACTTACCTGCCAGTTGAACCCCTGATCCTCTTCTGTTTGGGACTACTTTTCCTGTTGGGTGGGGCAGGAGCCACTCCCTAGGTTCAGAACACTGGAACTCTTCTGGAAAGCAGGAACTCTTTTCTTACCTTGGCGTGGCTGTGGAAGGAGACACCTAAGCACTACAGGAGGCTATTTAAACCACACCCGATGGATGAATCTTGCTTTGTGTTATTCTGCATTCTCTGCAGCAGAACGCTCATCGTGTCTTCTGCTTCTGATCCTGGGCCTAAGGGAACAAAGGCTTACCATCCTGGAATCCAGTCTTCAGCAGCACCTGTAAAGACAAAGAAAGAACAGGTTAGCACTATGGTCTTCAGTGGCAGCGCATCTCTTACCTGGTCCATCGGCTGTCACCAACGCCTCGCGCTGCATTCCGGCATCTGAAAGACAAACGCTTACCTACTCTTCGCATGCTCCGGAGGTCTTCGCACTGCATTCCGGCATCTGAAAGAGAAAAGCTTACCAGCTCTTCGCACGCTCCGGAGGCCTTCGGCGCTGCATCCTGCATCTGAAAGACAAAAGAAGGTGCGTTTAAAGACATTGGGCAACTTTATTACTCACGTGCCATTACTCCTTCCCACGCCGAATCCAGTGGGTATTCCAGCACCCTTCAGCTTCTCTAAAGCTCCGAACTTGTACCTGCAAGATAAAAGGGACAGTTAGTGCGCATCGTGAAGCAGGCTACAAGCGCTTACTTACGTTCTTCCAGGTGCTTCTATTCCTCACGCGGGTTCGATCCTCAACTCTCATCAACCCGCCATCCGCCATCGCCGTAACCCTGCAAAACAAGAGATATCATTACAAAAGACTTTTAAGACATTTGAAGTGCCCAGAACTTACCGTTCGTGCAGTTAACGACGGACAGCAGTCCTCTGAGGTCAAGAGGCCTGCACCCTTATCCAGTGAAGAAACTGGTTACGGCACCCTGCCCCGAGGCAGATGGAGAGCTCGGCGTTCACTTACCTAAGACATCTTACTCTTCAAGTCAGACATACAGTGCACAGAGGTCCAGCCCAAAGAGCCAACCGTGTGTTACACATCACCTTTGAAGATACGGCATTCACCCAGTCAAGACCGGCACCTCTGCGGGAATCAGGTGAGCGTTACAGTGTGCTTTCCTTAGATGGTTACAAATGGCTGCAGGGTGATGTAGATGTTCCTTCCATGTAGAACTATAGATGGCAATACCATCTAGGTATTCTCTGGCAAAGGTTTGTCAGGGGGCCAGTTTCCGATCCATTTGTCTCTGGACCATGGCATGTGCCCGTGCAGTCCGAAGGCTACGGCGGCAAACTGGAATAACTCTTCGGGAGTGGAGAAGGTGGTTTTCAGTTAAGTCTAGAGGCACCTACCAGTGCCCCTTTATTTTAGATCCAGAGTAGAAATGAATCCGACCGCCACCAGTCTCTCCAACAGCTTGTGTCACGATCCATGCCCCAGTCCCCCTCAGGTATAACAGCCCCCTGGCAGCAGTGGGGCTAAAGCCCTTCACACTGGTCCCAAGGGCCTTAAATCTCCATCAGAAACATACATGGAGTCAGTCCTCATTATCAGGAACAAAGCAATACCAGTTTTGGACCGTAATCCAACATGGAGGCCTATTCCACAGCTCAGTTCTTTAGAACCAAGCCATGCAGTCTAATGTTTTGGGTGTGGCTGGGCCTGGAACTACTGTACCTGGAACTACTTTACCTGGGCTATTTAAACCACACCCAAACAGCAGAATACGCTTTGCGTTATTCTGCACTCCTGCAGCGTAACGCTCACTGTGTCCAGCTCCTGCTCATCTGCTTCTCCGACGGCCCGATCGTGAAGCCCTAGATCCGGATTCCATTAATATCCTGGAAGAACAAGAACAGCATTAGCGAGCAGGAACACTTAACTGTGAACTAACCAGTCTTGAATCTATCCTGCGCTTCGCTTACCTCTCCCATCTCCGGAGTTCGCCGCAACCTGCAAAGTTAAAGAAACAAGGACAGCATTAATAACAATTCTTACCTGGGCAGCAGCAAGTCCTGGCAGCACCCTGCTCTTCTCTTACCTCACCCAACTCCGGGTTTCACCGCAACCTGCAAGGGAGAAGGAACAAGGTTAGCATTAACAAAGCACTTACCTGGGCAAGCAGCGCTTCGATCGCTCATTACTCGTGTACAAAGAGAAGCGAACACAGGTTAGCAATTAACACCAATAAACAGCGCAGTACTCCACGCATCAATACCTCACTGTGGTCTTCACCATTGGCGTGGCAACTCGGAGATCGCAACCATCCCTTTGAAAACAAAAAGAGACATTGTTAGGGAACAGCATAGTGGAGCAAGACGCCGAGAAGACAGAGAAAACAGAGGGAAAGAAACCGACAGAATAAAGACAGAAAAGACATTATAACTCACTTGGAAGATGGCAAGCAGAGTCGGAGTCGACCAGTGAAGCAACTAAGTCCACGGAACGCCCGCACCAATCACGCGCCCCTGCACTGAGTCGCAGGACAGAGTACAACGCACAAAAACCTAAGGGGAGCAATAACCCCAAGGGAGGGGATCTGGACCAGAGGGAGGTGGAGTCCACCTATTACAGAACCAGTATCCTAACCCTACATTCTCCTGTTATAGACGCTACCCAACGTCTGGCACATAACCAAGCAGATAGAGGTCCGGGATAGCGCTTAGACCTCCATCCAGTATTGTGTGACGCCCCTCTGGATACTAGGTGAGCGTAACAGCTTGTCAATCCTTGGCATCGGATAGCCTTTGAATTGAGATTTAATTCATCCTTCAGAAGTCTTTACAAAACCACCATGTGGTGTTAGGTTTTGGGACCAGGATGACTGTGGACGACCACTTGCTGTAACATCTTTCAATCACACCCAAGTTGCGTATTTTCTATAGTTCCATGTGTATCATTCTCTTTCGGACTTCTCTTAACTGATAGGGACACCACGGGAGAGTGATACATCTGAAGCCCTATCTGGTGTACCACCTCTTGTATTCACTCTGGTTACGGAGAGAACATGTCTGCTTCCCTCACAATCCAATTGCTCAATTCTTGGTGCTACTTGGTTGTTAGCCCAATTTGGATGGTCACTTTTACTTTAAACGTCAGGGGTGTCACCCTCATGTTTGCGTAGAGTAGAAGTAGCTGCAGGTTGCTACTTTCTCTCCAGGCCTTTTCAGTTTTTTTATGTGGTGCGACTGGGGCATAAGGCCTGCACCGTTTCACTAGTAGCTTAATCTGGGTGATTGGTAGTAAGACCATTACCTGGTCTCACGCCTGAAAGGAACATAGTCGAGCTTCCTTGTTATACATTCTTTTTTGTCAATCCTAAACCTCTTGTAGTTTTGTTCTCGCCAGCTGCTGGACCTTTTCCATATACTACCAGACATTGTGTGTCATGGGGTGGTTGCTGGTTTGCTGTTTTTTTGGGCGGTGTTCTATAAGATTTTGAGGTGAGAGTATTTTGCTCTCTATTTTTAAACTTTGAGAGTGAATGTGATTTTAAGAGAGTAAAAATGACTCTTCTCCTTCGCAAGAGAGTAAATGTATGCGACATCCAGCCGACGTGTGAAAAATACTGTATGGAAATCATTAATATGCGGCAGCTTTCTGCATTGTGACAGAAAACAATTTTCATTATTTCTGGCCATTTGATCTCTCCTGTATATATTTAAATGTTGAAATCACAAAAACCTAGCCAATTATATAGTAAAGCATACATGAATTTGTATTTTGTGTTTTGAGATTCGATGGCAGAATTGTCTTTTGATGTTTAATGAAAGTCCTAATTTCCTGGAGCTATTAATACCTAATGGTATGCCAATGTTACGATACAACAGTGCAGAGAGGCAAGGACTCCATGCTAAATTCTATATCTAATCTAGTGGTATTTATATAGCTCTTTTGGCAAAGCGCTGTACATAGAACATATTTATCACAATTACCACCAAACCAAAGTCGGTACTCCTTTATCAACATCGAAAGGATGAAATCTGAGTTGGACTTGCTGGGATTCAAACCTGCAACCCATAGATCACGCAGAGATTGCATCAACAAGTGCTCAACCGGCTGAGCTATTTTATTGGCTAACATCCTTCAGAGGTTGGTTAACGGAGTATCGACCGAGGTACAATGATCACAGTACCTAGATGTATGACGTACCATTTATGAAGCGCGCCATAAAGTTAAATATCTATCTGGATTATCACAGGGACAGGTTTTGCTGAGTTTCTATTTCAATTACCAATGTAACTTTCATTTGTTTGTTTTTGAACAGCGCTTAAACTTTCTTGAGTCAGGTTTTGGATGTTTTCTTTATAGTCTTGAAGATTTGAGACTCTAGAACACCTGTGATCAGTGTAATGACAATTACTCACCCTTGAGCAAAGACTCTGCTGCCACTGACCATTTATAGTAATTTACCCCATTGAATGCGAGGTTGACAGGATGTAAACTAGACTGTGCATAGTCATCATTTTACACACTGTTTTTATAGTTAGACTGTAAATTAAATTAGAAGTGTAAAAATTATCTGCCTCTGCATGATTATGCACACAGCACTGGAACACTGAAAAATACAATTATGCAATACTGGTTTGCTTTCACTGGAAAAAAAGCATAACTTGTTAAAAAAAAAAAAAGAAAAAAAAATTCTCAATTGCAACTTCTTTTTCTTTCTTATTAATTATACAGGTTTATAGTGAAAAGACCGAAAAAAAAATATCGAAAAAAAAGGTCGAACCAAAAAATCTCGGGAAAAAAAAAGATTCCCCCCATCCCCCCTTTTTTCATTTTTTTTATTTTACCCCTTTTTTTACTTACCTGACCCCAAAAATACATATAAATAAATAAATAAAAAATGCAATTTTTTTTTTTTTCGAGATTTTTTTTTTCCGAGATTTTTGTTATTCGATTTTTTTTTTTTCGGCCTTTTGACTGACCACCAATTATACAATCCGAAAATTCTAGGAAAACATGCACAGTGCTTCGGAAGCTGAATGGAAGGAAATCATTCCTTTTATCAGTGTGCAGTTTATTTTTTTGAAAGGCTTCAGAGAAATACATTCTGTTTCAGATGTGGCTTGCAATTACATACATGTAGATAAAAATCACAAGAAGCCTTCTGGTTTCTGTCAAGTAACCCGACCTTTGCACTGCCCTCTGCTCTAAACCTGTGTGTAAATGTACCCAGGAAAATTAATAAAGCGGGCGTATTTACAAGATTTTCATGCGTAAAAAGGCCTAGTACTCGCCTTATCTGGAGCCCTGGTCTTTCCTCTTCCTGGTAGCGCTAGAACCAGGATTGTTATTGTTGACTCTGGTCCAGGCTTCCAACAAAATTTGAGTGCGGTTGGCACTGGAGGGTTTTTATCGCTCTGTGCTGCTGCTGATATTAGCTGAGGATCTTTACATTGACTCTACAAAAAATAGAGAAGGCATGGCTTGAGACAAATTTGACACATTTTGGGAGGATACACAATGAATGAAAGCAGGCTGGAAATATTGTGGCGGTCAAGGGACTGTCATAGCAGACTTGTAGCAGACTGGCAGATAAGGTGGGAGACTAAGGAACTCAAATTAGTTGGAATCATGTAACCTAAGTATGTGTCCAACTAGGTGCTGTGAAAAATCCAGGGAGATGGTCATCTCACCACAAGGAGGAGCCATCCCCATTGTGACTCGTTAGGCTGAGCTTGCTAAGCTTAACACTCCCCAGGAGAATGGGTAAGCGGAATCCCTCTGGAGGTGAATCACCCTTAGGGGCAGGAAAATCCCAGAGACGGGAACAACCATCCCTCCCCAGTACACTAACATTTCTATGGGGTATGTGGGGTGTAGGTACCTTTTTAATAATGTCTGACTCTGCTTCTGACCCAATCTATGCCCAATCTACATCGAAGACAGCGGCAAGACTAATAGACCAGCCCCATAGAGCAGTATCCCTGGAATAACTGATCAGGAGAGCGCCTCCGCAGATCCTATAAAGTTTAATCACGCCAAAGCACCCACAGGAGGTGTAGCTGGTAAGAGAGGGAGAGAGAAGGCCTGACTCTATGTCCCGCCCCGCGGTACACACTGGGAAAGTGCAGTAAGGCACAGCGGACAGGCTGCATGGAGGGGCAGTGAGTACGAGAGTCAATTACATAGGAGAACTGAGGCAAAGCACTGATGAGAAGCTGCTTAAATGCCCCTGCACTGAGCGAGTGGGAAAGAAGTGTTGCCGATGCCAACGTGGGTTCCAGTTGATGAGTCACATAAGTAGCTGTGCAGCCAGAGGAGGCCCACCTCCCAGTGAATGGTAGGTGGGCAACAACACAAGAGAGAGAAGAGCCCCAGAATATGGGAACACTGAAAAAATCCCAGAGTGGGGAATAAGGAGGAAACAAACCCGGGAGTGGGGAGCCAGGAGGAAGGAACCAGGAGGAGTGAGGTAGCGGCCACCCCCAGCGAGGGGAGCAAAGGAAGATACCCTGGAGCGGGGAGAAGAGAGGGAGAGAGCCCTGTGCAGGGAGTAAGGACAGTCCCAGAGTGCAGAGACACAGACGAAATCTCAGAGTGAAGAGAAATGAGAGAGACTGGGGACTGAAGAGGAAATCCCCAGAGTGGAGAAAAGAGCAAAGACCCCAGAGTGGGTAGTGAGAAGGAGCGAAGCCACAGAATGGGAAAGAGATTGAGAGGACCCCAGAGTGGGGCGCAAGAAAGACAAAGGTCTCCCCGAAGGGAGAAGGTCTAAGAGAAACCAAGGATGGGGAGAGACACAGAGGCCTGGCTGGAATCCTGAGTCGGCACTCCAGCATGACACAACCTGTGGGACTGGAACTGTAAACATAGGCAAGGACCTAGGGTAAAGATACATAGGGTTGGGATGTAGGAAGGCAGCAGCCATCACTTTCAATGGGTAGTTTTCCAAAAGAATGCTTTGTTACTGTGTAATTCTTTTGAGAGATAAGGAAATGTGACTGTTGGAGTAGGATTCCTGACGGAGGACTTCATTTATGTTTCGATGTCCTGACAAGCAAGCAGCCTTTTACCTTTTTCTGGTATAGAGTAGTGCTTGGATTTATAGACTTGTGGAAAGATTAGTCCTTTTTTTTACTTGGAAGAAAATAAACTAAATCCTAGAAATCATGCCTCCTTTTCTGTTTTCCCATTCTGACTTGTCACAGTGCCATCGTTGACAGCTTGCTACAAAGGAAGTCTCTAAGGGCCTCACTAGGACCCTGATGGTCCCGTTATGAACAGTGCCGGTACGGGACCGGCACCGTTCATTACGGGCTTCCTTATTAAGAGGACTGCTGCAGGACCTGCTAAGGAACGCCTGGTCAGACCAGGCGTCCTTAGCCGGTTCTGCAAGCAGTCCAGGATGCTAACGAAGGGCCCGTCATTAACGGGCCCATTGTTAGCATCCTCCCCATTCCCATTGAGCCCTATGGGGGCTAAAATGGGAATGGGGGATATACCAGGTCCGGGTCACGCGAAAGGGATTTACCGGGCCCTCCAAGGTCGGAATGGCCCGGTAAGTCCCCTTTTGCGGGACCTGGTACCTGGTATGGAGGTAGCCATGCTGCTTCTAGCGGCATGGCTACCTCCATACAATTAATGAGGCCCTAAATCTTTCGCTCTCGGGTAAAGTTAATTGTGATAACATTAATGGACTTCCAAGATTACTGTAAAAACTAAAAACACTAGGCAGCGTATTCCCCCAAACATACTGGAGAATGATCTGTGCTTTAAGACATTCCTAAAACAATCCTGAAGAAAGTTATCATGCCATGTGGATGAAGGGGGGGATTTAATTTCCTAGATCTCGAGCATTACCACCAATCAACTATACTTTATAAAGCTCTGTACTGGGAAAATGTAGAAGAGGAGGCGACCCATGAGTGACTCAAACTAGAAGGAAATGTGTTTAAAGTTTGTGGGTCCAAAGATGATTGTGCATTGCAAAGAGCATCCATAGTGGAAGACGTGCCTATCAATTATTTCTCATGCATCGAAAGAATGCTTGTTTGCTATAAGACACACTAATTACCTTGTTTCTTACTGCTCTCTTCTTTTCTACTGTGAAATATTTGCATCAATTAAGCAAAAAGTTCAAAACGTGACTGGGGCCTGATCCCGTGAACATTGCAAAGGTGGAATCAGCTATGCTGTACAATAGGATCAATATCACTTGAGATGCACAAAATGATTTAGAATGATTGCTGAAGACGAAACTATCTATGAGGAGATAAGTGTTCTGGGTACTGCTTCCTTGCCACTGCCAGCAGAAAGATAACATAACCTCTGGTTGCATCAATGCTTAAAACTGTGCTGATAATACAAATCCTAGCTTTGACGGTATGTAGCTAAAAGCCATTGAGGTTGTGATATGGAAGCCCCTATTCACCAGGTGACACTTTGGCCCAAACATGATCTGATCTGCTTAGCAGAGGAAAAATATGACATACAATAAACTGTGCTCAAGGGACTAATTCATCTTATGATATGATATGATATGGTATTCATAACATGCATATACACAAGTGTTTCAAGGCGCGACGAGGCAAGCGAAGGGGAACAGAGGGAAGACCGAGACAACGATCTTACTAGGCCAGGTGACATTGAGATTGCGCAAGTGCAGGGGAGGGGGGGAAGGGGAAAAGTGCGGGGAAAAGAGGGAGGGAGGGAGGGGATGGATGGATGCAATATACTCTATTGGACCCTGGAGGGAAACCTAGTTTGGGTGTAGCAGAATCAGATATTTGCTGGAAACGTAAGTAATGTACAGGGAGTGTTTCACATATATGTTGGTCCTGTATGACCCAACACTCGTCTTGCGGGATGTTTCTGAGAAGCTAAATCAGATAGTCAGTGCTACACTGAATCTGCAATGGTGTGATGTACATGTTTATTTTTAAAGTTTTTTTTTTACAAAGGGCCAGTCCATCAGTAAAAACATGGTTGGGAGATCTGGGCATGCTACAAAACTTAGAGAAGTTATCTTTTGAAGAGTAGTTTGGACTGTTGAGCAGATTCCCTCTAAATATGTGTACTGGCATTCTAACTATTGACAATTATATATTAATTTCGAATGGATTGTGTTCTCCCACGTATTCCTCATCTTGTGATAATTCGTTATCTCCAGCTTCGCTGCTTCGGAAAAAGAAAATTCTCGGCAGAGGGCGCTGTGCTCGTGGTCATGGCGTCGATTGTCCCTCAACGTACTCTGTACTCTGTCGACGTCACCGATGGTATGAATAGCTCAAGCCACGCCCGTTGCTTCAGTTCCGTTTTTCCGATCGCTTGGCTATCGAGAACCGCGCGCTTCTATTTTCTGTGAAGAAAATGTCATCTTCGACACCTTCGACACCCAGAACTGGGTTTAAGAAGTGTGCAGATTGTGGATCTAAAATGTCAATCACCGATCCCCACCGGATTTGTCTCTGGTGTCTCGGTTCCAGTCACCGAACAGACGACTGCGGGTCCCGCCAATCTATGACCGAAAAAGCTCTTTGTGAGAGGAGAGGTAAACTGTTGGTGGGGCGGGAGGCCTCAAAAAAGGTTTCGTCACAAAGACACAGGAAAGCAACTGATTCTAAGGAATCGGATCACCGTAGGCACTCAAAGAGATCTCGATCTAGGAGTAGATCGAGACTCTTTGTCGTCATCGAAAAAAATGAAGAGGAGACAGATCTCCCTCATCATCATCTTCTTCAGAGTCGACCAAAGAAATTCATTGTCCGACTAAATCGGATTCTCCCAGTAAGTGGGACGAATTCCGCAAAAAGATGATGGAGGTTTTCGAGAATGCGGCCCTGGCCCCCTCGAACGACCCTCGAAAAAGCCATACCCCTAAAGTCGCTCCATTGGACGACAAAGGGAAGTCCAAGGCTACCATGGCTAAGACCGGTAGCGTCGAGGAATCCAAAAAAACCTTGCGTCGACGTAAAACCGTCGAAGACTCTTCGAGAGTCGATGAAACGCTCACCTGATTCCCGCAGAGGCGCCGTCTTGACTGGGTGAATGCCGTATCTTCAAAGGTGATGTGTAACACACGGTTGGCTCTTTGGGCTGGACCTCTGTGCACTGTATGTCTGACTCGAAGAGTAAGATGTCTGCAGATAGAAAATATGGGATTAATGAACTGGGGTTATTGGGTGCCTCTCTCCTCTTCCCTTTCTCTTCTCCTGTAGAACCCCAAAGGTTAACGCCCTCACCTTAGGTAAGTGAACGCCGAGCTTTCCATCTGCCTCGGGGCAGGGTACCATAACCAGTTTCTTCACTGGATAAGGGTGCAGGCCTCTTGACCTCAGAGGACTGCTGTCCGTCGTTAACTGCACGAACGGTAAGTTCTGGGCACTTCAAATGTCTTAAAAGTCTTTTGTAATGATCTCTCTTGTTTTGCAGGGTTCCGGCGATGGAGGATGGCGGGCTGATGAGAGTTGAGGATCGAACCCGCGTGAGGAATAGAAGCGCCTGGAAGCACGCAAGTAAGCGCTTGTAGCCTGCTTCACGATGCGCACTAACTGTCCCTTTTATCTTGCAGGTACAAGTTCAGAGCTTTAGAGAAGCTGAAGGGTGCTGGAATACCCACTGGATTCGGCGTGGGAAGGAGGAATGGCACGTGAGTAATAAAGTTGCCCAATGTCTTTAAACGCGCCTTCTTTTGTCTTTCAGATGCGGGATGCAGCGCCGAAGGCCTCCGGAGCGTGCGAAGAGCTGGTAAGCTTTTGTCTTTCAGATGCCGCAATGCAGTGTGAAGACCTCCGGAGCATGCGAAGAGTAGGTAAGCCTTTGTCTTTCAGATGCCGGAATGCAGCGCGAGGCGTTGGTGACAGCCGATGGACCAGGTAAGAGATGTGCTGCCACTGAAGACCGTAGTGCTAATCTGTTCTTTCTTTGTCTTTACAGGTGCTGCTGAAGACTGGATTCCAGGATGGTAAGCCTGTGTTCCCTTAGGCCCAGGATCAGAAGCAGAAGACACGATGAGCATTCTGCTGCAGAGAATGCAGAATAACACAAAGCAAGATTCATCCATCGGGTGTGGTTTAAATAGCCTACTGTAGTGCTTAGGTGTCTCCTTCCACAGCCACGCCTAGGTAAGAAAAGAGTTCCTGCTTTCCAGAAGAGTTCCAGTGTTCTGAACCTAGGGAGTGGCTCCTGCCCCACCCAACAGGAAAAGTAGTCCCAAACAGAAGAGGATCAGGGGTTCAACTGGCAGGTAAGTAAGCAGCATGGTCTGCTGCAGGTAAGTCCACCCAAGCATTATGAGCCCGGCGCTTCCAGCGCTGGGACTGGGCATCTTTATGAGCCTGGTGCCACTGGCGCCAGGACAGGGTCCAAAAGGTCCGAATTGGGACTGGCTGGCACTCGGAACCGGGGTTATGGGTCTGCTTCCAAGGGAGTCGGGCAAGTCCTGATCTTTTGGAAGCAGAGATCATGACAGTCGAGCACCTCTCCAGTGCCATGCAAGAAACACAAGTCGTCGAAGACTTCGACAACTTCGACGCCCTCGACATCGATAATCTCGACGCCCAAGCCAAATGCGTCATCGACGCCATTATCGAAGACACCTTGGAAAACTTCGAGGGATTTGCCAATTCCTTCGAAGCAGATGGAAGAGGAAGAAAGGAGATTCACTCCTTTGCCCAGGTCAGACTTTATCAAATCTATGTCAGCAATCTATGAAGAGTCTGCTTCAGAGGAAGAGAAGGTTACTCCTTTGGGAGTTACTTATGGTACAAGACAAGTTCCTGAGGAACTTATTGACCAGGAATCTAGAATGAGAGACCTGAGTGATACTCTACATTCTGCCAGTGGAGTTGACACATCCCCAGAATTAGAGTTCGCCAAACCTGATCCTGCAGAGCATGCAGATGCTGGGTACAGGGGCCTTATGACCAGGGTAGTTGAATTTATGGGTTGTGGTAATACTTCACCCATTTTTTTTTTTGTATAAAGTATTTTATTGTTTTAGACATGATAGAACAATCACAATAAAGCAACAAGCAAACAAATCAACTTAAAGACTGTCATGGTCGTTCAGAATCAGTGGAGATAGTACCTTAGCATCAGAGGTCGAACAGCTTCCACAGAACGTGCAGCAGTATGTAATACAAATACATGTCCCAATACAAAACAAAACAAAACACCCAGTACACATTCCTCAGGCTGTGGGGGGGGGGGGGGGTCCTCAGGTCGCTCCTTCTTCCCATCTGCCCCATATTTTCAAGGCTTTGTTGGGACAGCCCCGCGCTAGGTAGGTCCTATGCTCCATCATTGCGCATCTGTCCATATCTATTTTCCATTGGTCCAGTGTTGGGGAGTCAGGGGCTCCCCATTTCTGCGCTATGTTACGCTTGATCAGTCCCATCGCCGTGTGTAGGAGTAATGTCTCCCATTTATTAGCCTCCAACTCGCCAGGCACCCCCAGAAGCAGAGTCTTTGGGTCCTGTGGCAGGGTCCGGTTCAGAACTCGAGAGAGTTCCCTACAGCATGCGTTCCAAAAAGTTTGTATCCGGGGACATGTCCACAGAATATGAATGAAAGTTCCCTCCTCCTCCCCGCATCGCAAACAGTACGGGTTCGGGGCCCGATTCCAGGCATATAGGCGCGTTCTAGGGTAATAAACCCGATGCAGTATCTTCAGCTGCACAAGTCGAAGCCTAGAGGAAATGGCGATTTCTCGGGGGTGCATGAGGACTTGTATCCAGTCCTCTGGATCTATCTCCCCCACATCCGCCTCCCATTTCGCCTTCAGCTCGTTCAGGTCAGGGGTGGCAAAGGAGGACATGGCATTATAGAGGATGGAAGTGCATTTGGTGGGGATGTACGCCGGGAGAATGTTGCGCTCTATAGGGGTATAGTCTGGCAGTTGTGTATCATCTGTTAAGTAGGGACTCAGGGCATGGGCCAGGCGTATATAGTGGTATCGTTCCGTATGTGGAATCTGGAATTGCAATTGTAGGTCATCAAACGAGGCCAATCTACCCTGCGTGAGCACATTCCCAACCCTAATAATCCCTGCCTTAACCCATTTGGGCCACGGCTCAAACTTCTGAGTCGCAGCTAGATTATAGTTTTGCCAGAGGGGTTGTGCAGTAGTAACTTTGTTGCCCCACCCAATGAATCGGTGTGCTTGTCTCCATACCGTAATCAAGTGTGTTTTAGTTGTGGGTGGGGGGGTTCTCGGGAGGGGTTGATAAAGGAGGGACAGCGGGTCGGTGTTCTGCATAGTGGCTATCTCAGCACGTATGTGGGGCAAGTCTCGGTTTCCGTGGAGAAGATCATTAACCACTACCAGTTGTGATGCCCAGTAGTATGTTTGTAGACGGGGGACTCCTATTCCTCCCTCCCAGATCGATCTCTGAAGTGTGGTTAACGCAATTCGTGGTTGGCCTCCCCCCCCATATCAGATCTCTAAGGAGTGTCTCTACCTGGTGAAACTCCAGATCGGGAATTCCAAGTGGAGCATTCTGGAGAACATAAAGGAATCTGGGGAGGGATATCATTTTAAAGAGTGCCGCTCTTCCCATAAGCGTCAGGGGGAGGAGTTTCCAGTGTCGGACATCAATAGTGAAGCGGTCCGTGATCGGTCGGAGATTGTGTTGTATATAACTTGATAAGTCCCCAGATATCCATATACCTAGGTATCGAAAGCCCTGTCGTTCCACCCGATACGGGCACCCCTGGGGAATTGCTTGGTCTCCACCCTTTACCGGAAAGAAGACTGATTTCTCCCAGTTGATTCTAAGTCCGCTAAGCTCCCCAAAGCGGATGAGCAGTTGTGTTACAATGGGGGAAGATCTCGGTGGGTCACCCAGATATACGAGGAGGTCATCTGCGTACAGGGACGCACGATCCTCGTGACCCTCCGGCCATCTGAATCCCTTCCAGGTGGTGTTTTGGCGAAGCCAAAGAGCCAGTGGTTCAATAGCAAGGGCGAATAAAAGAGGGGACAGTGGGCATCCCTGTCGTGTACCCCGACCCAGGGGGAAGGGCCTGGAGGACCAGCCGTTCACCTTCACTTCAGCTTTGATATTAGTATAAAGTAGCTGTACCCATCCCAGAAAGGCCTCTCCGAACCCCATACGGCGCATGACCTCCCAGAGGCAGTCCCATCGAATGGAATCAAACGCCTTTTCAAAATCGACTGCCAGCAGGGCCAAGGGTTCGTTTATGATCGGGGATCTCTCCAACGCTAGATGGAGGCGGCGTAGATTCATCCGAGTCGATTTGCACGGCATAAATCCACATTGGTCCGGGTGTATCAGGGTGGATGCAACTAACTGCAAACGGTTCGCTAGTACCTTAGCGAGGATCTTAGCTTCCCCGTTGATCAGTGATATAGGCCTATAGGAGGCACAATCATGTGGAGGTTTGCCAGGTTTGAGAATGACTACGATAGTCGCCTTACAAAGATCTGGTGGAAGGGTCCCCTGATCCCGGGCAGTAAGGAACAGTCTGTGTAGAGGAACCGCCATTTTATCCGCTCCCAACTTTTGCCAAGTTTCGACAGGGAATCCATTCGGGCCCGGGGCCTTCCCTGATTGGAGCTGAGACAGCGCCTCCGAGATCTCAGCCTCCGACAAGGCAGAGTCCAACTGGTCTCTCTGTTGTCCCGAGAGAGTCGGTAACGTTACCGCATCTAGGAGGGAGGGATTTAGTGGTGAGGTCGGGGCTCGGTACAGGTCCGCGTAAAAACTCTGCGAAGGCCTCAGCGATCCCAGAGTCCGAGTGGTAGCTGTCGCCCTGTGGCGTAACTATTTCACGGACATGGCGTTGTCCTTCATCCCTCCTCTGTAACCAGGCGAGCAGTTTACCTGCCTTGTCCCCTAGTTCGTACACCCTCGCTCTAGCCTGCCAATGGGCCTGCTTAGCGTCATCCATCGCTCTGTTCCGGAGGCATTCTTGGGCACGCTGGAGGGATCGATGGGTCTCGGGCGTAGGGTCAGAAATATGCTTAGTCTCCCAGTTACTCACTTCCTCTTCGGCTTTTAATATTTCCCGAAGCCGGGTCTTTCTTTTATGTGTCGTCCAGGAAAGAATCTCACCCCTTAGCACTGTTTTATATGCCTCCCATAGTATCACGTGGTTATCCACCGACCCCTCGTTAATTTCAAAGTATTCGGCAGACACCTCCTCGAGGCGAGCCATCAGCTCCGGGGACCCCAGGTAGTAGTTGTTAAGTCTCCACGTTCTAGGGGGGAGGGGGCCCTGCATACATAATTCAACTGAGAGAGGTGAGTGGTCAGAGACACCCCGGGGGAGTAGAGCTGCGGACATCGCCCTGTGAAGGTCGGTATGTGGCAAAAAGAGGTAATCCAGTCTGGACATGGAGCCGTGAGCGCCGGAGTGGAAGGAATATTCCCTAGCATTTGGGTGTAACTCTCTCCATACATCTCGGAGCCCAAGAGCAGATGTAAAATTGGCCAATCTAGTGGGAGTGTTTGGGTTGCGATTTCGGAGATGGGAACGGTCCACACTATCATTCATGGTGTCATTGAAGTCTCCCCCCAGAACAAGTGTATCAGGGTGATGTTTCCCTATAAGGGTAGTAAGGTCGTACAGTAACTCCTGTCCCAACCCAGGTGGAGAGTAGATTGAGGCGATAGCCACCGTCTGACCCCAGATCGTTCCCATAACGAACACGTATCGGCCCCTCCGATCCCTTTCAACCATTTGCTGGACAAATGGGATACGCTTGTGTATCAGAATGAGGGTGCCCCTGGAGCCCATTGTATACCCCGCCTGGAAGGCAAGTTGGTAGTTAGTCCTCTGAAAAAAGGCACAGTTTGATCCCACCAGGTGGGCTTCTGTCAGAAGGGCCACGTCAGGGGAGTGTCTGTTTAAAAATTGTCTGAGAAGACGCCGTTTGAGTCCCGACCCCATCCCATTCACGTTCCAAATAAGGAATTTCAGAGATTTAGTGTGTCGTATGGGTGTCCAGTTAATCTGTGCGGAGGATGCTTAGTACATATAGTGGGACTGTCAAGGGTGTAGCAACCAGTAAAAGAAGACAACATGGTATCTGTCTGTATCAAAAGAACAAGGATGTTCCGTAAAATAGTACAAAGCGCCATCGGCCAGAGGTAATGATTCGCATGACCTACGAACACATGACAGTCTTGGAATAACTAACAAAACTTTTAAACATTCCCAACTCCCCCCCACCCTATACTCCACCCCAACACGAAGTACCTGTCGCCCCAACATAGCTGAGCCTTCAATTAAGGTATCAGCTCAAAAGCCAGACCCTTGGACAGGGTCTAGATAAGCAAGAGAGAGAAAAAGGAAAAAGAGGGGGGGGAATGGAAGGGAGAGGGAAAAAAGGACTTAGCTAGGGGGGGGACGAGAGCCTCCTCCAGAGTTCCTTCCCTTGCGCCAATGTCAACATCTTCCATGGTGGACTGTTTATGCATGGGGCTCAGGGGTGCGAGAGGTGCGCACCCCCCTGTCAGAGCACATCTCCTAGGCCCCAGGAGTAAGGGGGGCGATGCTCTGTTTAGTGTCCTTCTTGATCTGCCACCGGCTCCAGGATCTCCTGTCCTTCCCGTTCTGGGTGTCCCCTCGGGGAGGCTCGCCTAGGCCTCGGCCGGGGTCTTCCTCTCGGTCTTCTTGGCCTTGTTGTCCAGTCGCCTTCCACATGGGCCTCGGCCCATTTCCATGCCTCTTGCGGGTCATTGAAGTGAACAGTAGTTCCTTTATGATAAATCTTTAGTTGGGCCGGGAAGAGCAGGCCGTATTTCACATTCAATTGAGCCAGTTGTCTCTTGAGTGGTTCAAATGATTGTCGTGCCCGTTGCACTTCTAGGGGTATAGTCCGGAAAAAAGGCGATTCGGGAACCGTTATGGGTAATCGACCCTTGTGATCGTGACAGTTGCAGGAGAGCATCCCTGTCTCGATAGTTGAGTAGGCGGGCGATAATAGTACGTGGCGGAGCGCCCGGGGGTGGTTTGCCCGGCGGCACCCTGCGAGCCCTCTCCACTGAGAAAAACTTTGAAAAGGATGTGGCCTCAAAGATATCCACGAGCCACTGCTCCAAGAATATTTCCATGCATTGTCCCTCTTCCCCCTCCGGCAGGCCCAGGATGCGGACGTTGTTACGGCGGGATCTCCCCTCTCCATCCTCCACCCTCGACTCAAGGGTTTTAAGGCGGTTCAAGGCCTGGGACAGTTGGCGATTGATCCCGCCAATGTTGTCCTCCACCTCAGAGATGCGGTGTTCCGCCTCTCCTGTTCTGGAAGTTAGTTTCTGCAGGTCGTGACGCAGGAAGGAAACATCTGCCGCCATACTGTCTATTTTGGTCTCCATGGAGGATCGGGAACTAGCAATGGCCGCCATTACATCGTGTAGGGAAAGAGGGCCGTCCCCCGTGGGGGAGTTCAGACGTGTTGCTGGATCCACCGGGGTAGCAGCGACAGCAAATTGGTCCATACTGCTCTGTGTGGATGATTTTTTCCCCCTGTCTTTCCCCATGGCTCCGGAGACCGTGGAGCGTCGGGCACAGTGGGCCGAGTGATGTTATTTATACCCAGTTGAAGCCACTTCGATGTGTCGTGTTGCAGGCCTGCAACAGATCAGATGGAGAGCCGCGGGTCCCGGAGCGTCCTCCAACCGTATGTATGTGTTCTGGGTAGGAATTGGGGTTCCACGGGGCCCCCAGAGACCGTACAGGCCTCCTCTGTATCTCACAGTCCCTCGCTAGGTGGTGGCTCCCTTATGCCCCTTATGCGTCTTCCGTGTGGAGCGGGGGGGGTGGAACCCACCTACCTCTAGCGCGGCCAAGCCGGGTCGCTGCTGTCCTCCACCGCTCGCGTCTGTCCAGGCGTCCTCCCGGTGCCAGCAGGTACAAATGGTGTCCGCCTCGTATACCGCTTCACACCGTGCCACGAGCCACAATCATGCAAGGGAGACCTGCCCTCAGGCCCCGGCGGCCATCTTGATCTCGCGGTTCGGACAGCACCACCGGCCTTCAGCAAAACTGTAGATTTAGCTCGTCGGGTGGACTGTTAAGTGCCCAGATTTCAGTCGATCCTAGCCCACAGCTTCACGGGCACAATCGCGTCGTTGAAATCGCTCGAAGTCCCCAGGAAGCAGGATAAAGGTACAGGATTGTATCGGCGCTCGCGGGAGCTCACTCGGCTCACGTCCGCATCGTTCGCGCGCTAGCCACGCCCCTACTTCACCCATTTTTGAACAAGATGTCATGACGATATATAATCGTCAAGGGACCTCAGAAAGATCCTGTTCTCCCTTTCCACAGAGCCCTCCAAAGGACTGTGGAGAAAAACTGGGAGAAGCCAGAAACTATTGCTGCTGCACATAGCACTTTTCCAAGAAAATATAGACCGGCTGGAACGGATCCTGAATAATTGAATAACCATCCATCTCCAGAGAGTTTAGTCATTCAGGCAGCATCTACTTCAAAACAAACTGCTTATCCAACTATCCCTCAAGGTAGAGAGGAAACAAAAATGGATGCCTGGGCACGTAAAGTTTTCACATCAGGCAGTATGGCACTTAAGTCGGCAAATGTCACCTGTACCCTAGCCAGGTTTACCCATACCCTGTGGGACTGTATTTCGGCGGCGGCTGATCATATTCCGGAAGGCGAGGAAAGGCTTCCTGAATATAGTCAAAGGCGGGAAGGAGGCTATCGGGGAATGTCTCCAGTCTGGGCTGGATACTGCTGATAGTATCAGCAGATCCATGGCTGCAAGCGTTGTGCTACGCAGATTTGCGTGGTTGAGGAAGTCAGGGTTTGCATCGGACGTGCAAGCCAGACTTCACAACACGCCCTTTGATGGCTCGAGGCTCTTTGGCAGAAAGGCTGATGAAAGCCTAGAAAAACTTCAGACCTCGAAAGCGGCAGCTAAATCACTTAGCGCCTCTTTGCGCCAGCCTCTAAAACCCTATTCCGGCTCATCTTCCTGGAGGAGTCGTTCTTTTCGTTACTACTCCTCTTTTGGTAGAGGAAGAGGACCGGCTTCTCAAAGGGGGAAAAAGAAACTTCCCTCGTGGAACACGAGGAAGAGGTGCAAAATCAGCCTCAGGAGCGGCATCTGTACCCTCAGCCACTCCTGCAGCCGCCTCCAAATCCCTCTGAGACCTTATTACACAAAACACCAGTGGAGGCAGGATCTCTCAACATCTGAAGGAATGGCGGGGAATTACCTCAGATGCTTGGGCACTGGAAACAGTAGCCCAAGGTTACTGTCTCCCCTTTCTAAAAAGGCCTCAGAATCATCCACCGGGAACCAACTCCGCCAAATTTCCAGATCCACTCCTGTTGCAGGAAATTTTAACCCTGCTAGAGAAAGGCGCCACGTACCTGTAGCGGAGAGGAATAGGGGTTGGCACTCCCCATATTTTCTCATCCCAAAAAAAATACAGAGGACTGAGACCCATCTTGGACTTGAGAAACTTGAAAAAGTTCCTCAGGAAGGACAAGTTCAAGATGGTGACTCTTTCTCAGATCCTTCAGGCTCTCCAACTCCAAGATTGGTTGGTATCATTGGACCTTCAGGATGCTTACTTTCATGTGCCAATCCATCCAAAGCACAGAAAGTACCTGAGGTTCGCAATTGGCAATTCTCATTATCAGTTTCGAGTTCTGCCATTCGGGTTGACCTCCGCCCCAAGGGTTTTCACCAAACTGTTGGCGGTTGTGGCAGCAAGTCTCAGGAGAGGAGGTATTCACATATATCCCTACCTGGACGACTAGTTGATCAGAGCAAGTTCTCCAAAACAAGCTCAGGAACATCTTTCGATCACCTGCCACTTCCTCCACAAATTGGGCTTCTCCCTCAATTTCAAGAAGTCCCACATGATACCATCCCAAAAACTCCAGTTTATCGGAGCAGTCTTGGACACTTCATCGAGAAAAGCCTCGCCTCCCTAAGTGAGAGCTCTCCACATCCAGCAGATGGTAACGAAGTTTCAGAATGCCCAACATCTACCGGCCTTCAATTTTCTCAGGTTGCTCGGCCTCATGGCATTCTGCATTTTCCTAGTACCAGAGGCCAGGTTGAGAATGAGATCCCTTCAATGGGCACTCAGAACTCAGTGGTCCCAGTTCTCAGGGAATATGTCGGATCTTCTGCAAGTCCCGAGCGCAGTTGCTCAGGATCCTCTATGGTGGGCTCGCAACAACAACATTCTCAAGGGAGAGTCTTTTTGGCAACCATGGCCGGAGATAACGGTAGTGACGGACGCCTCACTCACGGGGTGGGGAGTACACACCAACGATCTGACAATCAGCGGTCGTTGGTCTCCATCGGAGTCCAAACTACACATCAACCTGATGGAGCTTCGGGCAATCAGACTAGCTCTGAAGGCCTTTCTGCCCTCTCTACAGGGAAAGAATGTCCTGATAAAGACGGACAACACGGTGGCCATGAAGCAATGCAGCTCTGGTTCTGGGCAATACGAGAAGGAATCTCTGTCAGCAATTCACCTAGCCGGAGAGAAGAACACGGCAGCAGACGCTCTGAGCAGGCAGAGCACGGTCCCTCACGAGTGGGAGCTGGCTCAGGAAGTCCTTCTGGAGATCTTCGCCCTTTGGGGAACCCCTCAAGTGGATCTGTTTGCCACCGCGATCAACCAGAAGTGCGATCAGTACTGCTCAAGGAATTTCCTCAAGAGGAGCTCTGGGAGACGCATTTGTAGTGGAATGGAAGTTTCCACTGCTGTATGCGTTTTCCCCCAGTCCCCGTGATTCCTCAAGTAATCAGGAGGTTGAGAAAGTTCAGGAAAACCATGATCCTAATTGCCCCGGATTGGGCCAGGAGGACGTGGTACCCGGACCTTCTGGACATGTCCATCTGCCCTCCAGTACGTCTTCCGCAAAGAGAGGATCTTCTCTCGCAAGAGGAAGGTCGGGTTCTCCATCCAGAGGTCAAGACACTCAACCTTCACACATGGTTTCTGAGAGGTTGAGATACAAGGATTGGGATCTTCTGGATGACGTAATGGAAATCTTGCTTTCGGCCAGAAGACCAGCAACAAAGTCTTTGTACCGATTTCGCTTGAACAGGTTTAGTAACTGGTGCAAAGACAAGGATGTGGACCCTTTTCAGTGTGGCACCCCAATGGTGCTCTCTTTTCTACTACATCTAGCTAATCTGGGGCTGCAGATAGGAACAATCAAAGGATACCTTGCTGCGCTGTCCATTTTCAAGCGCTCTTCGGAAGAGGTTTCATATTTCAAATTACTGTTAATAATTCAATTCTTAAAGGGGCTTACTAATGTATACCCTCCAGTACCTTTTCACGTACCAACTTGGGACTTAAATTTAGTATTAAAATTCTTGACTTGCATACCTTTCGAGCCTCTGCACTCATGTCTATTGAGGCTTTTGACTCTATGAACTGTCCTCCTTGTGGCCCTATCATCAGCCCGCAGGGTTAGCGAACTTCAGGCTCTCTCATGCAAACCACCATATACTATTTTTTATAAAGATAAGGTAGTCCTTAAAGTTAAACCTTTGTTCTTGCCAAAAGTAGTCTCGGACTTCCATTTGTCACAAAAAATAGTACTACCAAACTTTTATCCTCCTCATCTGGGCAAAGAAGAGGAGAGATTACACAGATTAGATCCCAAAAGGGCTCTTAGTTTTTACATCTCAAGGATGGCTAAATTGAGACAAGATGACCAACTGTTTGTGGGTTATACTGGTCATAAATTAGGCTTATCTGTAACAAAACAAACCATTTCCCGCTGGATCATATTAGCCATAGTTGAATGCTACAGATAAGCGGGAAAAGAACCACTAGATGGGCTTCGTGACCATTCTGCAAGGGGAATGGCTACTTCTGCGGCTCTAAAGAGGGGAGTCCCAGCAGCAGATATTTGTGCAGCTGCAACCTGGAAAACAATGCATAATTTTGTTAAACATTATTGTTTGGACGCTGCCTCCTATAACAAGGGTTTATTTGCAAAGGCAGTTCTGCATTCTGTCTACGAAAACTGAAATTAGTATTCCCGCCTCCAAAAATTGATACTGCTATGGGAGCCTATCACAAGATGAGGAATACGTGGGAGGACACAATCCATTCGAAGAACAAGTTACTTACCAACTGTAACGTTCTTTCGACTGGATGTTCCTCTCACGTATTCCTCATCGACCCTCCCATCCTACCCCACAGTACAGTTTACGTTTCTTACACTTTCCTCTCACGAAGAATGTATCGGTCATGGGACACGCCTGGGTGTTCCTCCTATAATATATATATATATATATATTTCATTGAAAAAACAGAACTGAAGCAACGGGCACGGCTCGAGCTATTTATACCATCGGTGACGTCGACAGAGTACGGAGTACGTCCAGGGACAATCGACGCCACAACCTCGAGCACAGCGCCCTCTGGCGAGAAATTTTTTTTCCGAAGCAGCGAAGCTGGAGATAACGAATTATCACAAGATGAGGAATACGTGGGAGGAACATCCAGTCGAAAGAACGTTACAGTTGGTAAGTAACTTGTTCATCTTGAAAAGGGTCGGAAAGTGCTCTAGTGCCCCCACACCTGTACCTTCTCTTGTCTAGTCCATCCTTCTTTCTTTCCCATATTTTTCTTTCTGCTTTCCCCTCAGGCTGACCACTTTGTCCAGCATTTGTTTATTTTGTAAACGTCATACATAGGGCTTAGACAAAGTTAACAGTGGTCTGCTGCTATACTAAAGTGAACTAAACAAGGTACCATAGCAATGGTCTTATCAGAGGAAATCAATTTTGGTTTCAAAACAAGAATATACATACAAATGTAAATTTGCAGGTGTCCAGGTGGGAATAGGGAATGGTCGGGCAAATAGTTTGATCCTAAAATAAACATAGATGTGAAGCAGCTTTCTTGGTTGTCAGCGGATGGAATTTCAGGAAAGAAAACAATAAAAATGCTAATGGGTATTCACAGCATAAACATTAGAAAACACATCTTAAAAATCAATCTGCATGATAACAGTGAAATCACTTCCTTGATGAACATTGATAAACAACCACATGGAGAAGACCAACATTTGATAGTTAAGCATGCTTAACATTGTTCAGCTTTGCTCATTTTAATGCTTTAATAGATGATTTTTCTGTGACATGCTGGCTCCAAAATATTTTACTGGGTGTAAAAGACAGGGAACCCCCTCATAGTGTTAGGGTGTGAAAGGTCTTTCGCCAACCCTTCTTTTACTTTACTAAAAGTCTATAGCAATCATAACAATGTATCTGTGGCCGAGTCTTACTCCTGATTCCTTACACAAAAGAGACCTCCTTTATTCAGATCTTGTGGTATTAGAGGTGGTGATGAAAGGATCTGAGGATTGTTGGGTAACAAGTGTGGAATCTGGGGAGCGTGGCAAAGGTGATAAGACACACTTATATGCATGCGAGTAATGTGGTGAGAAAGGAAAAGAGAGAGTGGGGATGATAGTGTGCCTGAGGTTGCTAGAGAAGTCGGTTGGGGGAGTTGTGGGCAGAGCTGGATGGCCTGGGCGCTTTGTCGTTAATACTTGCTGTCCGAGACAACTTGCTGCTTGCTGCTACTTCGTGCCCTTTACCACTAAACTTCCAATTATTCAACAACAAAATAGACATTCTTATCTCATTCCTTTCCATTCTACTGTTGCGAGGATGCAGCCACTAAGCATGCATGTAGGAATAGCGTGAGCGTGTAGGACTAGAAAAGTGAGAACAGTGTAATGGTAAGAAGCTACTAAAAACATTTCCTTCCTCATAGTAGTGCACTTATCAGTGCTATTATCTTGTAATGGAAGGTGGAAACAGGAAAGGGGATCATGCTAATCCTGACATGTGTTACTCGTAAAAAATCTGGAACGTGTCCGAACTCTTGTGGCCGTCAAGGACTATGATCTAAAAAATAACGTTGATTATCAGCTGCAGGTAATGGAGTACAGCTTGCGTTAGTGCAGGGATGAACAAAAATATCTTGTAGCGTAACATGGTGCACTCGTAACCAGTTTCGAGTTGCTATCCGCCACGCTGTGAATGGGGCAATAGCGGAGTCTGCTACTTTAGTAAACTAAACCGTTGCTGGGGAACCCTGCTTCAGTATCAGACTGCTGATAAGTGGCGAACGTCAGGCGTAGTCTGCGTTGTGGCAAAAGGTATCAGCCATCTTGGAGAAGGATATATGAACAGATAATGCATTTGATATCCATATATTTCAGTTCGTGTTACTCCAACCGTCCTGTCAGCTTTGTGGAATTGTGTCCTCATTAATCACACAGATACTCACCCTAATAGGGACGAAAGGTATTCAGCGCTAATCTGTGCTCGTCTCGCTACGACGGACTAAAGGATATCAGGAGGTGATAGGTCTCCAGCAGATTCCGCCAGTTGGACTATATAGGTATAATTATCAAGGGAATTCAGTTCTAAGCAGGTCAGGATGTGAACCGACATGCAATATATATGGTTGGTGATGTGTGCAACATAATTATCTACAAAAGGTCATACATATTAAGCAAAATAAAAATAAAGAATTATACAATATTCTAAAATACCAAATTACAGTGTTTACAATACAACTTGAATTCAACTAAATCAAAGCTTACATAGCAAAAACAAAATGAAATGCTACAAAGTAATAAGTGGAAGTGTGGACCAGCTTACAAAACAACAAAATAATGTGATATAACATCATATGAGAAACTTAAATCGATAATAATCAATGAACATGGAACAAACAGTCTAATAGTCAAAGTCAAATTGAAAAATAATACATGTATACCGCAGTTAGGAATAACGACTAAGTCAAAAATGCCTGGAATTGGAGTACTGTTTGATCAATCACAGGTGTCTCTACTTAGTGAACGTGTTCACTTCTGCATGTTCGTGCAAAAGAGGGGGGTTGGTGACAAAAGGATTCAGAACAAAAGAAGTTACAAAAAGCAATTTAAATCCCATTCTTCGTTCATTCTATTGGATGTTATCAGATTCATCACATTCCTTACCCAGTTACCCACACATATATTCAGTGCCTTACTTGTCCTTATATTTGCCTCTCTCAACCCTTTTTTCCTTCCTTCTATAAATTGTCTCCAATCTCAGATGTTCTTGCTCTCACCATCCAAGACGTACTTATTGTATTTCCTTTCCTACCCCTCATCAATTCAAACAGACTAACTCCCATAATTGCATTCAGCATCATTCTTAAGGCACAGATTTTCTCCTTTGCCGCCCTTACCTTATTACCACCACATGCTCCTCTACTCGCACAGCTTTCCTATGGCCTCTATTCACTCTTTCATCCATCCCATTTGCCTTAGGATGATCTAATGCTGTTCTTGTGAGCTCTAAACCTATGCTTCATACTCCTTCATCACTCTTCCCACAAATTGACTCCATTATCAGTCAGAATGCTTCCAGGGTATCCTTCACTATCAAATGTTTCCTCCAGAAATGCAGTCACTGCCACACCTCCTGCTTCTCTCAATACCTTGAACTCAAACCACTTGGAAAATAAATTACCAACACTATAATGAAACGTTCTTGTTACACTAATATGAACGCAGTGAGCCATACCACCAACCGTTCTCTCAAACGCCCCTGGAAGTACTACCATACTCCACCTATACAAAAGCCCTCTCCCCACGCTTAACTCATTTGCTCTATTTCTATTGCCTCCTGCCATTCAGTGCAACCAATCACACATCATGATTCATATGTTCCTGATCAATCCATTCCACCTAATTTCTTGCCTCTACCACCCATGCTTGATAGATGATCGGCAAGGACATTATCCCTACCTGAAATTACCTCTATTTTAAAAGCATGACCTTGCATGACTAGCATGACAAGCTTGCAACTCTTATTGATGCTTTATCTAAGCCTTTTGACTCCACAATCTCCTAACGGTTTATGATCTGTCCTCCACACACAAAATTCCTGAACTTTTCCACCGTCCAATGCTAACACCACTTTCGAAGGGATTGTGTCCTCCGACGTATTCCTCATCTTAGATATCTCCTTCCAGCTCTGCTGGCCTCGGAAAATTCTTTCTAGAGGGCGCTGCGCGTCGACGTCCTCCGAGTCGATGTCCTTCGACAGCCGCCGTGTCGACGTCATCTTGCCTATAAAGGCCACGCGCAGCGTCCGTTGCTCAGTTCCGTTTTTCCGCGCTTACTCAGTGCCTCGGAATACCGTTGCTCAGTTCTTAGTCAGAATAATCCTATTTACCTCGAGTTATTCGATCCGTACTCGATGGCTTCCTCGTCGGAACCGACAACTCCTCGATCCGGCTTCAAGAAATGTCGAGATTGTGGGAAAAAGATGTCGTTGACCGATCCTCACAGAAATTGTCTGTGGTGTTTGGGGGCTGAACACCATTGTTCGGAGTGCGAGGACTGTATGTCCATGACAGCTAAGGCCCTGAAGGAGCGTAGGGGGAAGCTGGAGAAAGCTAAGACTTTTAAAGCTTCTTCTTCGTCGACGAAGTCGAGACATTCGTCTCCTCGTCACCATTCGCGCTCCAGGTCTCGGAGTGGGTCTCATCACTCCTCGAGATCGAAGCACTCGAAGAGGAGACGTCGAAGATCCCCTTCTCCGTCTTCCTCTTCCTCTGTTTCGCCAAAAAGAATCCCTTGCCCTACGAAACATAGTTCCCGGGCTGAATGGGAGGAATTCTGAAAAAATATGATGAGCGTCTTCGAGAACGCGGCCTCGACCCCCTCGAAGACTGCCGAGAGCGATGCTCTGGTCGAAAGACCCGAAGGTCAAAAACGCAGCGAGTCGCAGTACCCGGCGAAAGAAACCTCTCGAGCGCGTCTCGAACCCTCGAGCAGGACTATGACCTCCAAACCTTCCTCTAAGGTTCCGTCGACGAAGGTTCCGTCGACATCGAGGTCGATGTCTTCGACGCCGTTGTCGAGGGGACCTTCGAAACACGGGTCTGTCGACTCGACACTGGCTTCGACACCGGCGTCGACGTCAAGAAAAGTCACGGTTACCACACAACCAGTGACTATCCCCAGGCCCTCGACGTCGATGGCTTCGATATTGTCGAGTAGAATTCCAATTCTGTCGAGGTCTTCGAGGCCTCCGCCTCTGTTTTCGACGCCACGCTCGAAGCCTTCGGCGTCGACGACATCGACGTTTTCGAGGCCAATAATGACAAGTTCGGCACCCTCTGCCTTGGAAATGGGATTTACTCCCTTTATGAGTTCAGAACAATTGAGAACTATATCCTCAATTTTAGAAGAGGGTGATTTGTCTGAACAGGAAGACACATTTGAGTTACAGGGACCTGTAACCCCAGTTAGAGAGGAATTTTCCTCTGAAGAGCGCAGATTAAAGGATCTTCATGATTCTTTACATGAGGCAAGTGGGTTAGACACTTCCCCTGAGGTGGAGTTTGCTAAACCAGACCCGGGGGAGCATGCTGAAACCCCCTACAGAGCCTTAATGGCCAGGATTACAGAGTTCATGGGGTGGTCTGCACCTTCACAATCTTTCCAACAAGATGAACTCACGGATATTCTTGACAAAGGCCCACAGGACGATCCTGTGGTGCCTTTTCATAAAGCTCTTCAGAGAAAGATCATGACAAACTGGGAAACCCCAGATGTAGTACCAGCAGTAAATAAAAAACTGTCTACAAAGTACAGGGTATCTTCTACAGACCCAGAGTTTTTGTCTAAACACCCATCCCCAGAAAGTCTGGTGGTTCAGGCAGCATCCTCTACCGATGTCAAGACGGCTTATCCTACCGTCCCACAGGACAGGGACGATAAAAAATATGATGCTATGGCAAAGAAAGTCTTTTCAGCATGTAGCATGGCGTTAAAATCTGTTAATGCTACTTGCACCCTTGCTAGGTTCAGCCATACACTTTGGGAATGTGCTTCTACAGCGGCTGACTGCATCCCGGAGGGAGAAGAAAGGGAGGCGTTCCTGAATATCATACAGGACGGTAAAGGCGCTATGTGCGAATCCCTCCAGACGGGCATTGATTCGGCTGATAGTATCAGCAGAGCAATGGCGGCAAGTACAACAACCAGGAGATTTGCTTGGTTGAGAAAGTCTGGTTTTGCCCCAGATGTGCAAGCCAGGCTCTTGAACATGCCATTCGATGGCTCTTCTTTGTTTGGGAAAAAGGCGGATGGCAGTTTAGAAAAACTGCAAACTTCAAAAGCAGCATCAAAATCCCTAGGCGCTGCAATCCGTCAGACACCTTTTCGTCCCACAGGAACCTCTGCGAGAGGCAAGTCCTTTCGCTTCTACTCCGCATTCGGAAGAGGTAGAGGACGACCGGCTCAAAGGGGACAAAGAAGAACTACCCAAGGTGGACGGGGTAGATATTCAAAGGCCGCAGCAACAGCAGGTGCCTCTTTACCATCGGCATCTGCATCAGCCGCCCCAAAACCACTCTGAGGACTTCCTGCACAGGACACCTGTAGGAGGCAGGTTGACTCAACATCTGGCGGAATGGCAGGCTATCACATCAGATGCTTGGGCATTGGAAACAGTTGCCCAAGGTTACTGCCTGCCTCTCCTACGCATACCTCAGTCATCCACCGGGGGTCAGCTCTCAGAAAGCTCCAGATCCGCTCCTCTTGCAGGAAATTTTGGACCTGCTAGAGAAAGGTGCCATAGAACCGGTACCTGTAGCGGAGAGGAACAAGGGCTGGTACTCCCCTTACTTTCTCATTCCAAAGAAAGACGGAGGACTGAGACCCATCTTGGACTTGCGAGAATTGAACAAATTCCTCAGAAAAGACAAATTCAAGATGGTCACTCTTTCTCAGATCCTCCAGGCCCTTCAGTTCCAGGACTGGTTGGTATCTCTGGACCTTCAGGACGCTTATTTCCATGTGCCTATCCATCTCAAACACAGGAAATACCTGAGGTTCGCAATTGGCAACACTCACTATCAATTTCGTGTGCTGCCATTTGGGCTGACCTCCGCCCAGAGGGTCTTCACCAAGTTAATGTCGGTAGTGGCGGCAAGTCTAAGGAGGGAAGGGATTCATGTCTACCCCTACCTGGACGATTGGTTGATCAGGGCTGTCTCTTCGGAACAAGCTCAGATCCAACTAAATCACGTGTACCACTCCCTTCACAGACTGGGCTTCTCCCTCAATTTAAAGAAGTCACAAATGATACCATCGCAGAGACTCCAGTTCATAGGAGTGATCCTGGATACTTCCCTGGGAAAAGCCTCGAGAGATGAGGGCTCAAGATATTCTACAGATGGTTTCCAAGTTCCAGCATGCCCAACGTCTCCCAGCCTTTGACTTTTTGAGGTTGCTAGGCCTCATGGCATCCTGCATGTTCCTAGTGCCAGAGGCTCGCCTGAGAATGAGATCCCTCCAGTGGGCACTGAGGACTCAGTGGTCACAATTCTCAGGGAGAATGACAGATCTTCTTCAGGTTCCCGACAGGGTGGCTCGAGACCTTCAGTGGTGGACCTGTCAGGAGAACATTCTGAAAGGAGAACATTTTTGGCAACCCTGGCCGGAGATAACAGTAGTCACGGATGCCTCACTCACGGGGTGGGGAGCCCACGCCAACGACTTGACCATCAGCGGTCGTTGGTCTCCATCGGAGTCCAGACTACACATCAACCTGTTAGAGCTGAGAGCCATCAGACTTGCGCTGAAGGCATTCCTGCCAGCTGTACAAGGGAAAAACGTCCTGATAATGACAGTCAACACAGTGGCCATGCATTACCTCAACAAAAGAGGAGGCGTAGGATCACTACCCCTGTGCAGAGCGGCGATGCAGCTCTGGTTTTGGGCAATCCAAGAAGGAATCTCTCTATCGGCAGTTCACCTAGCCGGAGAGAAGAACTTGACAGCGGACGCTCTGAGCAGGCAGAGCACAGTCTCCCACGAGTGGGAACTAGCTCAGGAAGTCCTTCAAGAGATCTTCACCCTTTGGGGAACCCCTCAGGTGGATCTGTGCGCCACCAGCGTCAACAGGAAATGTGATCTGTTCTGCTCAAGGGAATTTCCCCCGAGAGGAGCTCTGGGAGACGCGTTCATAGTGGACTGGGAGTTTCCTCTTCTGTACGTGTTCCCACCGGTCCCTGTCATTCCTCAAATGATCAGGAGGTTGAGAAGATTCCGGAGAACCATGATCCTAATTGCCCCGGATTGGGCCAGGAGAACGTGGTACCCCGACCTTCTAGACTTGTCCATCTGCCCTCCAATTCGACTTCCACTCAGAGAGAACCTACTCTCACAGAAGGGAGGTCAGGTTCTCCATCCAGACATCAAAACTCTCAACCTTCACGCTTGGCTTCTGAAAGGTTGAGGTACAAGGATTTGGAGCTCCCTGATGATGTTATGGAGGTGTTGCTTTCGGCAAGGAGGCCAGCAACACAGTCTTTATACCGCTGCCGTTGAAACAGATTTTGCAGCTGGTGTAGAGAACAGAATATCGACCCTTTTTCATGTGGTACACCAATGGTTTTGTCCTTCCTTCTATATTTGGCAAATTCAGGCCTTCAAGTTGGCACCATTAAGGGCTATCTCGCAGCGCTATCCATCTTTAAGCGCACTGCGGAAGAACCATCCTATTTCAAATTACCCATGGTAATACAGTTTCTAAAGGGGTTAACCAATGTTTATCCCCCAAGACCATTCCAAGTTCCCCTATGGGATTTAAACTTAGTACTAACTTTCCTGATGGGCACACCTTTCGAACCACTCCATTCTTGTTCGTTAAGATTCCTTACCCTTAAAACTGTTTTATTAATAGCACTTACATCTGCTAGAAGGGTGAGCGAATTACAAGCTCTTTCTTGTAAACCCCCTCACACAATATTTCACAAAGACAAAGTTGTCCTGCAAGTGAAGCCTAATTTCCTCCCAAAGGTGGTTTCTGAATTCCATATCACTCAGAAGATTACCCTACCATCTTTCTATCCTCCTCCTCACCCGGGGAAAGAGGAAGAGAGGTTACACAGGCTAGACCCTAGAAGGGCTTTAAGTTTTTACATCAGTAGACTAGCCAGGATAAGACAGGCAGACCAGCTGTTTGTAGGTTACGCAGGCCACAAGCTGGGGTTACCAATAACTAAGCAGACCATTTCCAGATGGATCATTCTAGCCATTCTGGAATGTTATAAACTGGCAGGGAAAGAACCCCCTCAAAACCTTAGGGCTCATTCGACCAGAGGTATTGCAGCTTCATTGGCCCTCAAAAGAGGCGTGCCGGTTAACGACATCTGTGTGGCCGCTACATGGTGGTCTGTCCGTACCTTTACACGTTTTTACAATTTGGATTCCTCCTCCAGTCAAGAGACTAGGTTATGAAGGGCTGTACTGCATTCTATTCATCAATAGAAGACAGCGTGAAGTCAGTACTCCCTCCTCCAATAATAGAATACTGCTATGGGAGCCTATGTAAGATGAGGAATACGTCGGAGGACACAATCCCTTCGAAGAACAAGTTACTTCTTACCTTGTAACGTTCTTTCGACGGGATGTTCCTCCGACGTATTCCTCATCGGCCCTCCCATCCATCCCCGCAGTTCTACTTCCCGTGTTGTTGCAGCTTACGCTCCTTCAGGGTGATTAGTCTAGTCCAGAAAGTATTATTGTGGGCTACAAAACGGAACTGAGCAACGGACGCTGCGCACGGCCTTTGTAGGCAGGATGACGTCGACGTCGATACGGCGGCTGTCGAGGGACATCGACTCAGAGGACGTCGACGCGCAGCGCCCTCTAGAAAAAAAATGTTCCGAGGCCAGCAGAGCCGGAAGGAGATATCTAAGATGAGGAATACGTCGGAGGAACATCCCGTCGAAAGAACGTTACAAGGTAAGAAGTAACTTGTTTTTCTGAGGCTTGTGGAATCTGCTTAGATCACATGCTGTGCATAGGCCGACATCTAGTGGAAGCGGCAGAGTATTACAGTTTGTTTTTGAAAATCGAAACGGGGCTTCGAACTAGGGCGTGCCAGTAATGCTATACCTAGTTTGACGTCGACTGTACCCATGATCCCTCACGTGTGTAGGACCCTCCGATTGTTTTTTTCCACCATACTTGTCGGAAGCATAGTTGCGGAGTTCCCTGGCTTTTAGCCATTTATCCTAAAATTATCAAAATCCCCGTCCTCAAACCCCTCGTCGAAGTTCGACGAAGACTGACGCCGGTATTTGAGAACAAGGACGGACAGCCATCGAGACTACACAACAGACTTTGGGCCTCGGAAGGCCTCTGGCCTCAGCCCTGCAAGTAGGGAGGGGGGGGACATACTCGCACACACTCTTTTTCCTACATATACCCGCCCGCTGCCAGGTTTTAACATATGGAGAGTACTCCGGGCAGAATTTAAATGAAGTGCAACCGTAAGTTCCCCTAGGTAGATAAACGTAACACCTGTAACCTGTGTCTTCCAAGGGACCACCCGTAGGCGAATTGTTGAGCTTGTAAGCTCTTCAAAGCCAAGACATTTAAGGACCGCTCGACCAAACGTTGGGCCCACTACGCCAGGCAACGCGAGGCTATGGACGTAGTGGGATCCTTCAGTGATGGCAGCAACGCCGCGATATCGGATGGCGAGGGCACAAGGGTGTCGTTAGGCACCCAAGCGCAAGCCCCTGACCTTGGAGGACTGTCCGGCGGGTCAGTTATGGGGACAAAACCCGGCGGCAAGAGCGCTACCCACACATTTTCATCTAAACACAATAACCCACCCGAGATTTGACACGCATGTCGAGTGATCGGCAGAAGAAGGCACAGAGAGAGCGGTCCGCAGAATCGGTGTTCTCTGGGCGTTCAAGGTCACAGTCGCCTCATGACACACATCAACCGTCTACGATTGCTAAGAGTGCCACCTTACCTAAAGTCACAGAGGTATGTTCGTCCGATGACAATCCGACCTCTACCCCCAGGCAGCATATTCGAAGGCTCTTTGTTTGACGTCTGCGTCTGAGATTCAACGTCCCTCTTCTAAGACTTCTGAATCTCGACGCCAGGCGTCGGAAGATTCAGAAAAGTCCAAGGGGTCAGGAAAGCATTCCTCTACAAATGAGAAGGGGGAAAAACAACAGAAAAAAGTCTCTGAACACCAAGTTCAGAAGTATAAACACCCCAAGTCCTTAGAAAAGTCCAAGGCTCCTGACCCTGTCACTAGGCCAAATATTCTCCCTCTCACCCCCCCGGGATATGGGATTAGAGGAGGAACAAAAACAGGAAAGCGTAATTCCCAGTTCCAAGGAATGGAACTCGGAAGACAGCGACAGAGTAATGAGGAGAGTGTCCTTTTTTGTAGATTTTTACGAAAAAGACACTAATTACTTCCAGAACTATCATAATACCCCTACTACCTCTGCCCCTTCGGGATCCAAGGATACTCAACTTCCTGCTAAGCGACTCCGTACTGAGACTCCAGTACAGGGGCTGATTTCAGACCAGTTCATTGTTGAACCTTACCAGCAGTATGGTGAGGATTCAGGAGTACAAATGCTGGATGACCAGGTCGGTGCCGATTATTATGGAGATGAGGAGGACCAGGGAGACGAGGCGGAGGCCTATAGTCTCGACTCCCCTATTCCCAAGGAACCCCTGGTGAATGACTCAGCTGTTGACAATCAGCCCTTGCTTAACAAAGTTTTAGCCAAGGCTGCAGCCCATTTCCAAATTGACACTCAGGGTGCCCAGAGCAAATTCTAGGGGATAAAAGATCCATTGCCCAGGCCATCCTGATTCTAGAGTCTGTTCAACGCAGAATCGATCCTTCTCTGCTCACCCCTAATCTTACCCGGGCAGTTACCCCTCGAATAGAGAAGTTATTCAGGGCCGCTCCCTCTAATCCACTTTAAAAAGGGGTCAGCTAAAACCCGACTCACTAGTGGTTACAACCACCAGGAAAAGGGCGGGAACGCCACTAGCATATTCAGAAGCTCCCCCAGACAAAGCGAGCAAGAGAATATATGGCCTAGGAAGGAAAGTAGCATCCACTTCGGCATACCAAGCACGAATTGCTAACACCACCAGTCTGCTGGCAAGCTACAACTGCCACCAATGGGAACAGGTAGCTGACCTCATTGCCTCCTCACCAGAACCTCTAAAGAGCCAGTTGGCCCAGATTGCGTCGGGAGGGAGATCAGTATCTGGATGCATTCTCAAGGCTACCTTCAATGCAGTGGATAATGCAGGGAGACTGATAGCAGAAGGCACAGTAATCAAAAGACACGCTTGGCTGAGGCAGTCAGGGTTTAAACCCGAGACTCAAGCCACCCTCATTGACATGCCGGTGGAACCAAACCTCCTGTTTGGAAAAGCAGTAGAGGAAGCACTAAAGACGGCCAAGGACGAATATGACACCTTAAAGTCCCTTGGCCAACTAACTAATAAACCCACAAACCAGACAGGGAAATAATAATTTTCGGCGCTCTCGCGGCCAAAACTCCCAAAGAGGGTCCCAATACTTTCAGAACCAAGGAACATCATGGTGCGGCAACCAACAAGCTACCCAGGGTTTCGCCAGAGGTCAAAAGAGGGGCCGTGGTAGGGGGAGAGGCAGCCCAGGTAGAGGCGCTACGCCTCCCAGCAAACAGTGACGTTCCGCTGCGGGTCCCTTCCCATGCATCCCCAGTAGGGGGGGCGCATTTCCATTTTCACCCACGCATGGGAAGGGATCACCTCGGACAGATGGGTGCTGTCCGCGGGATACTGTATCAAACTATTTTTTTTAATTTTTTTTTTTATTCAAACCGTTGTTTATAGTTTGATTACCAAACTTTTACAACATATTTATTCTCACATTCCACAATTTTCAATTTTCATATCATCATCATGTGCATTTTTATCTTGTACAATTTTTCCATAAAAAGGTTCGAGTTATTCCCATTCGGCAACCAATCTTAAAAAGGAAACACTCTAATTTTCCACAGTATAAAGAAGTATCAATTCCCCACTCATAACCCTTAGTTTTAGACATACTTTAGTCAATGAATCTTAAAATCTGTACTGTATCAAACTATTGGAACACCCCCGCGACCATCCTCCAAGACAGAAAATACACTCCTTGGAGCACCAAAGAATCCTTCTCGAAGAGATCGCCATTCTTCTTGCAAAGGACGTGATAGAACTCGTCCCGGGCAACCAGGTAAACAAGGGTATTTATTCAACTTATTTCCTTGTGCCAAAAAAAATCTAACAATGCGCCCAGTATTAGACTTACGCCCTGCAAACAAGTATGTCAAGCCTCAAAAATTTCGTATGACTACACTCAGGAAGTAATCCCCCCTACTAAGAAAGGGAGGTTAAATGGCAACATTGGACATGAAAGATGCCTATTTTCATATTTCCATGTTCCCAGCGCACAGAAAATTCTTGCGCTTCAAGGTAGATGGCCAACACTACCAGTTCAAGGTGCTGCCCTTCGGTATAGCCTCGGCTCCAAGGGTATTCACCAAGGTACTGGCTGTGCACCTACGCAGGGAGGCAATCCTAGTGTACCCTTACCTGGACGACTGGCTCATCACAGGGGAAAGCCCCGTAATTTGCAGATCCAACATTCAAAGAACTACGACCTCCTCTTCCTATTGGGATTCAAAATAAACGAGAAAAAAATCAAGCCTGGTGCCAAGCACCTCAAAACAGTTCCTAGGAGCTGTCCTAGACACCAAAGAGGAGTTGGCCTTTCCATCCGAGGAAAGAATTCGGAATCTGTTACTGGAAATTCCTCAATATCAGTCTGGTCGCCAGATAGCGGTGCGCAAAGCAATGTGTTTAATAGGCATCATGGCATCATGCATTTACCTGGTTCTCCACACGCGCCTGCGCATGCAGGAATAGTTGGCGAAACAGTGGTCTCAGGCAAGTGGTCAGTGGGACGATCTAGTGGTCGTTTCGCCAACACTAGTACAGAATCTTCGCTGGTGGACAAGAGAGAATCTTTCAAAAGGGAAAACCTTTTACGATCCGGAAATACAGGCCGTAGTCACAACAGACTCGTCCCTGTGAGGGTGGGGAGCACACCTCCTTCACCACACAGCTCTGGGCCTCTGGTCTCACACAGTGGCCCAGAATCACATCAACGTGCTAGAACTCCTGGCAGTATTCAGAGCGCTTCGAGTATTCAAACCCCACCTATCAAGCCTATCAGTGCAGATCCTGACAGAAGCACAACGGCAATGTTTTACATAAACAAACTGGGGGGCACTCGTTTGCCAAATCTGTCCAGGCTTGCCCAGAAAATTTGGATATGGGCACTCAGACGGAACATTTACCTGTTGTCTCAACATGTTCCATGGAATCTCAATTCACTAGCGGACGCCTTGAGCAGAGATCCCCTTAAAGAAGAGTACGAATGCCCTCTACACGAGGAAGTCATAGAAGACCTATTCGCCACAAGCGAAAACAGACAATGCCCAGAATTCCATTCCAGGTTCCCCCAGCCAGGCTCCAAGGGTAACGCTCTATGGATGAACTGGTCAGGGATGTTTGCCTATGCTTTTCCACCAACCTCTCTGATGAGGAAGTTGGTCAACAAGCTACACAGGAATCAATGACGCTCATCCTAGTTGCTCCTATGTGGGCGAGACAACAGTGGTTCCCACACCTGCACAAACTGGCGGTGTGCAACCCCATCAGACTCCTGTGCTGGTACAACCTACTCTCCCAGCACAAAGGACAAACAGTGTATCCTCAACCCAACTCGATGAACTTGGCAGTATGGCTCCTGAAGTCATTGAGTTTGGCCATCTCAATTTACCAGAGATGTTAGGTTTTCTTGATTCTTTTAAGATATCCTAACACAAGACACTGCTATTTTGATAAATGGAAAAGATTTGTTATTTGGTGCCAGAAGAAGCAAATCAACCCGATTGATTGCACTCCTTCCAATATTGTCACCTACATGCTCCACCTGCTGGACGCAGGGTTGGTATTTAAATCACTCAAGGTACACCTGGCGGCGCTGTCAGCCTACACCACCTCCCATAACAAGGTGTCATGGTGGAAAGTGCCAGTTGTTAAAACCTTTATGGAAGGGGTGAAGAGACTCCACCGTACAATTTCTAACCCACCACCAGGATGGGACCTTAATGTGGTGCTTGCTAAACTCATGGGCCCCCCTTTGAACCCATGCATAAAGCTAGTCTCAAACACCTGACTTATAAAACTGCCTTCTTAGTAGCCATTACATCCATCAGAAGGGTCGGTGAAATTCAGGCTCTGTCAGTGCAGGATCCTTTCTTTACTGTACATAAGGATAAGCTGGTTCTACAAACTCACCCTAGGTTCTCACCTAAGTTCATTTCTAAATTCCATGTTAACTGGTCCATTGAGCTACCAGCCTTCTTCCAAGAACCCAAGACCTCTGCTTGAGGTGAAACTACACACACTAGATGTAAGAAGAGCGGTGCTCTACTACGTAGACAAGACCAAACCGCTAAGAAAGACAGATCAACTGTTTGTCTCCGTAGCTACAGGCAGAGAGGGAGATCGTGTCTCTAAATGTGCCATCTCTAAATGCATAGCCCAATGCATCCAACTTTGTTACTCCCTGTCAGAAAATACACTGCCTTTTACTCCAAGGGCCCACTCTACAAGAGGAACTGGGGCCACTCTGGCTTTCATTGCAAATGTACCCCTTGACCCCATTTGCAAAGCAGCTACATGACATGGAACTCTATTCACACTTTTACTCAGTACTACTGCATTGACACTCATTCCAAGACAGATACTCAAGTGGGACAAGCGGTTCTAAGACATTTGATCGCTCATGACCCTTCTCACATCCCACCTCCTACTTCTAACACTGCTCGTTAATCTATGCACAGCAAGTGATCTAAGCAGATTCCACAAACCTCAGAAGGGATACATTACTCACTGTAATCGTATTTCTGATGCTTGTATCTGCTTAGATTCACATGCGCCCACCCTTCCTCCCCTCAGAGAGAAGATGCATGTATGCTTGTAGTCTTATCTATCTATCTGCTTGGATACTCTGTACTCCGGCTACTCCTCATGCTACCCCATGTCCGAAAAAATACAATCTGAGGGTCCTACACGCGTGAGGTATCATGGGTACAGTGGACGTCACACTAGGGATAGTATTACTGGCACGCCCTAGTTTGACGCCCCTTTTCGAGTTTCGAAAAACAAACTGTAATACTCTACAACTTCCACTAGATGTCAGCCTATGCATAGCATGTGAATCTAAGCAGATGCAAGCATCATAAATATGATTACGGTGAGTAATGTATCCTTATATATATATATATATATATATATATATATATATATATAAACGGGTAGCACTATTTTCATTTGTGACCGTTGGCATTTCTTGGGTTTAATAAGTCACATTTCACTAGAGCACAAATGCAATTGGAACACTATACTCAATAGGGTGAAAAACCGAGTTGCATCCTCTCTGATTACATCGGTCTTGGGCAGTGAAACCTCTGACTCACTTGATTAGGCCATTGTCAATGCTTTGGATAGAGTTTGTGTCCATGAAATTAATCAAGATTGGAAGTACATTTCAATAACAACATTCACTTCACCAGAGGCACTCAAATGCAATAAACAGCCAACAAGATTGTAAGTAGTTGTCTGCCACCTCAGGTAGGCTCATCAGAATGTTAAATGTACACTCAATGGATTGTTAATGCAGCTTTGGAAATCTGGCAGAATTATCCTATAGTTTTGCCCTTGTGGAAGAATGTGATCTGTTATTAACAAAATGTTTTGTATGAAATTGCCTTTTAAATCCAGAATTTGTTTTGTTGATATTACTTTTTAAGGGGATGTCACGGATGGGCCATATAGGAATGTTTTAACACCATTATATACCCGTAACCGGTTGTTGGGCGGATGCATAATATATTGGGAAAACAACTTCAAAAGGAACATTCTAAGCTAAATGTGGGAGATTGGAAGGAGAAATCCAGTGTTGTGAAGGGCTTATTCTAAAGGGGGTCATCGTTTTTGTTGTTTTTTTTGTTTTTTAAACAGCTTCATTTTTATGTATTGGTTTTAAGTGAGACATGGGTGACGATACAAATAACATATACAGACATGAACTGATGCCATAAAACTTTGATAAGCGAAGACACATAAAGGATGAACATGTATGCATAGGATTGTTGTACACTGTCGTGAACATTTCAACTGGTGGCACACAAGTCCACTCCCAATCTTCTAGTAGAGCTGGATATTTATATAACTTAGATCTGACCTCTAAACAAGTGAGTTCTAAAGCATTTAGGTCTCTAGTGCCTCTCTGCTGAACCATTGGGTGAAGCCCCGAGTGGTGCAGCTGAAAGTCCCGGAACCTTTCCCCCTCCTTTAATGAAAATGACTGCTTGCATTCTTCGAAAGTGAGCGCTGACGCATCCCTGAAATATTGTCTGAGTTCACTCAGGTCCCCGGCAGTCTAAGCCACAAATGTTGCTGCGTGTTTGCCCGGAGTAAACTCAGGGTTGTTGACCATGGGTTATGTGTCCAAGCCTATGGGAGCGTTCCATCTTTTAGTTGGCAGGTTCCAGCATGCAAGTGTGTGAAGTGTCAAGGAGAGAAGCGTGGGTCTGATTGGGCTGCCAATCAGTTTAATGAATGGCAGCTGTTTCAGAGGTATAGGGGTTGCTGCCTGTTCAATCCGTGCCCAACTTGGGATCTCCCAAGACTGTCCCCACATAAAGTTATGCCAGAGGTAGGAGGCCGGGTAGTATCGGTAGATGTCGGAGATCCGCAGTCCACCAACATTCTCCTTGGGCAGTAAGACTCTTTTAGCTACCCTTGGCCTGCAGTGTTGCCAAATGTAAGCCAACATTTTTCCCTGTAGCTCATGTAGTTTTTTAATTGGGATGGCAATATGGAGGGCCAAGAAGTGGTAGATGAGCCTTGGAACAATGGTCATTTTAACTGCTGTTACATGCCCAAGTCACAAGGCCGTTCGCTTACACCACTGTTTCAGATCCGATTCCACTCCCGTAAGTGAAGAGGGAAGTTGGCAGTGTATAGTGATTTAATGGAGCTTGGTATTTTTACGCCAAGGTATTCGACATAGTCTCGCTTCCATTTAAACAGGCAGAGCTTTTCAGTGTCTCTCGGTGCTAATGCGACCGCCAGACCGAGGGATTTTGTGTAATTGACTGCAAACCCAGAGGCCCAGCTGAAATCATCAAGTTCGACCACCAGGGCCGGAATCGAGTACCGCACCTCCATCAGAGAGAGCAAGACGTCCACGTATAGGGATATTAATTGCTCCTGACCCTGATAAGAGATTCCTCAAATGTCTCGATTATCTACATGGGCTGCCAGGGTTTCCATAGAGAGGGCGAACAGGAGTGGAGAAGTAGGGCGGGCACCTTTGTCTCATGCCACTGCAAACTGTTATTAGGGGAGTGGACCTACGGTTAAGTAAGTCCCATGGCATCAGGGTCGAATATATGGCCAGAAACGCCTTCGGAATTTCAGTCCCAGACTTTTGGAGGACTGCAGCAAGGTAAGACCAGTCCAGCCGTCGAAAATCTTGTGAGCGTCGAGGGCTAAGAGACCGGCCTTCATCTTTGTCCTAACCACTATCGCAACCAAGTTGAGGGCCTTTCGGGTGTTATACTGGCTGGACCTGCAAGTGTTAAAGCCAGTCTCGTCCAAATGGATCAGGTTGGCAGAACCATCATGAACTGCTTTGCGAGGAGTTTGGCATATGGTTTAGCGTCTATATTGATGAGGGTAATCGGGTGAAATGAGTCGAGTAGGCGGAGGGGGTTCAGAATCAAAATTGTGGAGGTTTCAAGCATTGTGGGCTTAACCGTGCCTCGGGGAAGGAGTTAAGGAGTCAGGTGAGGTTAGGGGAAAGGAACTCCCAGTAGGCTGTATGAGAAACGGAGGTGAATCCATCCGGGCTGTATTTTTCAGGGATTTAATGGCCACCGTGACCTCTGGAACTGATATCGGATGTTCGAGTTGCATGACCTGAGTAGGAGCAAGGGTTGGGAAGGTGATAGACCCCAGATAGTCCCTCACGGTGTCCGTGCTCAGTGTGAAGGATGATGCTGCATCCGCATGATGTCTGTGAGCCCAATTTAGTTGGTCCTTTTCCTTGAGAAGGAGCCCCCCTCCGTCATCAAGTAGCACTTGAACATTATTGCAGGCTCTATGTTCAGTCAATATACAGACTAATATCTTGTTGGCTCTGGTGTAGTACTACTGTTTGACCTTAAGAAGGGCCTGACACATATGTTCCGCTAGGTGGGTATTACGTTTAGACGGGGCTACGTTTAGGAGGAGCCTTGCCCTGTGGGAACCCGAGAGCTTGTGTGCAGTCTCCTGTCGCTGGACCTCTTCCTCAAGGTTCCATTGCCATTGGGTTGTAGCCTTCATGTAGGAAGAGGTGCGACTTATGATCTCCCCTCTAGCCACCACCTTCATAGCATCCCACACAGTACCTAAAGACACGTCACCTGTGACATTATTTTCGAAATAAGTGGTGATAACTGTCCCAATCTCTTGTCGGATAACTGTGTCCCTGAGAATCGGTTATAGAACTTTCAGGGTATACGGGTTGGGGCAGAGAGACCAGAGATTGAGAGGGAGAGTGAGACAGACGCATGGTCTGAAACTGAGACCACATGAACAGTACCATCAGGGATGGAGGAGAGCTAAGAAGGTGGAGACCAGTAGTATATCAATGCGGGAGTAACTCATGTGTATTTGAGAGCAATGTGTATAGTCTCTGGCAGTAGAATCCCATAGCTTCCAGATATCCACTATCCGCAGCTCATGCAGAAGACGCGTGAGCTCCAGCGAGTTCCTGTAATCAACCCTAGAGGGAGGCTGGGAGAATTTTATCTATACTACGGTCAGGTGCCACATTGAAGTCCCTGCCTATGACAAGGGTGCCTTCAGTGAAAACAAGCATTTTGTTCGAGGCCCTGCAAAAGAGGTCCTGTCGGTCATTGGGAGAGTATACAGTAACAAATGTAAAAGTGTTGCCCAATCTAGGCTTTATGATGCTGGGGCGAATTAAGATCTTCTCCCACAACTTGTAAAAGTGGATTCTCGTGAGAACATCAGGGACAACGTTGCGCTGCTCTGGGCCTTTCAGCCGGACTCGATGTTTTCTGTCTAGCTCAATCTGGTCATCTGCCGGGATATCCAAGATCTGGCGAAATAAATTGTGTTGTAGGCCTCCAGATTACGGTCAGATACTTAAGAGGGGGCCCACCTAATTTGAATATTGTTGCGTCAAACGATTCTCAGAGTCTTCATACTTGTCCCCCACAAAGGCAACTTTGTCCTTGAGCGCTTACATGTGTTGGGCCCACTCGCTTGCCTTGTAAGGTTGTTCACATAGGGTGTTTTCAAGTTCAAGCTTTCGTTCTGCTACGGCCAGGAGTTTGTCAGTTGTTGACACCTTCCCCGCTATCTCAGCCAGGCTACCTTGAATATCCTTCCTAATCTCGGTTAGCCATTGTAGTAGGCCATCTTTTGTGGCAAGTTGTGGGCTGAGTGTCATGGCTGCTTCTCCCCTGTGGACCTAAGCCACTGTTGTGCTTTCTTTCCTGCCCAGGTCCTGGATCTGCAACAGGGATGCCATGTCCGAGAATTTTTGGGGTTTCTCGGATTTTGCCATGGCATAAGGATAGCCTCAGGCCGCAAGCTGTAGAAGGCTGTGAGATTGCAGTGTGTTGCGCCAGTTAGTTAATCAGGGACCCCGGGTGACAGTCGTTAAGTGACACAATGCCCCTGAATTCTAGGCAAGCCACCAACCCTGCGGAGCAGTGTGATGGTGCAGGAGCAGCGATCAGGCAGCCAGGCATGTGGTGGGAGGAAAGCACGCCTTCAGAGGGCCATCCTGCACCCAGCTGGCCCCTAAGGCTGGCCCTCTAGATTTATTTCAGGGCCAGGGAGGTCCCATCCGTTGTGCATGTCCTGCTCCTTGATTCGAGCGCATGTTGGGCTAGCCACCCGTTGCTGGTGTAGCAATGCAGACACTTCAGGACAATGGGGATGCAAGGTTAGCCTCCTGATGTGTGCATGAGTTGGGCAAATTAGCTTTTACTGCATCAGTGACTGAAGAAAGCCTTAAGGTACTGTCAAGAGTTATGCCGGCTACCTGGGCACTCCTGTTGGGTACCCTGTACCTCCGCTCCAGTGTGAGGCAAGGGTCGCTCCAGGGATGGGGCTCCCACCCCACACTGCTAGTTGCAGGGCTCGGGTGGGTGGGACAGTGGGAGGGCTCCCCCACCAGGTGTCCAGGCCTATGTACTCTGCAAAGAGTTGTTGAAGGGGCCCTGCATCCAGGCAGGACCGGACGAAGAGCAGCCTGCTTCAATGAGGCTCTGCAGGCAGTGCAATCGTCTCGAATGCTGCTGTCCACAGGAGCCCACGATGGCCTCAGGACTAGATCCGATCCATCCTGCAACGGCCTCCCAGTGGGAGACAGGGGCTCAGTCGTGGTGTTCACTGTAGGCGCAGGTCAGAGGCCGCATGGAGGAGGCGTATCATCCCAGGTTAGTCCCCATGGGAGTCTGCCCTGGCCCGCAGTAAGACACAGAAGCACCCCACATCGGAGTCCCAGGAGACCCGTAAAACTTTGGCGGCCTCAGCCTCCCAGGCCCCAGGTGTGCCGGGCCAAGCACGACTCGGGAGGGAGGACCCCCTGCAGGCTCATCGTCCACCAAACTCCACTGGAGTTGCCTCCAGGCCCTAGGCTCGGGCCCAAGCTCAAGGGGGGGGGGTTTACACACATTTGCCACGTGTCAGGAGGCAGATCATGGTCAGCAGGCGGAATTACCAGGCCTATGTCTCTGCATCTACAGGAGGCATTCAGGCGACCATGCTGTGCACTGTGCGTCAGACCAAGCCCCCAGTCGTAGTGTTTTCAATCCTAGGCCTGTCCCTTTTATAAATCAGGAAATCCCAAGGTGTCGGCACCTAACGGAGTGTACTTCAAATGACTCAAAGTCTCACGGAGGCTTTGAGCGCACCTCTTTGACTTTGTCTGTGTCTTTTAATCATATTGTTGAGGGCTCCTGTGCGATTCTGCAGCCTTTATGTACCTCTGCCGGAATGTATGTTAATTCATCTGCAGCAGTAACATTATCAGTCTGTTATGTTTTCACTTGTACATCATCAGACTCTGAGTTTGCTAGCAACTGTGTACAATGTAGAGCCAAACTGGTGAAATGTCAATTTGGTGAAAGTTAATTTGTGAAAACTCCATTTTAGCTAAAATCATTGCAGAAAATTTGAGGGTGACCCCTGGTATATTGTGTTGATTTCATGAAATTAAAATAAAAAGATAATGAAACAACAAATGAAAACAATCTAAATGTGGTTGGTAAGTCACCTGTGTCCTAAGGCTAATGTATTATGAAAGAGGTCAAGAACAATGTGAACAAACCAGTTGTATTTAGTAAAGATGTAAGTGATGAAGTAGTATTTTCAGCTATCTAAGTGGATAAATAGCCTTGAGGAAAGGTCTGCAATTTTGACTCTACAGATGGTTTGGACTACAACTCCAAGCAGCCATAGGCAGCATGGACAGAGGTGAGTGAGCAGGGAGTCCTAGAGCCTACATCACCCGACTTATTCAGACCCTAGAACTCGCACTGATCAGTGTGTTGTAAATCTCTGCATTTGCTTTAAAAAAGAATGCAAATTTACTGTAAAGAATTGCTTGTTACAGATATTGGTGCATGGCATATTCCACTTATACTTTTTTTTCCTATCGGACCACTTGTGCTTCCAAACCGGGTTAAATACCTTTCGAATGGATTGTGTCCTCCCACATATTTCCTTCAGCTGCTTCGGAAAAAAATGTTCGGCAGACAGCGCTGTCTGTCGATGGCATCGAGTCGATGTCCCTCAAAGGCCTCTGTTGATTGTGATGTCATCGAAGGCATATTTAGCCCTTTGGCCTCAGTTATGTTTTCCTGCGACCGCTATAGCTTCGACGAAATTCGGCGCGACTCGCATCTTATGACGTCTTTGTTCAAATCTTCTAGGAACATGTCTTCATCATCGACACCGACGACTCCAAAGTCTGGTTTTAAAAAATGTCAGGATTGAGGATCGAAAATGTCCCTGACGGATCCGCACCATATCGGCTTGTGGTGCCTCGGAGCAGATCATAACACCTCCGACTGCTAGAAGTGCCAGTCCATGTCTGGATAAGCCTTGAAGGAACGGAAGGGGAAGCTGAAGGTAGGCAAAAGCCCTAGAAAATACCCCTACCCGATCCGTAAAACCTTCGACTGACAAGTAGAGAGAAGACTCTCCTCGGAGGAAAAAGGAAGGCCAAGCAGTCCAGGTCGAGGAGTGGTTCACACTACTCTTCTTTGTCCTCGAAGAAATCGAAAAAGGCACCCTGGGCTGCTTTTCTCAACTTTGTCGTCGGATACTTCCCCTGAAAGAGTTGCTTGCCCGACCAAAAAATCCACTCCGACCGAGTGGGGGAAGCCTCCAGGGCCGAAATGCTTAAGATTTTTGAAAAACAAAATCCTAGCCATTCTCCTACCGAGCCTTGGAAAGAAGCCGGAAAGGAAAGGTTTTGTCCTAAATCACATGGACCCTCTAGCCCGGGAAAAAGGCCTGATCCACATTGTGAGCCTTTTAGGCCTCGATCTGATGTTTCATCTAAGGATCACTCGAGACAGAAGCACAAGTTGAGGTCGTCTACATCATCGACACCCTCGACACCCTCGTCACTGGCGGCGCCTTCGACGCCTGCCAAACCATAGACGTCGACATTGACACCGAAGATTCCGACACCAGCTGCGCCATCTTTGCTGGCTGTGCTGTTGACGCTGAGCGCCCCTCCTAAATCTATGGCGCCAATAAAGAAAATCTCGACGACTGCTTCGCTGTCGAAGCCAATTATGCCAAAACCTGTCGTTCCAAAACCTGTCGTTCCAGAAAAGACCTATGTTCCACTGCCTAAGAAAGACTTTTTTTAAATCTCTTCAATTTATGAAGAAGAGGACCCATTTGGCCTTCAATATGGTTCACCCAATGTACCAGAGAGCTTCATTGCTGAAGAGTCCAGGATGAAGGACCTTTATGAAAATGTGCAAACTGCAAGTGGGGTAGATACCTCACCTGCACTTGAATTTGGAAAACCTGAGGCTGGGGAGCATGCGGATGCTTCCCATAGGCAGCTCATGTTGAAGGTGGTAAATTACATGGGTTGGAATAGGCCCCCATTGCCATATGAACAGGAGGACATTACTGACATTGTTGACAAAGGTCCACAATCAGATCCCATCTTGCCTTTCCATGTAGTCTTGCAGAAAAGGGTGGCCAGGAACTGGGAGACTGCAGAGACCAATCTGGCAGTTGATAAAAAACATAACTAGAAAATACCGCCCTTCCAGTAGTGACCATGACTAGCTGTCAAAACCTCCCACTGCGTAGATGGATGGGCAAGGAAGGTATTCTCTGCAGGGAGCATGGCACTAAAATCTGCCAACTGCACTAGTGCCCTCGCAAAGTTTACGTTCACTCAATGGGATTAAATATCCATGGCGGCAGAGCATTTTCCCAAAGGGGATGAAAGAGACTGCTTCCTAGCTATTGTTAGAGACGGCAAAGAGGCCATGTGCAAGTCTCTTCAGTCAGGTTTGGATTCTGCAGATAGCATCAGCAGAACCATGGCTACCAGGACCGTTATGCGCAGATTTGCGTGGTTGAGAAAGTCAGGTTTTGCACCTGATGTCAATCTAGGCTTCTCAACATACCTTTTTGACGGGTCTCACCTTTTTGGCAACAAGGCTGACGAGAGCCTTGAGAAGTTGCAGACCTCAAAGGCGGCAGCCAAATCTTTAGGCACCACCATTAGGCAGCCTCAGCCTTTTTTGCCCTAGTGGGCAAGCTTGGAGGGGAAGATCTTTTCACTACTACTCCTCAGTTGGAAGGGCGAGAGGAATGGCCAGTCAAAGGGGCCATAGAAAATGTCCCTGTGGTGGACGAGGTGGAGGCGCAAAGCCAGCTCAAGCAGCAGCCTCCTTACCATTGGCTGCTGCATCAGACACCTCAAAACCTCTGAGGTCTGGAGTCACAGTCCACCAGTGGGGGGGAGTGGGCTGACTGTCTCAGCATCTAGAAGAGTGGTGAGACATCACTTTGGATGCTTGGGCTCTAGAAACCGTAGCCCATGGTTACTGCATTCCTTTTATAAGGAGTTCTCAGAACAATCCACCGGGGAACCACTCTTTGAAGATTCAGGATGGGCTCCTTGTGCAGGAAATTCTAACCCTGCTAGAGAAAGGTGCTATAGAACCAGTGCTACTAGCGGAGAGGAAGAGGGGATGGTACACCCCTTATTTTCTGATACCCAAGAAGGACAGAGGACTGAGACCCATCTAGGACTTAAGATACTTGGACATGTTCCTCAGGAAGGACAAGCTCAAGATGGTCACACTTTCTCAGATCCTTCAGGCCCTCCAACTCCAGGATTGGTTGGTGTCATTGGACCTTCAGGATGCTTATTTTCATGTGCCAATCCATCTCAAGCACAGAAAATACCTGAGGTTTGCAGTTGGCACTTCTCATTATCAATTTCGAGTTCTGCCATTCGGGCTAACCTCCGCCACGCAAGAGTTTTTACCAAGCTGATGGCGGTGGTGGCAGCAAGTCTCTGGAGAGAGGGATCCACGTCTACCCCTATTTGGACGATTAGCTCAACATGCCCCGCGATCATCACAACATCACCTGCCACTCTCTTTACAGACTGGGCTTCTTCCTCAATTACTAGTCCTATATGACACCTTCTCAAAAGCTCCAGTACATCAGAGCTGTACTAGATACATCCTTGGGGGAAGAGCTCGCCACCCGAGGTGAGGGCTCAAGACATTTTTCAGATGGTTACCAAGTTTCAGAATGCCCACAGTCTACCGGCCTTTGATTTTTTTGAGGTTGCTCAGCCTCATGGCATCCTGCATTTTTTTGGTGCCAGAGGCCCGCCTGAGAATGAGATCCCTTCAATGGACTCTTAAGAACTCAATGGTCCCAGTTCGCAGGAAAGATGTCGGACCTACTTCAGATTCCAACCAGGGTCTCACAGGGTCTTCTGTGGTGGGCCTGCGAGGAAAGTATTCTGAAGAGAGAACATTTTTGGCAACCATGGCCGGAGATAACAGTAGTGACGGATGCCTCACTCACGAGGTCAGGAGCCCATGCCAACGATCTGACAGTCTGCGTCGTTGGTCTCCATCAGAGTGCAAACTGCATATCAATCTTTTGGAGCTGAGGGCAGTCAGACTAGCGCTGACAGCCTTTCTGGCCTCTGTACGGGGAAAGAATGTTCTGATAATGATAGACAATACAGTAGCCATGTATTACGTCCACAAGAGGGGAGGTGTAGGGTCACTACCACGGTTCTGAAAGGCAATGCAGCTCTGATATTGGATAATTCAAAAAGAAATCTCCCTATCTGCAGTTCACCTAGCTGGAGAGGAGAACACGGCGGCGGACGCTCTGAGCAGGCGAAGCACAGTCTCTCACGAGTGGGAACTAGCTCAAGAAGTCCTTCAAGAGATCTTCACCTTTTGGGGAACCCCTCAAGTAGAACTGTTCGCGACAGGGCAACCGGAAGTGCGAAAGGTATCCAGTGAATTTCCCCCAAGAGGAGCTTTAGGAGACGCGTTTGTAGTGGACTGGGAATTTCCACTCTTGTATGCGTTTCCTCCAGTCCCTGTCATTCCTCATGTGATCAGGATGTTGAGGAGGTTCAGGAAACACATGATCCTAATTGCCCCGGATTGGGCCAGGAGAAAGTGGTACCCGCACCTTCTGGTCATGTCCATCTGTCCTCTGATGCGTCTTCCACTAAGTAGAGGCGGGTTTGGGTTCTCCATCCAGAGGTCAAGACACTCAACCTTCATGCTTGGTTTCTGAAAGGCTGAGATTTAAGGATTGGGACCTCCCGGATGATGTAATGGAGGTGTTGCTTTCGACCAGAAGGCCAGCAACAAAGTCTTTGTACCGTTGCCGTTGGAATACATTCTGCAACTGGTGCAGGGAAAAGAATGTGGATCCTTTTCTATGTAAAACACCGGATGTCTTATCCTTTCTTCTATCTTTAGCCAATCTGGGCTCCAGATTGGTACTATTAAAGGCTACTTGGCGGCGCTGTCAATCTTTAAGTGCTCGTCAGAGCAATGTTCTTATTTCAAAATTCCACTCGTGACACCATTTCTAAAGGGATTCCCCAATGTGTTCCCCCATCTCCTTTCCAGGTTGCAGTTTGGGACCTTAATCTGGTTCTAAAATTCCTAATGTGTGCAACTTTTGAACCCTTGCACTCCTGTCCTTTAAGATTGTTAACCTTTAAAACCATTCTATTGGTAGCTCTAACTTAAGCCTGTAGAGTGAGCGAGTTGCAGGCACTTTCGTCCAAGCCGCCCTTTACTATCTTCCACAAAGATGGGTTTTTTAAGGGTCAAGCCTTCATTTTTGCACAAAATCGTTTGATTTTCATATAGGTCAGAAGATTGTTCTACCTTCTTTCTATCCCCCACCTCATCCTGGCAAGGAGGAGGAAAGACTACATAGGTTAGACTCTAGGAGAGTGTTAAGCTTTTATATATCAAGAATGTTTAAGTTATGTATTCATGACCAACTGTTCATTGGATATACAGGACATAAGCTGGGTCAGGCTGTTACTAAATATACCTTAGCTAGATGGATAATTCTGGCAATCTCAGAATGTTACAGGCTGGCTGGGAAATAGCCTCCTGAAGGCTTAAGGGCCCATTCCATCAGAGGAATGGCCACCTCCACAGCCCTGCAAAGTGGTGTACAAATTAAAAACATTTGGGAAGCAGCAGCGTGGTCTTCGATCCACAAATTCACTAAGCATTATTCCCTGCAATCTTCCCTTGGTCAGGATAGTACTTTTGGCAAAGCAGTCCTGCACTAATACTGCTGTGGGAGTCTCATGAGGAATACGTGGGAGGACACATTCCATTTCAAGAACAAGTTACTTACCCCTGGTAACGTTCTTTCGACTGAATGTTCCTCCAACGTATTCCTCATCGCTCTCCCAATCCTAACCCTCGGTAGAATTTCCCATGCTATTACAGCTTCCGTTCCATCAAGGCGGAGTACGGTCACTCCCGTGATTAGCGGGTATCTCTGCTGTTAAAAGGGGAAAAACAGAACTGAGGTCAACAGGCGCTGCACAAGCTATATATGCCTTCGATGACATCACCCTCGACATAGGCCTTCGAGGGTCATCGACTCAATGTCATCAACGCACATCACCCTCTGCCGAAATTATTTTTCTGAAGCAGCTGAAGCTGGACAACAAGATTCAAAGATGAGGAATACGTGGGAGGAACATCCAGTCGAAAGAACGTTACCAGGGGTAAGTAACTTGTTCTTCTTTGCCAGTTTTAATTAAGTCTGTGCTATGTTGCAGAACCAATTATTCAGGCATATTGGAGGTATGTTTTCATCACTGAAATGCCATACTTTCTCACCTTTCAAGTCCAATTACACTTCAGAATGCCATACAGTACATTATTTTTGCCTCAAACTTGGTAAAATAATATGCATTTTTGTATTTGTTTTCAGGCAGGCCTGTCTGGGGGTAGAAGGTCTACCTCCCCAACAGGGAATTTTAATCCGCTTTCAAACATGTCTCAGACTTCGGTAAGTACCAATTGATAAATCTTTCCTCTATCATCTCTTTTCAATAGCTAAATATATTATTCAGTTTGGCAAACAAGTAAATAAAACTGTGTTTTTCCAATTTTTGGAAGGTAGGTGAAGTGGAACACTTGTGTAGGGGATATGAACACTAAATCTTAGCTCATCAGTAGAAAGTAGAAATATATTTCACCTCTCGTTTTTGATATGACATTTTATCAAACAAGGGCATATATTTTTAAAACATAAACCAGAGACCAGGAAAATAAAATGTGTTGTGGGAGCGGTGAATGGAAGGTTGGTTTTGCTTCCCAAACATTTCTCTTGTCTGGAAATAAAATAAATGTAGGCAAAGGTGACATTTTAACAGGAGGCTCTGATGGATCCTCTGGAGTCATCACTGAACCCCAGCCTAAGATCTCCTCCCATGTTGGCTGGAGAAGGCAGCCGCAACCTGATCCTAATCCTGCAGGTGGTATGGGTGAGGATCACATGTGAGGAGACTGTCATTGGTGACATTTTTGGCAGGGACACAGAATTCATCTTCTTGTGAGGATGAGAGTTCTATCATTCCCAAATACCTAATGGCATGTTGTCATTGCACAAGCTACCCAAAGAACATGCTATGAAAAGCCATCTAGACAGAATAAGGTTTTTACCAAGTCAGGCAGGGTCAGGAAGACCCAACCCTAATTGCACACCTGCTACCCATTAACATCACACAGGTGTATAAAGGGAATCTGCTGGTTATGTTATGTTATTTGGCATTTATATAGCTCTCTATATATCATTGGTATGATCTCAAAGTGCTGGTAGGTTGAACACCCTCGGGGACCACAGTCCAGGTCAGTAGAGAGAGAAGGTGTCGTAGGGTGCGTGGGTGCACCAGTTATGTGTGCAGTCGATGTAATTGCTAGATGGTAGCTGCATCCTAGCGTTAGGTGTGGTGGTGAAGATATCCGTTGAATGTGTGCAGTCTGGTGGGTGGACACCTAGGCTGAATTCTGGCTGCGCTAGCCCTGTAGGACGCTTATGTGAGCAGCTAGACTTGATTGTCATGGGATAGCTGCATTTTATTACAGTGATGAGGTGTTTCATGGGGTAATGTTAGTATGTGAATAGCTAGGCCGAATTGATTAGGGGTATAGCTGCATTCTAATTGTGTGATCTTGTAGAGTAGAGAGTAAGCATGACGATATGGGATGGGAGTGTTTGTGTGGGTTTATGAACCAACGCAGCAGGAGCAATTTCTAGGTTGATGTTACTGATAATATTGTATTACTATCTAATTGTGGCACTTTCCGACATTTCCCATCCTAGCTAGATGTGATGCTGGCCAATGTTCACAATTCTAATTAGTTTTGGTATTACCAACATTCACAATTCTGTTAGGGTCTGGCGCAGGGTAATGTTCACAATTCTAACTAGGTGTGGCATTGCTAAAATTCACAATTCTGTCAGGGTCTGGCGGAGGCCAATGTTCGCAATTCTAACCAAATGTGGCCCTTGCCAACATTCACAATCCCATCTAGGTGTGACGCAGGCAAATGTTCACAATTCTAACTAAATGTGGCACTCGCTATCATGCATAACTCTGTCTGGGTCCGGTGCAGGTCAATGTACACAATTCTCTCTACTTAACATTCAAAATATTATCTAAATGTGATGCAGTCTAATGTTCACAATTCTAACGAAGTGTGGCATTGGTAACATTCACAGTTCAGAGGTAAGCTAATGTTGAGTGGCAGGGTTGTCCGGATTAGAGCAATTGCTCTACCCCCCGACCATGCCACACTTACCTTGGTGGTTGCCCAGGAGGGTCAAGGCACTTGCTAATTCTACCGCACCGCCTGGATGGAAATGGCATGCAGGTCGAGGTGCCGGTGCTAGGGCTGGCAGCAAGGATATGGATCAGCCAATCGGGGAGGCTTGGCAGGCTGGGAGGAGGGAGGTGGGAGGTGGAGAGGAATGTATGCAGCAGTGCTCTAGGAGAAACCGGGGCTCAAGGCATTTGCTAACTCACCTGCACCATCTGGATGGAAAAGGCGTGCAGGTCGAGGTGCTGGGGCTAGGGCTTGGAGCAAGGATATCAATCAGCCAATTGGGGCTGGTGGGCGGGCTAGGAGGAGGGAGGGGCAGCTGGAGAGGAATGGACGTACCAGGGCTCGTGGAGGAACTGGGGGCTCACATTTACACCGGGCAAAGATAAATACAGGCCAAGGATGGTCAGGGCACTTGCTAACTCACCTGCACCGCCTGGATGGAAATCAGTGATGGACATCTTCAACCCGCAGTCAGTACAAATTAAACCCAGTCTTTGAAGTAGGAAGTAGACATTTTTCAAAGAGGTAGGCCAAAAACACAGTTGAAAAATCACCAAGGTGATACTGAACCGTTCGAAGTGTGCTGTGCATGCGGATAAAGGAACTGAGGCAACGGGTGCAGTGCATGATATTTATACCGGTGTCGACGTCCTAGTCCTGAGCGGGATGGAAGCGGCAGAGGGACATTTGGTCAATGCACAGTGTCCTCTGCTGTGAAATGTCATGGAAGCTGCTAGCAGGATAGCGGATATATTTACTTACTTATTTGCATTTTTTAAAGCGCTCACACAGCCCACAGGCATCGATGCGCTGTTACAGGAATTGTTTGTTAGTTGCATAATTGTTTTTTTTGTTGTTCTTAGTTGTGTATTTATAACGCGCTTAAATACCCAGAGGTGTCTAAGCGCGGACCCGGGGATCGAACCTGTGTTGCTTCGTGTCTTCTTGCTTCGAAGGCAAAATCGTTGCTGCTGAGCTATCCTTCCGGGACGGGAAAGTACTCTGTAAAGCTCTGGGTTCCCAATGATGACTCTTGATGTTCCAGTTGTTCCTCTGAGTTTCCAGTACATCTTTTATGTTTCTTATGTTAAGTTCATCAGAGCTCCAGGTAAACATGCACCAGCATCCTCCCAGGTAGGCTACATCTCACCAACTCTCTCACTCAGAACTCTCAACCATACAACAACATTCTCAACTGCAATATTCCATGTCACTCACTCAGCATTCTACTCATTCTGCAAAGACCACATAAAAACCTGAATCACTACACATCTCCCTTCCTTACACAACAACAACGCCTACCAAAACCGGTCACACTCACAACACACAGTACACACACACACACACACACTCCCAACACATGCGTGTGCATCTCAACCACATGAACTATCACCACACCCGTACAACCTGAACACCTCAACAGTTCAAATGGTACCATAACACAATACTGATGATGCCCCTCCTCTTTTCTACACAGTAAAGGAAGGACACCTACCAATGAAAATTGTACCACTAGCAATCAATATTGAACAGCTCAGGTATCTCTCTAACCTCTCTCCTCCTCTACCACACAAACACTATAACCAATACTAACCTCATAGCCACAACACACACAACTCCGAGCTGTGCACCACACACACCAAAGAACAAAGCTGGACATTCCCAACACCCGAGTGAAACCACACAATAACACATTGCACCCTACGGCACCTATGTCGCCACCCCCACTTCGTCACCTGTGTCCCAAAGATCCACCTATAAACCAAACACAATATGAGAAAGCATTGTCACACACAACATATAAATAAATGTATAACTTTCACCAGAACAACAGTACTCTTGTTACACTCAGCCACCCATAACTTTAGAGCCAAATAAATAGACACCACTATGATGTGCACCTCACACTCAAAGAACCAGGCTGGATGTTCCAAACGTCTAGTGAAACAACATACAAAGAGCACAAACAGTGCGATATTGCCACCCCTTATCCGTCGCCAGCGTTCCTTAAAACAAGCAAAACCAATACCACTGCTGCAAAGAACCACTTGGAACACACCATGCACTAGGCCATCAAGCACACAACTACAAAAATCACCAAAATGCTAAAACTCTAGCACACCACAAAGATGTGGTTGTTCAGCTCCTTTGGTTCCCTCCTCTTCCCCACTCTTTGGACTCCCCTCACCTGAGCTGCTGGAATCGTTATCCGTAGACTGCACGTTTCGCCTGGCCAAGTAATTCCTCTCCCTTCTTGGGTGGATGTGCTTGTCACGGAAGGAAGCCACAGTTACCGCTAGGGAACAACAGTTCCGTGTCCCCCTTTCCGGAATCAAGCCGGAGGAAGGGAAAAACCCAACCGGGAAGAAAAAACCCTTCGTAACACTTGGAACTTCTTCCTTTTTCTCCGTAGGTGCCAACAGTAGCTGAGCGGACAGGCGATGATGCAGATGCCGTGTTGCACAAGGAGGTTCTTGGAGAGAAGCGAAGAGAAGGAGCAACACTGGCAGAGGAGGATGCTGAGAGGACTGCCGGCGCGGGTGTGGTCGCACAGTGATCTCAGGGGAAGGGCACCCAGAACAGATGGGAAGAAGAAAAGGAACGACAGAACTGGAGGACCGAAAAGCCCAGCAGAGAAAACAGGAGCCAGAAAGTCAGAAGGTAAGGCGAGGAGAGGTAGGTCCGGAGGGGGAAACCCGGACATGGGAAATACTGGAGGAACGCCGAAGGCGGGGAGAAAAATAAGAAGAGAGAAGGGCTTCACGCGGAACGCGTAGCAGGAACAGATAAGCGAGGTAGGGCTGCAACAGAAACACGAAGCGGCAAGCCTCGGGAGCGAATAACCCAGAAGAGAAACTTCCGAACCGGGTTGCAATGCGGAGTCTGCCCGGAGAATGGAGGCTTTGAAACTCCCGGCAGGTTCTGCCCACCAGGCTGATCCGTGTTTGATGACCATAGAAAGAGGACTAGAACACACTGCCCCTGTGCCGCCACCTATAACGCGGCGGCGGCGGATGACAAAAGACTCCCAAAAGCAGATCACCACACTGCAACAAGCTAACACTGCTTAAAATTAATAACATTTCTGCAAAACTCTAACAAATCTTAAAGCTCTAACTAAGCTTCTTAGCTCTCATCAAACTTATAGTCCCACCTGCAAAGGAAAAAATTAATAAGTATGTTCCATTTATCACATTTTCCGTGCCATGTACTATAACTATATCAGTCCACTTTGCCTATTGCATTGAAAAGTCCATCTGTGGAAAGAACATGCGTTAAACACAACTGTTTCAAAAAACTAACATTGCTCACATGAAATATATGTCTCTCAACAAAGGCTGTGACACCACACTCTCCCATCCAGTGTAGATTCTCTCATAAATGGTCATGTTGCAATTTTAGTGTCAAAATATCACCACTATCACAGGCATCACATGACAATTAAAACACAACATGTTAACTTAAACTCTGCTGCATGCTATCTGATGCACCCATATAACCAAAAGTAATTCTGTAGCCATGATCCTTCTCCGGCAAAGTAATTCTGTAGCCATGTTCCTACTCCTGCCATCTCCATCCATACCTTAGGGGACACGGCTCCGATTTGCAATGGGCTCTAAACTCCACCAAAGTCACTTTTGACTCTCATAGAAACACAGTTCTCATTGTCATTGTAGGCACCTAACCCGTCTGCCAGATCGCAGTGGTCCCCTAGTCACTCCTAGGCACAGCTCAGGCTCAAAGCCTCTCCCAATGCTGCTGTCTTGGGCTCCAAACCCCTCAGTTGCACAGCATGACCTCCGGATTCTTCAATCCCCAGGCGCAGCTTAGGCTCCAAGCCTCTTATTGCTGCTGCCCTGGGCTCCAAGCCCCTCAGCTGCACAACATGACCTCAACATGACCTCCAGATTCTTAAATCTCCAGGTGCCGCTTAGGCTCCAAGCCTCTCCTATTACTGCTGCCATGGGCTCCAAGCCCCTCAACTGTGCAACATGGCTTCCCAGTTTTCCAGGTGTAGCTCAGACTCCAAGCCTCTTCACTTGCTACTGCAATGGGCTTCCAGCCCTCCATGTCGCAGCTTTGGGTTCCCAAACCCCTTCAAGACAGCCAGTGGGCCCTCAGCCCTGCCACTGGTGCTCTGCCAGTCTCTTGACCCTCTGAGTTTAACCTGTCCAACTTCCGGTTAGACAGGCCAACCCAGATGGCTCTTGCATGGTGCAGATCACTATATCCTGCACCAGCGGCCCCAGCGCTGGGCCCTACTGCGCCTAAAGCAATAAGCGCTCGCCCTACCTGGGAGGGTGGTCTTCTTGGGTAGGAGGGCGGTGCATGTGCCTTCCCCCCAGCACAGCCAGTATCCTCGTATCCAATGTAAAGCTCTGGGTTCCCAATAATGACTCTTGACATCTCTTGATGATCCACTTGTTCCTCTAATGAGTTTCCAGTACATCTTTTATGTTGCTTATGTTAAGTTCATCAGAGCTCCAGGCAAACATGCACCAGCATCCTCCCAGGTAGGCTACATCGTCGTCCCATCCAAGGGAAGAGGGCAGGAGCCCTTCCCCATCGCTGGAACCCTGAAACAGCTGGTAAGCTGCAACGAAGGCCTGCCTGGCCTTGTCCTACTTCCTGCCTGTCCCCCGCATGAGGGGGCGCATCGCGGCGCCACAACGAGGCTAAGCCTCGCATATCCAGCATCTTACATCCGCCGGCAGGCGGATGTGCCGGCGGCTCCTACGAAGGCCATACAAAGGCCTGTTGAGCGCCTGTTTGGCGCACGTGAGGCGCTATATGGCCCTTTCAATTATCCATCTGCTTCAAGGTGGCAGTATCGTTAGCGCGGCACCATTGACCTCCTATTAACACGGTAAGACCGGGGCTTCTGCGTGCACACTTATCTGGCCATCTAGTTGGCTGCACTGCTGAGACTTATCAACTAAATCCGTATCATCGCGCGACACTGCTAATGCTATCCTCTGCACCTACGCTTCCTAAACCATTGTCAGGGCTGCACACTCTGCCTCTTTGAACATTGCCCGTGGTACTAGGGCATAACTTATTCTCTGTAGCTTTCGTGCCATTGCAAACTTTGCACGTTGTGCCTCTGTACTTCAACTTTTGCATGGTCTCTTTATGTTGAGGCACACTAATGATTATACTGTGCCTTATGGTTGCCTACCAACCACACTGACTATTGTGTTGTGCCTTATGGTCGCCTACCAACCACACTGACTATTGTGTTGTGCCTTATAGTCGCCTATTGACCACATTGACTATTGTGTTGTGCCTTATGGGCGCCTACCAACCACACTGACTATTGTGTTGTGCCTTATGGTCGCCTATTGACCACATTGACTACTGTGTTGTGCCTTATGGTGGCCTACCGACAACATTGACTATTGTGTTGTGCCTTATGGTCGCCTATTGACCACATTGACTACTGTGTTGTGCCTTATGGTGGCCACCAACCACAGTATGTGGACAGTAGGCAAAGTGTACGAAGCATGTGAACTAATAATGTATGCATCTGATAGATAATGCTGCCACAGTTTATGACCTTGTTAAACGTAACGTATATGAACACTCAGTCACCAGTCTCTATAGCTCGGCAATCAACTCTATCTAATTACTGTGTCTTACTAGACTGAAGCTATTACGTATGTGCTCTACAGCTTGTTGCCACTGATTACTGCCCTTATCACCTCTGCCTTGTAATCGCCTAGCTTCCAGCCCTACTGCACCTCACTAAGCCACCCGATAGACAGAAGCTTTGCTCCTCTCACCTAGCTTACTTTGTGCTCGCCACCCCAGTCCTGAATACTGAAACTGTGCTTCCAGGTCCATTGCACATACTCGTAATCGTACAACATGTACCTACCACCACTCTACACAACACTCCTAAGAGCCCTCCTTTACATAATCACACTACAAGACCTCACCATGCCTCAACATACCCTACCATTGGCTCCTGTACATTACTCGGCCAAGCAGCTCACCAGACCATGCACTCTAATACAAAGGAATCTTAAACTACGTGCAAGACTCCCAAGATTGCATGACTACTTACCTAAAACAGTATCTAACACCACTACTGGCCCTAGTAAATCCAATCGACATCACCTGCAACTCAACAGCAGACTCTTCAGAGAGACTGTTACACCCCCCAAGGCCATTCCCAAGGCACTGCCCCCACCAGCTCAACCAACGATAAAAGGGGCGTACATAAATGCACGCTCTATGGTCGCCGACGCAACGGAGATTGCAGAAAACTACGTAATGGAAACTTGGATTTTCTAGCCATCACAGAATCCTGGCTCCACCCCGCAGCCGGCCCAGCAATTATGTTAGCCATCCCAGATGACTACACCCTTCTCAGACTAGACCGTACCACATCGCGAGGTGGAGGTCTTGCCATCATACATAAAACGAATCTCACACTGAAACTCGATCCACCTCTTAGTACAAACTCTTGTGAAGTCCTCACAGCCAAGCTATCCATAACTAACTCACATTTTGTAACTATCCACCTTATCTACCGCCCACCAGGCCCTATAGGACTCTTCGAAGAAGATCTCAATAATATCCTATCTAATAATCTGAAAAGTACCTCCCAGAAACTCGTACTAGGAGATTTCAACCTAGGACTCCATGACCCCCGAGACTCGAATGCCACACTAATAAATAACTCCCTAGAGGAACTAGGTTTCACCCAAAAGATTACATGCCCTACTCATACTAAAGGCAGAACCCTTGTTTGGATTGCTGTGCACAATTGCCCCATCTCGGTACTATCCACACTACCTCAGCTTTGGTCAGACCACTATCTGATCACATTCACCTTAGAGGCCCCACCTGCGCTACTCATTGATAATGTAGCCCCAGCAGTCCCCACTAGAAATAAAAGAAACATCACGCCAGAAAACCTCATCCCGCTGATCATATCCACCCTCAATTCTATACCAGACAACACTGACCCATTTACCATGGTAGACGTGTACAATAAAGTGATGCTATCATCCCTTGATGCCATAGCTCCCTTAAAGATTAGAAAAAGCAAACAACGTAAACATGTGAACTCCTGGTTCTCCCCACAACTAAAAAAACTCAGACGTGAGAAACGTCGTTGTGAGAAAATATGGAGACTTGATCCTTCAGAGACCAATAAGCGCAACCTAAGTAAGCAATCAGCCCTCTACAAAAAAGAAATAATTTCCGCCAAACAAACTTCCTACAACCTCCGAATCACCCAAGCTAAGTCCAATACTAAAGAGCTCTTTACAATTCTGAAGGAGTTAGAATCTCCTATCCAAACCCCAGACTCCTGCACTAAGGATAAAAACTGGTGTACAAACATTCAAAATGCCCTGTCTAATAAAATCACCACCTTGCAAACGAAGATCCACCATAATAAGGCTACCCTTCTCGCCATTACGAAATCCAATATTAACGATGTGACAGTGACACCTTCCATCCTGACCCCCTCACTTGATACCACCCCCCACTTCAACTTCCGCAAAGTATCCATCAAAGAGGTTGAGAATGTCATCCTCACTCTTAAACCATCGAACTGCCACAGGGACTTATGCCCAGCACAACTTATAAAAGATGCAGCTCGTGAATTATCACCTTTCATCACTAAACTAATAAATGCATCCTTCAACTCAGGCATAATACCCAATAACCTGAAACAATCATGGGTCCTCCCACTCCTCAAAAAACAAAACTTAGACCCCGCCATACTATCAACAATGTCTGACGCTGTGGGCGTATCAACAGGGTTTTCCGTGATGTGGTTTGGACCCTGGGAGTCCTCCAATTCCCCTTCCTCCTCACCTGATGAAGACGAGAAGTCCAACTTCCTTCCACGAGGTCGACGAGTAAAAGTCCTCCTCTCCTTGTGTAGATAGGGTCGGCCTCGGGAGGAAGCCACCGCGACCCTTTGGGAACGAATTCGCGGGGACTCCCCCCCGCGACAGACAGATGCGGCAAGGGCAAAAGCCTTACGGCACAAAAACCCCTTCGGAGTGTAGGTTTCCGATGAATCGGAACGAGAGGAAGACCCAAAGCCAGCTGGAATATGGGAGACCGGCAAAGGACTGACGGTAGATGTAGCAAATATGTGTAGAGCACGGCCCTGAATTGAGAACAGGGGGTGGGGCCAGAGAGAGAAACTAATACAAGAAAAGGCAGGTGTAGAGACGGGAGAAGAGCAAACAAGTGCACCGAGAGAAGGAGCACCGGTAACAGGGAGAGCACGGAAATAACAGAAGAATAATAGGACAGGAGCGGAACACCGCTAAGCGAGAGAACTGTGGAGCGTTAGCAACGAAGAAGAATTCAGAAGTTGCAACGCGCCGAACCGCCGAGCGTGAACCGAGAAATACTCTCAGCGGCACCCATGATGGAAAGGACTAGAACGCCAACTGCGCTAGAGAGTACAACGTGGCGGCACTGTCTGACGACTACCATGTTTCCACCTCTTCCATAAACGCCAGGAACCTGCGGTTGTGACACATACCCACGAACTATCGTCCTATCAGCACAGTACCATTCTTGCTTAAAATCATCGACAAATTGGGATATTTACAAATCCAACAATACCTAGAATATAACCACCTTCTAGGAATCCGACAATCTGGTTTCAGACCCCAACACGGAACCGAAACCGCTTTGGTTGACCTTAAGATACAAATTGACGAGTTGAGAGACCAGGGCAAAACCGCACTGCTGCTGCTCCTTGACCTCTCAGCAGCTTTCGATTTAGTCGACCACGAGATTCTGTGCAAACATCTCGAGTCGGCCGCACACTTCTCCCATGAGGCTATAGGCTGGATTCAGTCCTTCCTCAGTAATAGAACAATGCGCGTCTTCTCAACATTAGCGGCTGCTGACCCCACGCCCATCGCCTGTGGCGTGCCTCAGGGCACCTGCGTCTCACCTACATTGTACAACATCTTTACAAAGCCCCTTTTCGATGATCTCGACGGTCTGGGTATCACCTACACAAACTATGCAGATGATACTCAGATCCTCATCTAGTTGTCGGGGGATTATGACAAGGATTTGGCCTTTGTAAACAGAGTGTACCTCATCATTCAGACATGGATGGCCTCACACGGACTATGCCTGAATGATGACAAAACAGAACTCCTCATTCTTGGTACCTCAGCCAATATCAACAAACTCGGCCAAATTTACTCATCATTCGTAATTGATAACAACACCATCACTGTGGCCAAGGAGGTAAAAACTTTGGGTTTTTACCTAGACTCCTCACTATCATTTAACAAACGGGTAAACGCAATGGCCTCCGCCACTGCTTATACTTGTAAACTCATCCGAGCTGCCAAACCACTCTTAACACCTAATAATTGCACTACCTTGGCCAGAGCATTGATCCTATCTAAGCTGGATTACTGTAATGCCCTTTACGTAGGCAGTAACAAACATATCATAAACAAGATCCAAATCCTTCAAAATAATGCTCTAAGAGCAGCTCTAAGTATCCCCAAGAAAGCCCACATCTCAGATACCAGAAGATCTGTTAACTGGCTTTCCACGAAAGACAACATTTTCCTTAAGTCTGTCTCACTGACACACAAATGCCTTCATGACATGGCCCCGAAATATCTGATAACAAGATTCTCTAGATTCTCTAGACAGGTTTCATACCGCCCCTCCAGAAGTGCCAACGCCAATCTACTACTAGTCCCAAGATTCAAACGGTCCCTGACTGGAGGGAACAGCTTCCCTGTTAAAGCAGCTACTCACTGGAACTCACTACCGCCACCTCTAAGGAAAGACATCCCTTACTTTCAGTTCAGGACATACATTATACAATGGATGAAGGACCATGACAAATAATACTCCCTGGTGGCTCCTCATGCCATTATCAGTGCCATCACCAATTGTATTATTGTTTAGTGTACCCCCGCTACCTCCTGCTACTATATAAACTGCACTAGATAAAATGTCTTTGATATCTGTTTACCCATGTTACCACTGTATCCCTATTGTAACTCCACGGGACGTTATTTAATTTTCTGTATGTAACTAAGCTATACAACCCTCTTACTATGCTCGCGCCTTGTTATCCTTGTGGTTATATAAATAATAAAACAAACAAACAAACAAACATATCTCAACTCCCTTCAAGAGAACACTAGTCACACATAAACATTCTATCCAGTACCATTCCAATCATGACACTCACTCCAGATTCCATTAGGATGCAGGGAAAGACCAGATCCTTGCATATCTCCCCTCCTTAGAGATATCAAAAACACAACCAGCTAACTCAAGCATGACGGCTATATAATACAGGCACACCCAGCCTCATACAAGATTGATGCACTTGCATCATCTCACCAAACTAAAATTCTGCTAACAAACTTCTTAAATACAATGAACGTCCACACTGCTGTGGGACACAATTACAACCAATGTCCCTTCCTCTTTCTACTAAGTGAAGAAGAGGCATCCAAGTACAGAATACCATTACTAAACTCTTCACACATAGAGGCACCCATAATAAGGGGTGGCAATATCACACTGTTTGTGCTCTTTGGATGTTGTTCCACTAGACGTTTGAAACATCCAGCCTGGTTCTTTGAGTGTGAGGTGCACATCATAGTGGTGTGTATTATTTGGCTCTGAAGTTATGGGTGGCTGAGTGTAACAAGAGTACTGTTGTTCTGGTGAAAGTGATGCATTTATTTATATGTTGTGTGTGACGATGCTTTCTCATAGTTTTGTTTGGTCTTTAGGTGGATCTTTGGGACACAGGCGACGAAGTGGGGGTGGAGACATAGGTACCGTAGGGTGCAATGTGTTATTGTGTCATTTGACTCGGGTGTTGGGAATGCCCAGCTTTGTTCTTTGGTGTGTGTGTGGTGCACAGCTCGGAGTTGTGTGTGTTGTGGCTATGAGGTTAGTATTGGTTATAGTTTTTGTGTGGTAGAGGAGGAGAGAGGTTAGAGAAATACCTGAGCTATTGAAGATTGATTGCTAGTGGTACAATTTTCATTGGTAGGTGTCCTTCCTTTACTCCCATCCTCATCGCCAATGTGGAGCTCTGTGTTTTAGTAAAATGACTCTGACATCAAGGTGTGGATGAGTAACTTCTTTCTTCAGTTTCCAAGCATAACATCCAGTTTCTAGAGTCATTATTCATCAGATGGTAAAGTCCAGATCTCATAGACGAGCACTGGCATCCTCTCTCTCAGGCTACATCTCTCAACTCCCTGCAAGAGAACACTGGTCACACATAAATATTCTAACCAGTAACATTCCATTGTCAATTATGACACTCACTCCAGATTCCATTAGTATGCAGGGAAAGACCAGATCCTTACATACTCCAAAGTTGAGGAATACGTGGGAGAACACAATCCATTAGAACAGGTTATTTGGCCTTGGTCGTTCACAGTAGAAGGTCTGGTAGACCTTTGTGGGAGAAAAAATAAATAATCACCAACCTGGTGACTTTCTCCTCATGGGACATTTTCACAAAGAACCATTTTATTATATAAGGGGGATTCTGAGTGCTAGGTATTGGCACAAGAGCTGCAAAGTGTTATCCGCAAGTGGAAAAAGGAGATTCACCCAGGGTGATGCAACACTGGTGCACAGCTATTGTACATAGTGGCAGAAGCACTGGAATCGGCTTGCTTAGTCCTCAGTTAGAACCTCTAGCTCTTACCTTGCTGTATACTGCAGCATCTTGCCTGTGGACTTGCAGCTTGCTAAATACAAGAGTGACCGCCACCACTTTAAGGGAATAAGGAATCTATATATTCCCCACCCAAGCGCAGAGCGCCTGTGCAGAGTCTGGCATTGAGTCCAGTAATTTGCCAGTCAACCGACTGTCCCGAGTGGCTGGCCTGACTTCCGGCCTCCTGTTAGCAGAATGCCTAAGAAATCAGGGCGAAAGGACCAACTGGACTGTGGCATTCTGCGGGTGCGGTCCGCCAGTTTGTGAAGCTTTCGCTTACTTTCCAGCCGCACGTCAGCTGAGAGGGATCCCTCTTTCTCCAAGAAGAGGACTGGAGGACCCTGGGCCGTTTGGCAACCGGACTCGGGTCCCGGACTGTAAAGGTAAACCAAAAGACTTCACTATTGCCATTCCGCCACGATGGAGGTGCCATTAACCCTCGCCCATCCCTTGGGCGATGGGGTAGACCAAAATGATTGATCGCCCCTGGCTTGCTGGAACTGCACCCCAGAGTCGACAGCACTGCGCCGCGGATGGCAATTTCAGTAAAGTCACCTCCCGTACTATCCTCAGGCAGGCCGGTCGAGGATCTGAACCGGAGGAGGGATGCAGAGAACAGTGGGAAACCCTGCTCAGCTCTGTTGAGCACACCCCTAAATAGCCTGGAGGGGCCACGCAAGGTGGCGATGCTGCCCGATTACCCAGTCTTAATGGATCACCAGTATAGGAAAAACAACGAGACCTCTTTGGGAAACCCCCTGTGGTCTCAACTCTGAGGCCACCTATTTCACCAGGCATGCCGCCTACTACCATGGAACCTCAGGGCAAAACAATACCTGACACGCAATCAAGGGCTACTAATTCAAACAATTGTGAAGTAATATGTCGCCCAATGGAGACCGCATTGTTTGACCGCATCTCCAAACCTACGCCGTCCAGTATTGCCGAGCCGCAGAAACTGATCTCTCCCTCTTACATTCACATGCTATAATTTCTTAAATGGAAATGGAGGGGCCTGCAGAGACCAAAGAAGAAGCCGGACACTTTGCCACACATAAAGAACTTAAAACGTTCTGTTCTGGACATCACTTCGACCCCGATAGCACCTCGAAGCACTTCCTCTGGGCCTGCACTATGGAGTACTGAGACATCTGAATCTAGCCTAAGAGCAGATTTAATGGATGCAGAACTATTAGAAGGCCTAAGGGCTGACTCAGACCCGCTGAATCTTCTCCTAGCGGGTCTTCTGCGTCGTGGGCGAAGTCAGATAGTAAGCCAATTGAGAAATGAAGTGTTAATTACCACCACGCCACTGAGGAAACGACCAAGTAACTCTTCCATCTCCTTAAGAGACCTACAAGAATTGCATCCTAAACCCAGGTAATTAGATAACATGGAAAACCAGACCCTATCTCAGCCTCTAACCTTGCCTGCATGTGCAATTCAGCATCATACAATTTTATCACAGGATTACTTAGATAAGGATACCCATTATAGGCAGCAAAGCAGCCAGCACTTCTACCTCCTAAATGGCTAGTGACGGGCAATCGGGGGTTGGGGGCTTAACCCCTCACCACAAGCTCACGCAGCATAGGAAACAGCCCGCTGGGTACGAATCCTTAGCCCCTCCCGTTTAAATTGATCTCGATGATCGTAATGTGGCAACCCAACCCCAATGCTAACTGGAAGACCAGCAGCCCTCGGAGGCTGGTCACCTGTATATGCATGGTCACTGGGAGTGCGAGGAAAATGATAAATTGCTACAGGAAGAGCAACCACATCTACATCGAGTACCCAAACAAGTAAAACCATTAAACAGGACCCATTTACCCAGATGTCCATTGTCACAATAGCCATAGCCCCATTCATGAAGCTCTATGAAGCCATTCACAAAACTTTAGCTGATCAGACCACCTTGCTAGCAATGCTTCATACAAAAATGATCTTTGTGGAGGGGTACATTGTGGAAAAAGAGTCCATAGCTAGACAGAACGGCCCCAAGGGCACTTATAGACATCAAGCTCACCACTATTGAAATCCAGGACAGTACCGAAGAAAACCTCGGATACAAGGAAGGCTCCTACGAAGAACCCATTAACCCCAGTAGCTGCCCCAATGTGCACCACAGCACATCCAACTAATGGGGACGGGGTTATGGAAGGGGGTGAAGACTTTTCCCCCTCCCACTCGAGGCCTTCACCTACTTTGGGTCAACCTAAGAAGCCAGCAAGGGATCAGCAGAAAGGAGAGCCGGCAAAGCCCATTTTAAACCTTGGCGCAAATCTCAAAGACCATACCTATCTTCTTTTTGGCAATCCTTTGAAAGCTATCTCAGCAGTAAAAGTGAGATCTGATCTACAACAACAGAGAAATGACTCCAAAAATGTCCTCAAACATTCTCAATCGTCCAATCATCCAAATTCTCTGCGCTGACCTAGCCTCATAATGAGCCTAGGGTTGTGGAGAGCACCCAGCCAGAACCCTTCTCTAAGAAAGGAAATTAATCAATAACACAACAGCTCGAACAGTCCAATTCTGATCTTCTGGTCCTATCGGTCTATTCGGTAGAAAATAACGAATCTGATATTCCACTCCCAAAAATTTAAATTTAACTAATGCCTAGGCCCAGTAAAGAAGGAAAGCCCTGCTCATCACATGGTCCAGCTATACCTTCTTTGGAAAGCAGTATCGATAGCCCTCTGACGTGTCTAACGTTATCCAAAAAACGTGAAAGACTTATCTCCAAATTCCAAGTCCAATTGTCAGAGGCAATTAATACTACTATAATTCTACCGTCTCAGAAGCCTAATAAAGACCTATGACCCTCATCTCCACTGAATTATAAAGCTCATGGTATCGAAACCAAAAGGATACTATTCTCTAAATAACGAGAAAAGTAACAATTCAAGATTGCGGAACTTCACGACAAGCTCCATCCACGTAAAGACGCATTACCCCCCTCACAAACATAGGGATATGAATGAAGCAAAGTCAACAACAACCGCTGCGGAATAGCTCCCTAATCTGAGAAAAAAATCATCATAGATGTCTTAGAAGCGAGTGACGATAAGGGAGGGGGATGGTCTGATCTTAAATTTAAAAAAATGTGTTTGGTTTATACCACTTGATCCCACGTCTAAAACATCTCTCTACTAAAGTCATAATTGAGTTTAGAAGAGAGGAAAGAGCAGATCTCATCCGTATTGACCTGCACTCAATTGCAATAAAAAAATCTATTAGTGGCCCACAAATTTCTAGCTATGGGGTTTGAGATCACTGAACGGCCGACAAAGAGTCCTATCTCGGCGTTTAAAGACGAGCCAAAGTGGCAAAGAAAAATCCAATTCAAAACAAGCCAGGGACCAAGACGTGCGTCTGACTTCTTCAGAAAGCTACACCAAGAACAGTGAAGGTCAAGAGCACCTACTGAATCCAAACGACAAACGTATCAGGATTGAAGCAAAATCTTATAAGAGGTTTAATCCGAATATTACTCTGACGATTAACAGAGAGGGAACAAGTGATCTGCTCTCAACCTCTCAGAGTAAAATAGAGACCCAGAGAACTACAGATTTGGAGGGCCCATGGGCATGGCTCCCGTTGTCCTTAGCAGTCAAACAGAAGAACTAGCTAAGAACTGACAAAAACAGCATCACCAAGGCCTGCACCCTCGTTTCATGGAACACACGAGGGTTCATCCATCTAACTCAACAAGATGCCCTACCTTGGAACGACCTGGACTTAGTTTGCCTACAGGAGACCTGGCTGCGAGAGGAACCAATCCTTGATGGCTTCACAGCCCTGGTTAACCCAGCTATTAGAGGGTTAACCGGAAGACCTAGGGCGGGGCTTTTAACTTTAATTAACATACAGGCTTGATACGAGATTGTAGAACATGATAATCCGTCCCCATACATACAACATACAATTTTAAAAGACATCAACTCCGGAAACAAAGCCTCACCCTGTGAGAGCCATTTATCCATACTCCATTTCTACTGGAGTGACTTGGATGTAGAGCCAACAGCCATGTTGGAAAAGATAGCATTGACTTGGGCCTTACTTAAGAAAATTCTTCAACTCTTATATGTGGCGATTTCAACATGCCCTCCTACACCAGGCTAACCAGCAAATAAAGGGAAAGAACAAACTCAGTTGCTGTGAGGGGGAAAAACCTGGCTTTGGCATGAATTTGTGAAAAGTCATGATCTGCATATGATTAATGATCACTTCGAACAAGATAACCTCTGCCATGTAACGTGGAAAAGGGGAGGCTTGTCCTCGATCATTGATTACATCTTTGTTTCCCAAGAGATGACTCCGTAAATAACAGTCCTGGACGTCATATCAACAGAAAATAGATACCACAACTGGTTGAAACTAACCTGCACAGCCCTCTTCTCCATCTCTCATGAAAAATGGACAACCTCAGTACTAGTAAGTAGCAATGGAAATTGCTGGTGCATGAACGCAAAAAGTCGACCAAGTAGCCTTGAACCTAGCTAAAGCCATCGGAATGCCCACGAACGTCAAGTCAAAAATGATGGTAGTTTATACACACTCGCTGGCCTGTTACAGGAGAAAAAGAACCAGGGGGGGGCTCACGATAAACTCACACATCAGCACATCTATGACTCTACCCTCGCTTAGAAATGCAAGGTGATGAGAAAAGCTATACGATCTATAAGGGACCTTCCGATTATGTCCCAGGAGTCCCAAATGAAACAAATTAAGTCATTTTACAGAGCCTGGTGCAAAAATCATAAATGCCCTCGTACAAAAGGATGCTGAAAGCATGTTGGCCGCAATCAAAGAGAAATCCACAGCTGAAATGTGGGCGCTTCTAAGAGCACCTTCTCAAGCACAACACCGTCTCCAAGCCACGGCAGTAATGGAAGCAGCCTGATCAGAATTCTATTTAAAACTCTGAAGATCCTCATCAGCACACTAGGCAGGAGCCTCAAGCTCTAGAAGAATGGACTCTACATCACAATCTAGAGAATCTAATACCAATGATAAAAAGACAACCCCTCAAGAACTCTGGGACCGGATGGGATCTCCAATCAAATGTTGAAAAAGCACCCAGAACAATGGGCCAGGTTGTTGGACACGATACTCCAAGAACCTCTGAAGAAAAAACCTATTCCGAGGTCTTGAAAGACCGCTCACGTTATTCCGATATTTAAAAACGGAGCAAGAGCTGAGCCTACTAACTACAGGCCTATAGCCCTCCTTGATGTCATGGGGAAATTATATGCCTCTCTACTGCTGAAACGAATGACCCGATGGCTGGAACTTTATGATCTCCAGGACGAATTTCAAGCAGGATTTGTAAAGGGCCTTGGCACGGCCCCTCCGGCATTTATTATTTCCTTGTTGAAAGCTAAAACCTTGACATCCAACAAAAACATCCACCTGCCGTTTGTGGACTTCACCAAGGCGTTTACAGACTTAATAGAAAACCTCTTTGGCACGAAGTGGAGGGAGAAAAATTGTCCGGGAGATTTACTCGAACAAATAAAAGGCCTCTATTCGAACATCTGTATCAGAGTGCGCCTCACATCCGCGGGCCAACTAAGTGAAAAAATCCGAACTCATAGAGGAGTAAAGCAGGGGTGTGCTTTAGCACCAGCCCTTTACAATTTTTACATCTCAGATCTTGGCAAGCACATGTCTTTAATACGTTGTTTCCCGCCTAAACTGGGAACCACGACCATAACTCATATCCTCTATGCCGACGACCTTGTCCTTATGGACTTTACAGAAATTGGCCTTCAACGCCAACTAGAGGGTCTGCAAGAATACGAGAAGAGGAATCATCTGGAGATCAACATAAAAAAACAAAAATGCGTACCTTTTAAATAGGGCCGGGACAGAACCAAGAGAAAATTCAAATGGTATCTGAATAAAGAAGAGATAATGAAGGTTCAGTCATTCAGATACCTGGGAATAATGATCTCTTGTAATCGGGTGGAATCCAAAGAATTGGAATTAGCCATAAAGGTTAGAACCTTGACAAGTCATTGTTGATTCTAAAAAGAAAATACTGTAAATTCTCCCTGACTCCAATCATTGAATTTTACAGAGCAAAGGTCATTCCAATGCTAATTTATGGCTCTGAAGTTCTCCTCAACCTGCCATCAAAATGGTGGCCCTGTATGGAAGGCTGTTTGGGGAAAAAAGTCCTAAGGCTACCTCAATCAACCCCCCCCTCCCCATCCAGTTGATAAGAAAAGAACTAGCCCCAAATTTGCTCTTAATGGCTGTGCAATGGAAAAAACGAACCCTCTATGTGAATGCCTGCCAGTCTCGGCCTCCCCCATGATTAACGCGATTCAGCATGAACTTCTAACAAGATCTAACCCTTTTAATTACCTCCTGCAGAAAAAGACTGCATTGCATTAATAGAGTCCTTGAAAAGCCAAACAGATCTGCATATGGACCTTGCGGACCAATTAAAAAATAAAATCAGGCACATCATCAAATCATACAAAGCAGGCCAGTCAAGCATAACGCGCAACTCACCCCGCCAACTGTGGAACCACAGAATAAACTTCAAAGCTTACCACAAATATCAGCAGACACATTCGTCAAGCTGGTAACACATAGCGACAAAGCAGGCTCCCCCATGGACCTTGTCCTCCAGACATCTACAAATCAATCCTCACACGGGCGCACCACTGGAATGCTACAGAAACCTCTTTATCCTATCACCCGCAACAGGGAAAGTACAGCATTTAAATTGGAACACATCAAATCATCTCAAGGACATAGCGGGCGACGTGGAAGACCTGTCCAACTACAGACCTATTTCAAACATTCCCTACCCAGCAAAACTGCTAGAAAACTATGTCTATGAACTAACACAGGAACACGTAAAAAAACACCAGTTGCTGAACCATGCACAAATCAGATTTAGACCTGTAAGAGGGACAGGAACGGCACTCCTATCTATCTGGGAAGACCTCAAGACAAAACGCTAAATCCAACACAAATTCTGCCCTGATAATACTAGACCTCTGTGCAGCATGCCACACAGCCAGCCAAAACATCCACATCAAGAGAGTAGAGGAAATAGAAATAACTGACCTAGCCCTGCTCTCGATTAAGGAAACTGTCTGGATAAAACCTTTCAAATCCACTCCTCGGGACACCAACTGTGGAATACCACAAGGCTCACCCCCACTCCTCTTCTATACCTACCCGACTCTGTTAATGAAGCTCATCAACAGACACAGCCTTACGTTCTACAACTACGCAGACAACACACAAAACATTGTGTGCACCTTCGATTTTATAGGTGAGAACAATGCTGGAGAATGTCTCAAAGAACTCTACGAGGAAAGGTCAGATGCAGTTGGGAGAGCAAGAGGAAGGCTGCAAGGCTGAGACTGGCAGAGGATCCCTCTTGAAATCCCAAACACCAAAAGCAAGCTTGGAAGATTGTCTGGAGCTGAGAAACCAAGAGGCTGGGAGCTGTCTGGTGAATCAAGAGGAGGACAGTGTGCGGCAACGCTGGCCCAGTGAGAAGGAAGGGCTGCAGCGTGCCACAGGAGCCGTGCCTCCTCTGTGTTGGACTCATGCAGCCAGGACCTTGCTGTTGAGGTCCGGGCAATTGCTTGTTCCCTTGGGGCCAGAGCCAACCCCAAGGATATAAAGGGGCAGGTGGTGAGATCCTGATCTCATCTCCACACCAAAGGATGGAGCCACTGACATCGCAACACTGCCTGGTGAGTCGGAGCAACAGAGAGTGCAAGAGAGACTCAGGAGAGCAGGTGCGAAGCGGAGCATGTGAGGGAAGGCACCAGGTAAAGCGTGCCTGTGGTCCGAACCCAAAAAGGAAGGTGAAAGTTGATGAGAAGTTCATTATGGGACATGAAGTCCAAAGACTTTTATACCTTGTAAATTAACTCATTTCGTCACTCGGGTAGAATTACGCCCTCCATGGAAGAGGCCAAGGTCACCCTAATCCTGAAAACAAATAAAAATCCAGAAGAAAGAGCCTCCTAACGCCCTATAGCGTTGATTAATCTTTCAAAAACGATTTTGAACTCTGCATAAGCAGAAAGTGTTATTAACCACTGATGGGAATTTTACATCCGAATGAATTGTCCTCCCACGTATTCCTCATCTTAGATATATCCTTACCTTCAGCTTTGCTGCTTTGGAAATTTTTTCTCTCTCCACCAGAGGGCTCTCCACTCGAGGCGACGGCGTGGCGTCGATGTCCCTCAGCGGCATCTGTCGAGTGTCGACGTCATCCGTAGTATAAATGCCTCGAGCGCGCCCGTTGGCCTCAGTTCCGTTTTTCCGTTAGCCTCGCTTCGGATCGAAATAAAACGGCGCTTCAGTCTTAAGCAATTATGTCGTCTTCCTCGAACCCATCTACTCCGAAAACGGGGTTTAAGAAGTGTCTAAGGTGCGGCAGAAAAATGTCGCTGACCGACCCTCACCGTAACTGCCTCTGGTGACTCGGGTCCGAACATCGGTTCGTGCTAATCCATGACCCACAAGGCCTTGAAAGAAAGACGAGGTAAACTGGCGGTGGGGGAGGAATCCTCGAAGTTTTCTTCGAGAGGGAAGAAAGACTCGGCTGAGTCTTCGGCAAAACACCATAAAAAATCACGATCGAGGAGTAGATCAAGGACATCCTCTTCTTCTTCGTCCAAAAGGCGAAAAAGACAACACCGATCTCCCTCTTCTTCTTCTTCTTCCTCGACTTTGGAGGAAGTTAATACTTGTCCAACTAAATACGACTCCCCTAAGTGGGAAGCTTTTAGAGAGTCAATGATGAAAATTTTTGAGAATGCGTCCCAAACCCCCTCAAAAATGTCTGTTGAAGGTCATGCCTCTAGTCACAAAAGTGACAGAGTAAGGTCTAAAACTAAGAAGTCCGACAAGAAATTGTTGAGGGTGTCTTCTAGGGACTCTTTCCAGACACCTAAAAAGACAGACTCTACGAAAAAGACTTTCGACGTCGATAAGTCATTAAAGACTTCGACGAAAACATCTTCGAAGCCTCTGTCGAAGGCTGTCGAGTATAAAGGGTCGACGACCCAACAGAAAAAAGTCACATCGAATATTTTATCGACGACCTCGAAGATTTCTTTGACGGCGTCGAGTGTTTCGAAGACTACTTCGACAACATCGACTGCCTCGAAGATTTCTTTGACGCCATTTGTAGTTCCTTCGAAGAATACATCGACAGCATTGAAGGTAACGGCCACGACTTCAACGCCATCAAAGCTTCTGTCGACGTCGACACCAGGGTTGAAACATATTCCTGAAAAAATATTTCACCCTGAAAACAGACATGATTTTTTCCATACTATGAAAATCCAGAAGAGAGAGTCTCCTACCGCCCTATAGCGTTGATTAATCTTTCAAAAACGATTTTGAACTCTGCATAAGCAGAAAGTGTTATTAACCACTGATGGGAATTTTAAATTCTAAATCCTAAATTTTAATTATGATAGTGCTTAGAAATGGGAGTTTTTTTACTATATGTTTAATCTTGCTTACCCTTTTACTTCTATTGCTTTTTGATATATTGCTTGATTTTATAGTCAAACAATTCATAGTTATGTGTAAAGTTTAATTATAAACTATATCACATTATTAATAAATTCAAGTTGATTAATCTTGATGCTAAGATCTACACCAAGATATTGGCCAACAGGCTTGATTCCATCCTTCCGGACCTGATCATCCCGATCAAGCCGGGTTTATTAGGGGCAGACAAACCGCGGACAATATCCGGCGTGTGGCCCACATAATTGAAAGTGCAGAAAACACACACTCCTGCGGTCCTGGTGGCCTTGGATGCGGAAAAGGCTTTTGACCGCGTGGAGTGGCCCTTCCTTTTCCGGGTAATGGAGAAGATGGGATTCGGGGGGGGGACTTTTTGTCGATGGTTAAGGCTAATTATCAGGCACCCTCTATTAGAGTGATGGTGAATGGGGTCACCTCCAGAAAGATACCCTTGCAGAGGGGGACAAAGCAGGGCTGCCCGCTTTCCCCGATATGATATGAGATCTATTTGGAACCACTGCTTCAGGCCTTCCGGGAGACGGGGGAGATTCGGGGTGTCCCATTCGGAGGAGAGCAACATAAGGGAGCAGCTTTCGCTGATGACATGCTGCTCATGCTCACAACCCCACGGGCTTCATTACAGGCGAGCGTGGCCCTCTTAGAGACCTTTGGGGAGGCTTCAGGGCTAAAAATTAACGCCAACAAATCTGAGGTTTTGAACTTAACACTTCGAATAGCGGAAAGGGAGAGCCTGAGAGCGAATACTAGCTTCCTATGGAGCTCGAGTGGGATTCGGTACCTGGGAGTGAGAATTACGGTAACACTGGAGGGTCGGCTCCCAGCAAACTTTCCCCCGCTACTTAAAGCAATCAAGAGGGATTTCCAAAGGTGGAGAGATCCAAGGGTGTCATGGATAGGGTGGATAGCCGCGGTTAAAATGGTCACACTTCCACGGCTTTTGTATCTATTCCAGGCGGTCCCGCAGCCAGTACCGGCAAGCTTTTTTAGGGAGCTGGGAACGCTGACTAAGGGATTAATTTGGGAAGGTAAAAGACCTAGGGTGGGAGTCAGACTTTTGATGGCACCAAAGAGAGAGGAAGGTCTTGCATTGCCGAATTTTTGGCGCTATTACGAGGCAACACAGCTTAGAATTATTAGGGAATGGCTGAAGGGGGAGGAAGGAACGCGGGACAAATTATGGGTGCAGATGGACAGGGCCGTAGCGCATAGAAACTTAGCAGAAGTATTGTGGCTCCCGAAACCGCATAGACCTCGGCACCTATACGAGAGCTCCATAACCAAACTTATGGCTGATGTTTGGGACAGGCTAGCGGGCCCCGATGGGATTACCACATTCCCGTCTCCCTTTACCCCCATCTTTGACAACGGAGACTTCTCCGCGTGTTTGGAGAGAGGAGCCTTCATGAAGTGGCAGGAGGGTGGCTGTCGGAAATTTTGCAATATGTTTTCCGGGGGGGAATTGTTATCATTTAACGATTGTAAGAGGCACTTTGCGGTACAAGAAGGAGAGAGGTTAAAGTATGCCCAGATACGTCATTGGGTACTATATCTAGGGGTCAAGAAGGCGGCCACAAGGGACCCAACGCCCTTCGAAACATTTCTGCTCACTAATGATGGGACGAGGGGCCTCATCTCCAACATCTATAAGATTCTGGATGGCTTTGAGACGGGGGTCCAATGGGCCTACATGCGGGAATGGAAGCTACCCCCACTGTGTCGGGGAACTGCTGGAGTGGCTGTGGGATGGTGGGCTCCGCGGAGAACATCTGGTGGAAATGCACCAAAATTGCATCGTTTTGGGGGAAGGTACGGGGGGGACAGGGGCTGGCCTTTGGGCTGGGAGAAGAGAGGACTCCAGCGCAAATCCTCTTGGGTCTCCGGGAGGAATCGGGGGCAGGAGAACCAAGAGGAAGGGAAAAAGCTAAAATGATAATGACTCTTGCTGCTATGCTGTTAATAGCCCAGAGATGGAAGGGCCCAGAGGTCCCTATGATTCAAAGGTGTGGGAGATAGTGGCCTTGGAATGGGCGACTTACGCCATGGACAACAAGGTCCAGCGATTTGCGGCAGATTGGGGGGAATTATTGAACGTTCTTAAAGACGATTTTAAGGTAATGTGGTGCCCACAGCGATTGAGATTGTTGGACTTGCAATGACTGTAAAATCTTGGCCTGTGTGGCCGATGGTTGAAGGGGTTAAGCTTGTTGCCGAGGGGCAAGGGAGGGTTGGGGGAGGGGGAAAGGGAAGGTTTGCTTGTTATCTTGTGAAAATCAATAAAAAGAGTTTTCAAAAAACAAATGTAAATGAAGTTGGTCATGCCGGGCGGAGGGAGATACGCTGAGAGCTTTTTGTTAAAGCAAGTTTGAGTTGAATACCCAGTGGAATGATTGAACTTTGGAGGCCAAGAAAGATACTGTAGACAGAGTGGTCCAGCGCCACATGGGTGTTCATTTTAAGGTCTCTGTTAGGTATCCAACTGGTTGGCAACTGTGAGAAGGGAATTTTGAGATCGACGTGGTGGTGCAACGGGTCAAGCTAACCCTGTGCACATTTGAAAGTCTTCGATCGTTTGATGCAAACTGAAATTGGTCTGAGCCCGGCTGAGGGATACTAATTGTGTAAGAGGAAGGATTTGAGCCTAGGTGAGAGGGATCCATGGTGAACGATGAGTAGCCTAAGAGAAAATATTCTCTGAACATTGTAAAAAGGGATCTGAGCCCGACTGAGTGGAGTCCAGGGTCAAGAGTGAATCATCCAAATTGAATACTTGTGAGAGGAAAAATGTACTTTGCTTTTGATACATCAGGCCCTCTGAATCAAAAGGCTTTGATAAATAAAGAGACTTGGGTACAGAAGGCCCTGATGCTGGTAATGGAACTATATCCTTGTGCCGAAGAAGCCAGAGTGTGTGCTTTGCTTGAATAAACTGCCTTGTCCCATGCTGAAAATGTGGGGAAGGGAGGGCAATGACTTGAACATTCTGACATATCATTTTGTGAAATCTTTCGTTTTCATGAACACTACCTCCCTCTATTTGTATTTAGCGGTAAGGATTGGCAACAGGTTTTTTTAGTGTAGGCCCTTTAATTTTTAAGAGACTCCACTTGGACTGCATTATTATTTTCTGATGGTCGTATCCCATCTATAGATTTAGGATTAGATGGGTGTTTTTCAGACCCTTGTTGAAGTTCAATAAATACCCTTGAACTGTGGTCACTTGTGTCTGTCTTACTATTCATACCATGACTTTCTTACACTTGAGAATTGTCATGATTCTGTCTTAGGTAGAGGTCCTAATCCCAATGTTAAATTGCAAACCTTTTACATAACATCCCCTAACTGACAACTTTCAGTTCACAAAGCAATCAAAACTAACTAAATGTCAAAGGACCAAACCCACTATATACTTCAGGATCCGCAATGCCTGTATTACTGGGACGAGGAAGAGGGATTCAGAGTTAATAAGGATAAAGGTGCTATTGAATAGAATGTGAGTACGGTACCTGAGCGGGACGTTTAAACCCAAGCATGAGTTGCAGCTGAGTGGAGACTTGGAAGGAGTAGTAGAGGCAGAGGCAGTCCGGAGTTCTGGAATTGCTGTAGAAGGAAGAGCACAAGCTGACGCTGACACGGGAAGATAAGGCATGTGGCATTGCAGAGTGCGTGCAGCAGGAAGCCGCATCGTGGACGGCAACTGGAAGAGAAGCCGAGCCGAATGGGAGACATGCTCCCAACCTGACGGGAGTTGCTTCGGTTTGCAGGAGGACGAGGACATCCAATGGATCTGGCAGAGCTTCGGAGAAGAGCCATGCAGACTGCTGACGTTACACAGGAGCTGCCAAACAGAGTGGGCAGCACATAGAAGGTCCACTGCAGCAGCAGAGAGTGAAGCGGAGATGCCAAAGGAGACCGTAGAGTTGACCTGAAGTTAAAGGTGACCCTGGGTGCTGCGAGCAGGACATTTGGTAGTAACCAATACTTCTGAATACCAAACAAATAAGAAGAGGCGACATGGGCTGAATTCTCCTTTTAAGCGACAACAACTTGGAGAAATCTGTAAACTGCATTGCCAACAGCCAAGCGGCTGTAAAGAAGCAGTAAAAAGGAAACCAGGGTGTAATTCTCCTTTTTCGGGATACCTGTTTGAGGAAACCTGTAGCCCACATTGCCAAGAGTCAAGTGACTATTAAAAGAGGCATCCATTGTTCAGCCCTACTCACATGGGATACTGGTGTGGAGAACCTTGGAACAAATATTGCCACCAAGATCAATTGTAGTTATAGGAGTTTTCTTCCTGGCAGGTGAGTACATAGGGAAAGGCATCAATAGTAGTTGGTCGTGGCAGGCGAGTATACAAGGAAAGATGTTTTGAAGAAGTAGGGTTGTGGCAAAAAGGTGTGATGGAAAGAACTTGTTAACTCTATGATCATTTTGACAAACTGTTGGATCCTCAAAGGTAGTTGCTGTGATATCCTAACCAGAAGTATTCCATTGAAAGAATGTGTTATATGCTAATAATTGATTTGCCTCTGGAGGAAAACAATTGCCTTGGTTTATGAACTTGTGTTTTGAGAGAGAGACATTTGCCTTACCAAAAAGGACTCTGTGGAGAACAACAATTGATTTGATTTTTGAATAAGTGTTTGTGGAAGATGCATTTACTTTAGCAAGTGGAAGGACACAGTGGAGGGAAAAGATCTTTTGTATTGAACTGAACAGAACTTTGTTGAATCAGAACTTTTCCAAGGATACTCCAATTGATTCAGGGGAAGGGACCCCCAACCCTGGGCACACGGAGTACTTTCTAAAATCTATAGGTTTGAACTTGTACACTGTTTTGTTGAACTGAAAACGGCCAAATATTATTCGTATACTTTTGATGTATTTATTAGTGTGAGGGTCAGAAACCTTTTGGGCATTAAGGGCCTCATGAAGAGTTGAGCGGTAAATCGGTGCAATTACCGTCGGGTGCAAATAGCGTTAACGCCAGGTCGTGTAGCAGTATCAGCGCTGCATCACAACCTGGCGTGCATGCATCCCCGACTCCGACAGTAATACCATTAGAGCCCAGTGGTAACTGCACCGAAATAAGGGCTGCCGCCAGAAAACCAGCACTAATAATGCTACCGCCGGCAATCCCGGCGCTATTAGCGCCAGCAGAAATTGTGTTAACACCCGGAACGGGAAGCATCGCAGCGGCCATTTTCAAAAAAAACAATCCATTGATTAACTCCACTTCCTGCAGCTATCCAGCACTGCAAAATATCAGAAATGTCTCAGGAGAGACTAAGAGGCAATGGGCCGAACATCGCCTCAGAAAGCCCAAGTTCAGTGAGGGTGACCTTGTGGTCCTGTCAGACGAGGTAATGGGGCACTGTGATAAGCTGTATGAAGACAAGTAGGCAGCGGCGCACAGCCATATGGACCAACATTGCCCAGAAGGTCACGGCAGCGCCCAGCATACCCCGTGATGGAGAGGACTACTGGAAAAGGTGGAACGACCTGAGGGCAAGGGTGTGGGGACTGCCGTCACACTGCCGGGAGCCCTGGTGACAGGAGGAGGCCCTGCCGAGCCACTGGTCCTCACTGCATGGGAGGATAAATGCAGTACAGTACTCAACCTCGAGGGGCTAGAGGGAGTTGGCAGTGCATAGGCGGGAGGCAGGAGGTGACTGAACCCCCCCCCCCCCGCCCCCGGCCTCCCATGCATGCGCAAATAACCCGGAATAAGATGCCCCAGTCGACAGGGACACAAGTCAGCAGACCCCGAAGCTGTGCACGCTTACATGGTAGAGTGACAGGCTGTCACATCAGCCACCCCCAGAGCAGCCATGTGGCAGGCCATGAAGGGCACCCCTGAGAGTTACAGCAGCGGGAAGGGCATACAAGTGAACTAAACAAATGCCATACTTACCTCACCCCTACTGGCTCACCCTATGCCAGCGGGATTCAGATGTGAGACCAACCCTGACCCTGTGCAGCCCACATGTCTGGGGTCACACTCTGTACCATTGCAATCAGGTCATGCATGCCAATACAAGTGGTGGAACCATACCTGACACAATGTCTTATGTCCCCTACAGGCGCGCATGCATCGCCAGAAGCCCCTGAGGAGGATGAGGATTCAGACGGCCCATCAGGCAGTGGCGCTACAAGGCCCTTAAAGTGCGCCACCACCACCCCACGAAGGCCCACAAGATCAACGCCTAGGCACATGGATCGCCATGCCACACCTGCATCCAGCAAGACCAAGCATGCCGGTGGCACCGCAGCTCCTTCGGCAAAACCAGCAAACACCAGGAGCAGTGCAAGCCAAGCTGCTCCCACACCTGCAGTCGTCTCCACAGACACGGATTCAACACCTGCTTCCAGTGACCGTGAGGCGCCACAGGGGGACACCATCCTGGACGCAACCTGGCCCAGTCTCACACTCCACAGGAAGTCCTCCACGCCACCGGCGCGTAGCAACACCTGAGGCAGATGTGGACACCCTATTCTATGGCTCGCCCACATTCAGCCGTGGCCCAGTGCATAGCCTCTTTCCCCGACCGCGTAGTCCACCTGGCAACGTGGTGCTGCAAAGGCTGGACGCCATGGAGCAAAGACAGCAAAAGATGTAGGCCATTGCTCATACTCCGCCCACTTGCAGGCCATCAGGGATACCAGCCAGGGGACCACCCGCAGGGTTGTGCGGCAGATGATGCGCAACAGGGCTGAGACGAGCGCCAACACATTCACCCTGAGGCTATATGCCTAACGTGTGCAGGAACTGACAGAGAGGGTGTCTCTGTCCTTGCGGGAGCCATCCGGCAGGCAAATGAACTGCAGCGTCAGCAGAAATTTATGGCCAGCTCCATTCCATCTACCTCCTTGACACCCACGGAGGGGTCGCAAGAGGGCATGCCGCAACAGCAATCACAGCACCTTCTGTGCCCAAAATCACCTGGGGCTGGCAGAGGGGGGGGGGAGAGGCCCGACTGTGAACAACACTGGGACACTGGCCGCCACGAGTGGCCCTGCTGGGGAGTTGGTGGTGGGAAGGAGCGAGGGGATAGTGTGCTGAGCAGTTAGTGGTGGGAGGGGCAGGGGGATGGTGTGCTGGGGAGTTGGGGGTGGGAGCGGGATGGGGATAGTGTGCTGGGGTGTTGCTGGGGGGAGAAGGGGATAGTGTGCTGGGACGTTGTTGGGGGGGGTGATAGTTGGAATACATAGTTAGAATAAAACTGTTGAACTACATCCATGTGAGGACATTCCTGATTGTGTCATTGTGGAGTTTATTTACAGACATGACAGTCACACAGTGGAGCATGGCTTGTGCAAGGGAAATTACGTAAAAGAACTTGTCAATCAGTGCCTGGCGAGCCAGTCTCACATCCCTCTGCCTCAGGCACTTAATCATCTTCTTGGGGTGGCATGATCACGTCTGGGGGTAGTGGAACATTTCTCCTCATGCAGATGTTGTGTAGCATGGCACACACAAGCACTATTTTACCAATCTTCTCTGCAGCGTACATAAGGGCTCCGCCGGTACGATCTAGGCAGTGAAAACTTTCCTTCAGGAGTCCAAAGGTGCGTTCAGTGCACACACAGGTCCGGCTGTATGCGTTGTTGTAGGCGATGTCGTGGTGTGTTCGTGGTTTACGCACAGGGGTCATTAGCCAAGACAGCTGCGGGTATCCGGAGTCCCCTACATTGGGAGGGTCACATACATTTTATACTGTGATATGTGTTGGGGTGGACTTAGACAGCATCATGGTAATGGTTATCATGTGAATGCATATGGGGCACATCCCATGGCGTATGCCCGTACTATGTCTGTGCATGCGTTGTCACTGGTATCGTGCATTGTATTGGCATCACATGCACCCTGTTACATCGCAGCAGATGTTTCGTGAAGTGTCTGTCAGTGACATTGCTAGGCCATAAAGACCGCATATGGAAACTAAGGCACAATAACCATATGCCCAAGTGACACGTCAGACACAAGGTTAGTTTTCCAAACAAGTCTGGTTTATTTCAAAGTATTCTCAGTCAGCCGAGTGGGACTCAACGCCTCACGACGTGTGTTCCCAGACCTCGTGAGATGCGAGAGAGCGAGCAACTCTCAAGCAGCAATATATATACATTAGACATAATCTTTACAAAGGCAATTCGATCCGCCCACATATATGTTGTACAGGCTAGAGTTCAGTGATTGACAATTATGACACGTTGTGACAAGTCTTCTAAACATAGTTATTCTAGCAAAGGCAGCAGAGACAGCTTTCTGTATGGGGAACATGGAGCTCTTAGCTCGGCAAAGATATCATGTTCTTAGCAGAGAAACATTCCTTACTACGTTATGTGTCTCGGTTCACGAGCTAAGGGTCAGACAGTTCTGAAGCAGAAAATACCACTCTCCGCGAAGGAGCACCCCTAGGAGAATATAATTCACGGTTTGACTGCCTTTACTACAGAGGTTGCAAGACAAGTTGGCACCTGGACTACTGATTAGATGCGGCTTCTGCTGTACTTCAAGGAGTTAGTAAGAGAGAAAAACAATGTATTTCTGCACAGTTTGACATTCCTGCCTGTGTTAGTATTTCAGCATTGAGGCCATGGCCTCGCACTGTGTGCGAGTTTGAAGCATAGGATACATTTGTAAAGCGTTTTGACAGAAAGGAAAAAAGCAAATGGGCGACATTTCACAAAATGGACGCCCTCTGGTTCCATTGACGATTCTAGGACTGCGATGTTTGTCACATGATGTGATTGGTTTCTGGCCAACATACCATATATACATAGGGTCGTTTCTGGTCTAACAACATGTGTACATGATGGCTGTGTTGTGGCTGGGTATTGCTCCCATGCCTGTGGCTTGCTGGGTTGACTATCGGCATTCCCAACACTTCTGGGGGTAGTGGGTCAGCATTGCGGGGTGGGTGTACATGGGTATATGGGTGCGGCAATGACAGTGCTGCTGTTGTGTGCTGCAATGTGGATTTTGGTTCCTGTAGTCATGTGTGTGGAATGATTTGCTACTGTATGTGTCCATCCGTCTAGGTGTGTTCAACATGTGCATGCTCCTTGGGCTGTACCCTGTCATTGGTGCGGGAGCTGGCAGGGTACTGTTTTTGCATTTGTAATGCCATGCTTTCTGTCATTGTCCAAACACCGCTCCCTCCACCCCCCAATTTGGTCAGGTGATTCACCTGGTCAGGTGTTTCACCTATGCATTCAGTGCATAGGTGCAGACAGTTTTACTCACCCACTATCAAGTCTGTTGTCCCATGTGCCTCCATGTATCCTGGCAGTGTGCTGAATCCATAAAACCATGGAGTTGTGGGTGGAACCTGGGAAGCAGGCACAGCAGTGGGTGATGAGATTGGGGGTCGCAGGTCACCTGCACATTGAGGGATTGGTAGTGCTTGCGATATAGGTATACTGCTTTGTGGGCCTGGGGGGAGGGGCACCAACGCCACATAGGTGCAGTCCAAGGCTGCAATCACATTAGGTAATTGGGCTACAGCATAGAACTCTGCCTTCATGGCATGGACCTGGGCTGGGGTGGTGGGCAGTGTGATGTGATGTTGCACATGCCGCAGGCGGGCATCCATCACCTGGGCCAACACTGCACAGAATGTGGGTTGTGCCATCCCATGCATCATTTATTTAATTATTTTATTTGTAGAGCACACTGTGAGAGGGGCATGGTATCACAAGGAGGACACTGACAGAAAAGATGCAAATTTGACCATTTTTGTTCATAGTGAAAGGGGTTGAAAAACACCTGTCTATCCCCATAGCTAAGATGGGAGTGTGCTCTAACATCAAATAAAAGGAAGAAAGTCCTAGTCAGTTGTATCCAAAATCATATTTAAAATAGAAAACCTAATGCCTACCCCCACTCTATTACAATAAATGTTCATAGGGAAATATATTTTCAAAAAGGAAAGTAACTGTTTAACAAAAAGGTCAGAATGGCAAAAATATGTTTTGAAGGGATTGTGTCCTCCGACGTATTCCTTATCTTTGATAGATCATCTCCAGCTTGCTGGCCTCGGAAAATTTGTTTCAGTAGAGGGCGCTGCGCGTCGACGTCCCTCGAGCCGATGTCCCTCTACGTTCTCCGTATCGGCGCCGACGTGTCTACGCGTATAAATACACTTGCGCAGCGTCCGTTGCTCAGTTCTGTTTTTCCGTGCTTCGTGGGGCCTCGGAATATTGTTGCTCATTTCTTCAGTCAAATATATCGATATATTCCTCGTGAATACCGACTCGTACTTAATGGCTTCCTCACCCGAACCGACTACTCCACGGTCCGGCTTCAAAAAATGTCGAGACTGTGGAAAGAAAATTTCTTTGATGGATCCTCACAGGATCTATTTGTGGTGCTTGAGAATCGAGCACCATTGTTCGGAGTGCGAGGACTGCATGTCCTTGACGGCGAAATCCTTGAAGGAGCGTAAGGGGAAGCTTGAGAGAGGTAAGGCAGTTAAAACTTCTTCGAAAGTTTCCTCGGCGGAGTCGAGACATTCATCTCCTCGCCATCATAAGACATTCTCGTTCGAGATCTCGAAGCGGTTCCCATCACTCTTCGAGATCTAAGCATTCATAAAAGAGACGCCGAAGATCCCCTTCCTCGTCTTCATCTTCTTCCGTTTCCCCAAAAAGGGTCTCCTGTCCCACAAAACAAAGCTCTCAGGCTGAGTGGGAGGAATTCAGGAAAACGATGCTAAGCGTCTTCAAGAAAGCGGCCTTGACCCCCTCGAAGACTGCTGAGGGTGATACCCTGGATGAAAGACCCGAAAAATCTAAAAGCCGCGAGTCGCAGTACCCGGCGAAAGAAGCCACTCGAGAGCGTCACAAACCCTCGAGTAAAGGCAGAGTTGCGTGTTCGCCGTCGCCGAAGATCCCTTCGACTCAGATCGGCGTCGTCGACGCTGTTATCGAAGGGTTCTTCGACGCACAGGTCAGTCGAGTCGATGCCGACACCGAGAAAGGACAAAGCCACGGCCACCTCACAGCGAGTGGTCATACCCAGAGTCTCGAACACGAGAATGTTGTTGACGAACTCGAGTAGAATCCCGATACTCTCGAGTTCATCGAGGCCTCTACCACCTTTCTCGACGCCTTTTTCAATGGCTTCGAAGCCTTTAACGTCTGCGTCGACGTTTTCTCAGCCAATCATGACAAATCTGGCTCCTTCACCTCTGGAAATGGGATTTATACCATTTTCAAGACCTGACCACTCCAGGGTCTTCTCTTCTATTTATGAAGAAAGAGCAGATTCAGATCAGGAAAGGCCTTTTGAATTGCAGGGATCTACAACTCCTGCACTAGAGGAATTTACCTCTGAGGAAGATAGTTTGAAAGACCTCCATGAATCCCTGCAGGAAGCAAGTGGGTTCAACACTTCCCTAGAAGTGGAATTTGCCACACCAGACCCAGGGGAACATGCTGAAACCCCTTATAGAACCTTGATGGCAAGGATAATAGAGTTTATGGGATGGTCCACACCCTCACCTGCTTTTCAGCAAGACAACCTCACAGACCTCTTGGTCAAAGGTCCACAGGAGGATCCTGTAGTGCCATTACAAAGGAGAATATTGGCAAACTGGGAAACACCTGAGGTGATCCCGTCAGTTAACAAGAAACTATCAGCTAAATATCGGGTGTCTTCTGCTGACCCTGAATATTTATCCAAACACCCAATTCCGGAGAGTCTGGTTGTTCAGGCAGCTACTTCAGGAGGCAGTAAATCGGCTTACCTTACTGTTCCACAGGACAGGGATGATAAGAGATAAGACTCTATGGCCAAAAAAATATTTTCCGCATGTAGCATGGCGTTGAAATCCATCAATACTACTTGTACGCTTGCGAGGTTCAGCCACACACTTTGGGAGTGTGCTTGCTTCATCAGTGGCTGACTGCCTCCCGGAGGGAGAAGAAAGGGAAGCGTTTTCTCAACATCATTAAGGATGGTAAGGACGCAATGTGCGAATCCCTTCAGATTGGCATCGATTCTGCTGACAGTATCCGCAGGGCCATGGCGGCAAGTACAACAACCAGGAGATTTGCTTGGTTGCGAAAGTCTGGTATTGCTCCAGATGTGCAAAGCAGACTCTTGAATATGCCCTTTGACGGCTCTTCTTTGTTTGTAGTTTTTCTAAACTGTCGTCCGCCTTCTTACCAAACACCCAAGGCAGCAGCAAAATCCTTAGGAGCTGCAATCCGTCAGACACCATATCGCCCCTCAGCAACCTCTTGTAGAGGTAAGTCCTTTTGCTTCTATTCCGCATTCAGAAAGGGCAGACAACAGCCGGTTCAAAGGGGTCAGAAGAAATTCACCCGAGGTGGACGGGGTAAAAACACGAAAGCCTCAGCAGCAGCAGGTGCCTCTTTACCCTCGGTCTCTGCATCAGCCGACTCCAAACCGCTCTGAGGACTTTCTTCACAAAACACCAGTAGGGGGCAGGTTAACTCAACATCTGACGGAATGGCAGGCTATTACGTCAGATGCTTGGGCATTGGAGACAGTTGCCCAAGGTTACTGCCTGCCTTTTCTATGCATCCCTCAGTCATCCACCGGGGAACAGTTCTCTGAAAGTTCCAGATCCGCTCCTCTTGCAGGAAATTGTAGACCTGCTAGAGAAAGGTGCTATAGAACCGGTAACTGTAGCGGAGAGGAACAAGGGCTGGTACTCCCCCCTACTTTCTAATACCGAAGAAAGACGGAGTACTGAGACCTATCTTGGATTTACGAGAATTGAACAAGTTCCTCAGGAAGGACAAGTTCAAGATGGTAACTCTCTCTCAGATCCTTCAGGCCCTCCAGCTCCAGGACTGGCTGGTATCTCTGGACCTCCAGGATGCTTATTTCCATGTGCCAATCCATCTCAAACACAGGAAATACCTGAGGTTCGCAATTGGCTGCTCTCATTATCAATTTCAAGTTCTGCCATTTGGGCTGACCTCCGCCCGAGGGTCTTCACCAAGCTAATGTCGGTGGTGGATGCAAGTCTAAGGAGTGAAGGGATCCACGTCTACCCCTACCTGGACGATTGGCTGATCAGAGCTGTATCTTCGGAACAAGCTCAGATCCAGCTAGATTATGTCTGCCACTTCCTTCACAAACTGGGCTTCTCCCTCAAATTTAAAGAAGTCGCAGATGATACCATCACAGAGACTCCAGTTCATTGGAGCGGTCCTGGACACTTCCCTTTGAAGTGCCTCGCCACCAGAGGTGAGGGCTCAAGATATTCTGCAGATGGTCACCAAGTTTCAAAATGCCCAACGTCTCCCAGCCTTTGACTTTTTGAGGTTGCTAGGCCTCATGGCATCCTGCATCTTCCTTGTGCCAGAGGCTCGCCTGAGAATGAGATCTCTTCAGTGGGCACTGAGAGCTCAGTAGTCGCAGTTCTCAGGGAGAATGACAGACCTCCTTCAGATTCCAGACAAGGTGGCTCGAGACCTTCAGTGGTGGGCCTGCCAGAAAAACATCTTGAAGGGGGAACTGTTTTGGCAACCATGGCCGGAGATAATAGTAATCACAGATGCCTCACTCACGGGGTGGGGAGCCCATGCCAACGACTTGACCATCAGCGGTCGTTGGTCTCCATCGGAGTCCAGACTACACATTAACCTATTAGAGCTGAGAGCAATCAGATTAGCCCTGAAAGCTTTTCTGCCATCTGTACAAGGGAAAAATGTCCTGATAATGACGGACAACACAGTGGCCATGCACTACCTCAACAAAAGAGGAGGCGTAGGATCAATACCACTGTGCAGAGAGGCGATGCAGCTCTGGTTTTGGGCAATCCAAGAAGGCAATCTCTCTATCGGCAGTCCACCTAGCCGGAGAGAAGAACTTGACGGCGGACGCTCTGAGCAGGCAGGGCACAGTCTCCCATGAGTGGGAACTAGCTCAGGAAGTCCTTCAGGAGATCTTAGCCCTTTGGGGAACCCCTCAAGTGGATCTGTTTGCCACCAATACCAACAGAAAGTGCGATCTGTTTTGTTCAAGGGAATTTCCCCCGAGAGGAGCTCTAGGGAACGCGTTCGTAGTGGACTGTGAGTTTCCACTCCTGTATGCGTTTCCACCAGTCCCCGTCATTCCTCAAATGATCAAGAGGTTGAGAAGATTCCGGAGAACCATGATCCTAATTGCCCCAGACTGGGCCCGGAGAACGTGGTACCGATAACAAAACAAACCATTTCCAGATGGATTATTTTGGCCATCCTGGAATGTTAGAAACTGGCAGGAAAAGAGCCTCCTCAAAATCTTAGGGTTCATTCAACCAGGGGTATCGCAGCCTCCTCGGCCCTTCAAAGAGGGGTTCCGGTTCGAGACATATGTGCGGCTGCCACATGGTCGCCCGCACATACCTTCACAAGATTTTACAACCTGGATTCCTCCTCTAGTCAAGAGACTAGGTTTGGTAAAGCCGTATTACATTCGGTTCATTCCTAAAAGGAAACGTGGAGTTTTACTCCCACCTCCAATTGCACACCACTGCTATGGGAGTCTATCAAAGATAAGGAATACGTCGGAGGACACAATCCCTTCGAAGAACAAGTTACTTCTTGCCTTGTAAGGATCTTTCGATGGGATGTTCCTCCGACGTATTCCTTATCGCCCCTCCCATTCATCCCAGCAGTAATACTTCCCTTGTGGTTGCAGCTTACGCTCCTTCAAGGTCAATAACCAATTCATGTACAACATCAAAACGGAACTGTCCAACGGACGCTGCGCGAGTCTATTTATACGCGTAGTGACGTCGGCGCAGATACGGAGGCCATCGAGGGACATCGGCTCGAGGGACATCGACGCGCAGCGCCCTCTACTGAAAAAAAAAATTCCAAGGCCAGCAAGCTGGAGATGATCTATCAAAGATAAGGAATAAGTCGGAGGAACATCCCATCGAAAGAACATTGTTCTTCACTATGTCTTCTCTTTCCCGCGTTATATAGCACGCGGGTTTGGGTGGGACACTTGGCATCCGGTAACACTCTGGATTGTGAATATACTTTGCCAGCCTGCTCTGCCTATCCAGAGCCTCCTGGGCTCTCCAATTGCCAGTCTCAAATTGGAGGGTTCAACCTCTCGGGGTTTCCCTTCTCCCAAGTCCAGGTTAAACCCCTTATCCTCTACATAGTTCAGCAAAATGTTCATACTGGTCTCCCTCAGTCAGACTCGGACCTTGCACAACAAAGTTCACATAACTCCCTCTCTGCTGGGCTCAGACCGCTTCAAGACAAATTCAACAAGACTGGCAGGGGTGATCCCTTCACCAGGCTTATTACACTTCACGTTGGTCCCCCACTGTCGGATTCAGACCATGTTCAGATGTCAAAGGCTTTTGAATGTACGTGGCTCTCTTTATAGACCTCCGCAGGACAACTTCGACTTTCAGAATTCACTGTTTAGCTTTCTTTAACACACACTGGTCTCTCATATAGTTGGCCAACTCACTGCGTGTGCGCCTCTTTCTTTTTTCTTAGTTTTCCATGAGTCAAGGTTAACGCTGCAGGCTTGTTCTCTACTCCCCCACTCTGCCGTTCACCCGAGAGGGTCGCTGGCGATCTCGAAGCATAATTCAGTTGGCTTGTTTTCTCCATGGGTCTCCCTCGATCGGGCTCGGACCCCCTCCTTAAAGTTAACACAAATATCTTTCGACTTCCAGTCCCAGAATGCACTTTGATTTTGCTCCCGCTTTGCTATCTCCCCTTTTGGATTGCTGGCGGTTTTGGAAGCAGCAAGAGCACAAGTGGATGTTCTGTTGAGGTCCGAGTTCTATCACCTGCCCCTCAAAGGCCTAGGCTCTCCTGCTTGCCCAGGGGAGGAGCTTTGGTGTGGGCACTGCCAGGGGACCCCAGTTGCCCATGGTTTGGCTCCCTGGAGCTGGCACTCCCTCGCCACAATGCAGCCTCCCCTATACTCACAGGCCCAGCAATTGGGCAGTCCTTGGTTCTCTAGGCCTTCCAGGATCCCCTCAGCTCGAAAGTTTCCTCCTGGCCTCTGTGCCCCATCCAGCATCCCCAGCTCACTCAAAGTGTGCTTGTGTTTCTGATTTTTATAGTGACTGGGAGTCTTGATAGATTTCCGGTGGGAATGGTTGTAGTGGGAGGCCTGACCTTCCCTGGCCTCATTATGGCGGCAAAATGGTGACTGCCCATAGGAATCCTCGGTGCGTTGGTTCCTATCGGCAATCCTTACAGTTCTCTTTTCTCTTCTTTGACCCAGTGGTTTTTGAAAATGGCGGTGGAGAGGAATTTTTGGAGTTGTGGTATTCTACTAAAAAGGGATGAAGATAATGTGGATTTTTATCAGAAAATAGGTCTGAATTTAAGGTTTTTGAAAAGTGGGTATCGAGGAAGGAGGAGAAAAACTTACATTGGGTTTTAGGATAATTGTGGTTTTCCTGGACCGTTTCGACTTCTTTTCGGTATAGGGAAAGGTTGGGGCATGGTTGGTCTTTGGTGATAATATCCCGTACAGACAGAGTGGATGTCCGGTAGAGGTAAGTCAAAAGAAAGGATATTGCGTCTCGCCCAAGGGCATTCCTTCCGCAGTCCCCAAGGATCCCCTGTCCAGGTGATCCTCCCTCGCTTGTTCGCCCCCAGCGTTGGGATCCAAGAGCGATGGCCCTTCCCTGGCCACCTGAACAAAGGATCCCTGAAGTCTACCAGTGAGAACACGTGTGGGTTTCTCACAGCACCAAGAATGTGAGCATCAGGGCGTTGGTTATAGAAAGTGCGGCAGCATAGAACATAATGCCGGTACATGGGTAATACCATTATTTTGGGTATCAGGTTACAGGTTTGTTCCAAAGAGTAAAAACAAATATACTGGGAGTTATGCGTCTAGTGGGAAGAGCAAGGTTTTGAGGCTTTTGCTGCAGGACCAGAGGGAGGTTTCGGCCCTGAGGTGGTGAGGTAGGGCATTCCAGTGTTTTTGCTTCTACTAAGGGGAAACTACAGCAAAACTGGATTTTTGTAGTTTGGTTTTCGGGATTGATAGCAGGTGGGAGTAGGAGGCTCTCTTTAGGGGCAGTGTTTGCTAGGCCTTTGTAGGTGAGGGTTTTGAAATGTATTTGCTAACAAATTGGAAGCCAATGCACACTTCTTCTGGCCGTCAAGATATGTTATTTTTTCGGGATATTCAACGCTGCTCTGAGTGCGTTGTTTTATAATACTTCGTGTTTTTTTTAAATTGCTTGAGGAAGTTCCGGCAAAGGGAGCATCACAATAGTCTAGTCTAGACATAATGAGGGCTCTTGCTAATGTGAGGCAACTGTCAGTGGAGAGAAAATGTATACTCAAAATAATCAGTTTAGTGGTGTAGGCTGAGGATGAGGCATCGCATTCACCTGTCTCCCAGAGTTTTTACTTCTTTAGAGACTGTTATTGAGTTTCCGTCTATGGTGAAGGATGTATAGGCCTTGCCAAGTTTATTTAAAAGGTTGTGAGGTCCTACGAGCAGAAGCTCCGTTTTTTCATTGTTGAGGCACGACGAGTGCGTGGTCCTACAGGCCTGTATACTTTGGTAGATTGTGTTCAGAGAGATCAAGTCACTGCCGTAGCTGCCCATGATAGCAATGAGGATTTGGGTATCATCAGCATAATTATTGTAGAAGATACCCAACAGATCATGGCAACAGAATGCTGGAAGGTTCCTGTACCTAGGAATTGGAGTGCTGCCACACGCTTTAGCACTAGGGGCAGAGCTGCACATGTTAAACATGCTCCTGTATGTCGTCCTGGATTGTTAGCAGCTCTGTGATGGTCTCCCTCTTCAGGCGGTAGAGTGTCACCGACTGGATGTCAGTCAGGGTCCAGGGTGAAGGCCTGACACTGGGGATGGGTGCATGCCTTGCTTGTGCTCTCTTCCTTCTCCTCCTCCTCTCCTCACCCTTGTACTCCCTGTGCCCTGGTCTGATTGTTCTGCCTCTCTTTTTCCAGACACAGCATGAACAACTGTCTGTCCCAGCTCACAGTAGATAATGGCAGCATGATGTGTGAAAGTGTTTGGGGTACGGGGTGTGGCTTTTGTAGCCCGCTGGGATGTATTGGGATCACCAGTGGCTTCATTTCAGGCTCCTGTGTTGATTAGGTAACTCTGCCGGTTTTCATCACTAATAGTGCTGGATATGGACTTGTGATGCGCCTCTTTGCTCCTCGTGTGGCCGGCTGTATTTGTGCCGGCTGTAATAGCGCTGGCTGCTTTTACAGTTGGTGGTATTTGCGCCGGCTCATGATATGGCGGAGCGGTATTGGCAGCGCTTTTACCATTACTGCTGCTTTTAAGGGTTACCGCCGAACTTGTGATGAGGCCCTTAGTCACCTTTCTTTAGTTTTAGTTTGCTAGGTAAGGGATATCCTCGTTAGGATAGGAAAATATAGGCATTTATCGCACACCTTTTTACTTTAATAAATGGCAAACATTGAGAAAACTATACCTTTGTGTCTGTCTCGCATGTCTGAACCCTCACAAGGCACATGTGCAATGTAATTTCAGTCTTGCAGCCTCATTGCCCCGATATTATTGAATCCACTGTGAGTAGCCTAATTGCTTCCATAAGTTTGTCTATTTATGGCAGATTCTTCTGCTCATCCGCTCCCCAGGTAGGTGGATCAGTGGTTGTTTGACTGGGCTCCTTCCTGATGTACTTTGTAGGCCTGTGGACAATCCCTGTTTTCTCTCCCCTCTGTAGTGGGGCTGCATAACAGCAACACAAAGAAGGTAACTGCTGCCTTTTTGGATCTTCTGCATCCGGGGACTCCCCATTACAGCTCCTTGCCCCCCTGCCTACCCTTTAGGAATGCTTTCTTTTTAAAACATGCATATCTTAATTTTACATGAATTGGACACTTAAAATGGAGTGACTTAATGCAATTTCAAAAATGTGTACAATTTTCTCCTGCTTAATTGGTACACGTCTTGTTTTCATTAAATGTTTTTATTAAATGTCATTTTAAAATCTAAATAAAATATCTTGAGTTTCTGAAATTAAGATTGCATTGTACTAACCTTTCTACAAAAATATATTGTTTTGATAAGCTTTCAGTGGATATTTTAGATGTTGAGTTATTATGATGAATTTCCTTGGTTTGCCATGAGTAGACCTGGAAGAGTTAAGCGAGCATGTGATCACATTAACAGAATTTCAGGTTAAACAGAGGCTGCCTTACAACAGGATACATTTCAAAGGGACCAAGAGGACCACGAATGTGCGGAAAACACACTGAGTGGCAAACACATGAAGCATAGAGCCATGTGAGAAGCTGTTGAAAACATCTGGTGGGAAGGCTGTTGCAGTGCTGAGACTGAGTGTTTCACTCGCCAATTAAGCATTGAAAGAGCTAGAACCATTGAGACACGGATGGACAGCAGCTACACTGGGACATCGAGTCTAGTGTGACTTTCGAAGCTAATCAATCCCAGAGCAGTCCGCAGTGGACTGCTCTGGGGTTGATGGATTAGGATTGATTGGCTGCTTCGGGAGTCACACTAGACTTGGGGTGATGTTTGGGGAGTGGCGAGTAAGGATGAGGAGCCATTCCCTGCTGAGCTCCCGCACAGAAAGCATGAGCAATGGAGAACGCACCAAACACATCACGACGGAGAGATGGAAGTGCTGGCTGGTGAATATTTTCTATTGGAGGGGTGTAAATATTTATGATTAATGTGTGCGAGTAACTGCGTGTAGCAAGGGATCCTTCACTTCCCCAAGGTATTTCAGACCTTTCTCCCCCAGAATAAGCTTTTAAAATAATGTGTTAAGGGGGTTCATTTTACAACACACTTTTTGGGAAAAACTCTGGAAAAACGCATACAATATATAATTGATTTTGACGATTTTGACATGATGGAAACAGTATGAAGCTGCATCATCCATTGGTTGAAAGATAGAAAAGTATTTACAAACATTTCTTACTTGATTATTTCTAGACAAATTGTATGAACATTTCCCCTGATGAAGAGAGATGCTCTCGAAACACGCTGGGAATTGAAAATTGAAAATATTAGTTGTAAAAACCAACATAGTGGAATGGATTTATGAGTTAATTTATATTCAATACTTAAAGTAGTTTTTTCTCAGAAAATCATTATTTCTCTCTTTAAATTCAAACATTAATTGGTGGACATACATATGTAAATAGATGTGAAAGTTTGGCCACTAGCCTAAAACGGTGTGCGGGGGATGGGAATTCCCTGTTTTGTGAACTCGTAAAACTACATGTATATTCACTGCCCATGTGCCAGGGCAGTCCTCTCTCCCCCTCACCCTGAACAGAATCAAATCCATAACCAATAAGGTCTATTAAATTACTCTAATACCATCCAATTGAGGGTGTGCAGAGTGCAATATATTTAGCAGGCCACCAACATTACACGGGCACTTTCCGGCACATTTTCATGTGTTTGCAAACAATATATGCCAGCATAAGATGTTTTCATGCTGGGTATGCCTACAATGTATGCCAATTCACTACCAGTGTGAGAAGACATTGTAATGCTTACTGTGCCCAATAAGGATTAGTATTCTAATGTAAGAGGACAAGTCCATGTTGCCTGTGCCAATATATTCCAGTATTGTCATGCCAGAACCCACTCATGTTGACTTTGCCCATAATGGCAGTAATTGGACCGTATAAAAGCATGCCCATTTTAGCTATGACTGTGTGCCAGCATTCCAACATAAGAACATATTAATGCTCGCTTTATCATAGTGCAGCTGAATGAAAACATATCCATGCTGACTATGCCACTACATGCCAGCATTCCCATATATGGCAGTATACACATGTAAGAATATTCTGATGTTGGCTATGCCCATAATGCCAGTGGTGCAACTGTAAAAATATGTCCATGTTACCTGTGCCAATATAATATCAGTAATGGTGCCACTGAAAGAAGACATGCCTTTTCTGGCTGTGGTATCCTTACCATCCTCGCTAATTACCCGTGTGAAACTGGCGGTAACTTTAGAAGGTCCTGATAACGTGTACACACTGTGAAAAGGGCATGGTCTCAAGAGAAACAAGACTCATTCATTTTAAAACCTTTATTTACTAAGGTTCCTCTGTTAGTGTAATGCCTTACTGGCCCTAACTCTAAAGGGATAGTTCCCTTAACTGATGTTTCTTTTTTTTCTTTTTTTGAAAACTCTTTTTATTAATTTTCACAGGTTAACAAATAACATTCAGAAAGGCTGAGATTCTACAGTCAGTGCAGATCCAACAGTCTCAATCGCTGTGGACACCACATCACCTTGAAATCGTCTTTGAGAACGTTCAATAATTCCCCCCAATATGCCGCAAAGCACTGGATCTTATCATCCATGCCGTAAGTCACCCATTCCAGGGCCAATATCGGCCACATTTTTCGGAACCAGTCTTGAATCATAGGGACCTCCGGGCCCTTCCACTTCTGGGATATTAACAACAAAGCGGCAAGCGGCAATACAACTTTGGCCTTTTCCCTTCCCCTGGGTTCCCCTATCTCCAAACCTTTCCGAACGCCCAAGAGTATTTGCGCTGGTGTCCTTTTGTCCTCCTGCCCGAAGGCCTGCACCTGAACCTCCCACACTTCCCCCCAAAACGATACAATTTTTGGGCATGTCCACCAAATATGCTCCGCGGAGCCTGCCATTCTACAGCCCCTCCAACATACTCCGGACACTGTAGGGTAAAACCTATGAAGTCGGGCAGGGGTATAACATAATTTTATACCATGCCTCTTGCAGGTGGGGAGCCTTGACCAGTTTAGGGATCCTTCTCCACAGCTTCTCCCAGTCCGTCCTGCTGACCTCACACCCCATGATCTGCTCCCATTCCCGCATATAAGCCCATTGGACCTCTACCCTAGCGCCATCCAAAATCTTATAGATGTTTGAGATGAGGCCCCTCGCCCCATCGTTGGTGAGCAGGAATTTTTCAAAAGATGTCGGGTCCCTTGTGGCTGCCTTCTTGACCTCTGGATGTAGTACCCAATGGCGTATTTGCGCGTACTGTAACCTCTCTCCCTACTGGACCGCAAAGTACCTCTTACACTCATTAAAAGTTAACAATTCTCCCCCAGCAAACATATCGGATAATTTCCGACAACCGCCCTCCTGCCAGTTCATGAAGGCCCCCTCTCCAGTCCCGGTTAGAAATCCCCATTACCAAAAATGGGGGTGAAGGGAGACGGGAATGTGGTGATCCCCTCGGAACCCGCCAACCTATCCCAGACATCAGCCATTAGTTTGGTTATGGACCTCTCGTACATGTGGCGAGGCCTATGGGGTTTCGGGAGCCACAGAACTTCTGCTAGGTTGCGATGTGCTATGGCTCTGTCCATCCGCACCCATAGTTTGTCCTGCGCCCCTTCCTCTCCCTTCACCCATTCCCTGATAATTCGAAGCTGTGCTGCCTCGTAATACCTCCTAAAATTTGGCAGTGCAAGACCGCCCTCACCCTTAGGAGCCATCAGAAGTTTGATACCCACCCTAGGTCTCTTCCCCTCCCAAATGAATCTCTTAGTCAGCGTTCCCAACTTCTTGAAGTAGCTAGCCGGAACTGGCTGCGGGTCTGCCTGAAAGAGATACAAAAGCCGCGGGAGTGTGACCAGTTTGACCACTGCTAAGAGCCCTATCCAGGACACCCTTAGATCGCTCCACCTCCGAAAGTCCCTCTCGATTGCTTTAAGAAGTGGGGGAAAATTTGCCGAGAACCAACCCGCCAGTGTCGCCGTGATTCTCACTCCCAGATACCGAATTCCTCCAGAGCTCCACAGGAAGCTAGTACTTGCTCTCAAGCTTTCCCTCTCTGCCACTTCAAGCGTTAAGTTCAATACCTCCGATTTATTAGCGTTGATTTTTAGCCCTGAAGCTGCCCCAAAGGGATCTAATGGGGCCATACTCGCCTGCAGAGATTCTCGTGGGATCGTGAGCTGCTACCTTGTGTTGCTCTCCCCCAAATGGGTCACCCCGGATCCCCCCCGTCTCCCGGAAAGCCTGAAGCAGCGGCTCCAGATAGATTGCGTACAATATTGGGGAGAGAGGGCAGCCCTGCTTTGACCCCCTCTGCAATAGTATCTTTCTGGAGGCAACCCCGTTTACTATCACTCTAATAGAGGGCGCCTGGTAATTGGCCTTGACCATCGACAGAAAGCCCCCCCGAAAGCCCATCTTTTCCATAACTCTGAAAAGAAAGGACCACTCCACGTGGTCGAAAGCCTTTTCGGCGTCCAAGGCCACCAAGACGGCAGGGGTGCGTGTTTTCTGCACTTTTTCTACTATGTGAGCTACTCTACGGATGTTGTCCGCGGTCTGACGGCCCCTAATAAACCCGGCCTGATCGGGGTGGATCAGCTCCAGGAGGATGGAGTCGAGCCTATTTGTCACTATCTTAGTATAAATCTTAGCGTAAATGTTGATCAACGCTATAGGGCAATATGAGGCTCTCTCCTCTGGATTTTTATTTGGTTTCAATATTAGGCTGACCTTAGCCTCTTCCATGGAGGGAGAAATTCTGCCCGTGAGGCGAAAAGAGTTAAACAAGGAGGTGAGAAGCAGGGTCAACTGCACACTGAACAACTTGTAAAAGATAGCCGTGTAGCCGTCCGTGCCTGGTGCTTTGCCAGATGGAAGAGCTCTTATCACCCCCCGCACCTCCTCTTCAGTGATGTCCCGATTTAGGGCTTCACTCGTCTCCTGGCTAATCTTTGCCAACTGGATTTTTTGGAGGAACTCCTCCTGGCCTTCGCCTGGGGGACGTTGGGAGGAGTAGAGCGACTCGTAATACTCAACGAAGGCCTCCCGAACCCCTTCATGATCTGTGACGCGTTCCCCCGTAGTCGACCTCAAGGCTGTTATTGCGTTCCTTGTCCTTTTACCTCTGAGCAGTCGCGCCAGCAGGGGGCCAGTTCTATTGGCCTTTGCATAATAATGCTGCCGTACATATAATAGAGCCCCCTCTGCTCACTTAGTACGTAGGAGTTCCAGCTGGCCAACCGCCTTCCGATAGGATCGCATTGCCATCCGCAAGGGAGCTCCCCCCGCTGCCCGTCTAGCCACCTCCACTTCTGCTTCTAATTTTGTGATTCCAACTCTAACAGTTGTTTCTATCGATAGGCGGATATCGCTACCAGTTCCCCCCTCAGGGTGGCTTTAAAGGCGTCCCACCTCGTGTCCTCCCCGGAGTCTCCCTTCTTATTGGTGTCGAAAAAGAACTTAATCTTCTCTTCCAGCTCCTTTCTAGTTAATGGATCCCTCAAGATGGCCCCCGGGAGTTTCCAGCCCCACACTCCCCTACACCTCCAACCCACGTCGAGCTCCAGAGATACTATTTTGTGATCTGCAATCCCTAATGGCCCCGTCCATACCCTCCGGATGGCGCCAACTAAAGCAACCGTGACCCATATATAATCGATCCTTGATTGGGAGCCATGAACGCCTGACAAGAAAGTGTGCCCCTCTTCATCCCCCTTTATCTCCCTCCAGGCATCTCTTAGCCCCAGCATGTGGACTCTTTCCTTCAAATCCGCTGACATCACAGCTCCTCCCCCTTCGCCTCTGCCTCCCATCCTATCCTTTCTCCTATCCCAAGCAGAGTTAAGATCCCCCAGAAAGACGATTTGACCCCACGAGTGGTCTTCCAGCAGATGCAATACCCCTTGCAGAAAGGATTCCTCTCCTGTATTGCGAGCATACACTACCGCTATCGTCAGGGGGACCTCCTGACACGTCCCCTTTACTATAATGTACCTCCCTTCCTTATCCCTAAGAACCTCGCAGGATTTAAAGTCCACTGTGTTCCTGATTGCCAGGGCCGCCCCCCTTGCCTTGCATGGGGCCGAGGCGTGCAAGATCTGATCAAAACCTCGCAGTTTCAACCCGCCCTGATCCTTACGGAGTAGGTGCGTCTCCTGTAAACCCATAATATCAGGCCTCTCCTTTTGTGTAAAGCGCTCCAGCTTCGTCCGTTTAAGAGGGGTATTCAATCCCCTTACATTATGTGTTAGCCACTTAAGAGAACCACTTATGGGAACCGCCAGTAGAGTAGAATCGCTGTCAAGCGGGAGTACCTCCCCACCTTGCCCCTCCAGAATTAGCTCGTCGCAGCCCCCCCAAACTTCCCCGAGACCCCCCCTGCCCTCCCCCCGTCCACCCCCTGAAGGCTCAAACCTTCCCGCCCCCACCCCCGCAAACCTCGGGCATCTACGCCCTTTCTGCTTCCAACATGGTTGCACCCACTGCGACCCCTGAAAACTTAAACACCCTAAAGAGGCCCACCACCTCTATCAGCCAATATCTGCTTAGGACTGCCCCAGAGAGCTGCTTCTGACTTTGCTGGGTGATCCATTACTCCGCCGAACATTTCCTCTGGGTCCCCTTTTTCTCTTCTCTCTTACCGTTGTCCAATCCCAGGGCTTGGGACCCGAGCGACCATTCGGGCCCGGGAAGCCTGCGTCTGGGGGGGGATCCTCCAGTTCAACATGTAATAGAGCCACCCCCTCCTGGGGGCAAGTGATTAGTCTCTGGGATCCGTCCCAATCGAACAGCAAGCCAAAAGGAAAGGTCCACCTATATCGGCTCCCCTTCTCGTTAAGGACCTTCAGCACCCGGCCCATTTGTCGCCTCTTTAGCAGTGTACTGCTTGCCAAGTTGGAATAGAGCGATTTGCTGGCCCTCAAACATAATAGGTTCGCATAGTCTCGCCGCTCTAAGAACTGCCTCCTTCTGGGCATACCGAGTGAATGCGGCCAACACATCCCTCGGCCTCGCTTCTTGACCCCTAGGCAACCGTCCAGTTCTATGCACACGATCCAGCTCCACCACCTCTGGGTTACCCTCTTCCAAAATGTCTGCAAAAACACCCTGGAGAGTCGCTTTCAGAGCCTTATCGGGCACGGATTCAGGCAGCATTTTAACCCGAATGTTGACTCTACGGGATCTGTTTTCCAGGTCTTCCACTTGGAGTTCAAGATTCCTGGTAGCAACATCCAACCTCTCTATGGCTTCACTGTTCGCTGCGTTGTCTTTATCCACCTCTTGAAGATCCTTCTCCAGGATATCGGTCCTCTCCCCCAGTTGTCGCAATTCCTGCTTCAGCTCCCCCACAGCTTCATTCAGGTCGGTACGCATTAATTGAAACTGTTCTTGAAAAGTTTTTGCTAGATTGGCCTGTAAGGTGTGTAGCTCTCCGATAAACTCGTGCCTAGGCATATTTGCCAAGTCCTCTTCACGCCTCAGTGCTGGTTCCTCCCTTGCCGTGCCCCCCGTGGCCTCGGATTCCTCCTTTGAGTTCTGCGCCGACCACATGACTTGAAGGGTGCCCGTGTTGTCCCCGAGGGCCTGTGAGTGCTCATGCCGGTCGCCTCCTCCCCTCTGGCTTGTTTCAACTCAGCTGCGCTTCACTAACCTCTTGCTGGAGCAGGATCTGCAGGCCGTGGCGGCCATCCGCACTGATTGAGACCGTCCCCTGATTCTGGGAAACCTGCGCAGTTACCTCGAGGGGCTCTGCCAGCTTGCCCCTTCGCGCACCGCCCGGGCCAGTCGCAGCCACCCTTTAAGAACGAATGAAGTCCACTACGGGCTGAGTGCTTCACCAATGGGCAGATGTGATCCTTCTACCGCCTCACCTCCCCCAAGGAAGGCCGACGCCACCCGAGTCTCTTTCCCCACCCCCGAGGGGTAGGGGGAAGCACGTCTCCAGCTCTCCCACACTGCAGCGCAGGCCGGGTGGACCGGTGACTGACACTCCTCCTAAGTCAGCGACAATCAGTCCCCCGTCGCCAGCCGCCTCCCATGCCTCGGCCAGCAAGGCGGGAAAAACCCCATAGCTCGGGCTCCTCTCTCCTCCAGGCCCGGGGACCCGGCACCAGGCTGTCCGCCTCCGCTCAGCAGCTCCCAGCCACCAGTCCCTCAGCAGGCACCTTCCTCACCGGGCGCCTCCAGCCACAAGCCGCACTCTCCAGGGGGCACCGAGCCTCGCAGCCCGGGGATCCGCCAACGCTGGAGGATGTTCCCGGCTGCGGCACCCGGCTCTGCCAGACGCCGGGGGTTCTCCTCCTCCCCTCGCACTCCGCAGGCCCGCTCGCCGCAGGCCGGGACAGCGGCAGCTCCTAACCGAGCCGCGATGCACCTCGCGGGCCAACTCCTTTCAGGCAGTCAGCTCGTCGCTCCCGGGCGGATCCGCTGCCTAAGGCTCCGCAGCTCCCCTCCGTCGCACACGTCCAGCACCAGCTTTCTCAACTCCGCTGCTCCGGGGGCCGCGTTCGCCTCCAGCTTCCTCCTCCCATCCCACGGTCCACGGGAGACCCTGAGAGGCACAAACGAAGTCCGTGAAGTGGGTGGTGGGCACCGCAAACCCGGATGGGTCCAGGGAGCGCGACGGCACAGCTACTCAGTGCCGGCGGCCATCTTGGAAGTTCTTAACTGATATTTTTAATGGCTGTCATTGTCTAATAGTCCAAAATAAGTCTGTCTGGGCCTAAACCTATGCTTGCCATCATTCTTTACAAAAAATGTGATAGGAAAGTCTTTTAAAAAGGAAAAGTGGCCGTTCAACAAAAAGTGGGAAAACCAAAGTTTCAGGTGGTCTTCTCACCAGGTGCAATTTGGTCAATGTCACAAAAATGAGTTCAATCCAAAAGGGCTTCTCCACAGGGCCCTTAAAGTTATTGCAAATACCTTCAGTGTCTTTGAGTTCCTTAGGGGTCCCTACCCCAAGCTTCAACTTATTTAAGTTTCAAACACCACAAAAGAAATGTAACACAGCTCCTCTTGAAGCTTTTCGGGGTTCCCTTCCTCATGCTTAAATCCTCTCAACACTATAAAGAAAACCAATAATACTCCAACTTGGTTGGGCCTCTCGGGGTTCTTTTCCCTAAGCTCAGGCCCCTTCCATCTTTCAAACACAAAACAAAATATATCACAGTTCCGTTTTGGTTTCTCAGGGTGCCCTTCCTTAAACTTAGGCCCCTGTAGTTCCAAACTCAACTGGTTAAGATCCGTCTTTTCCTTATATACAGTACTGTCATGTGGTAAAATCGGAGGCTTTAAAAAACGCCAGGCTCGTTGCTTTTTGTCAGCGCGACCACTCTGATCCTTTGTCCCTCTTAGTTTCTTACTTTCCTTTGCAATTTCTATCTTCGGGTGCTTCCTGCACCACTTTCATGTATTCCTTTATCTCTGTCTTGCACACTTGCCTGTCCTTTATTCCTTCACTCTGTTGTGCCTCTTGCACGCTTGCCTCCTTCTGTTGTGCACACTTGCACTGCCATTTTCCTGTCATGCCTCTTGCACACTTCTTTTACTCTTCCGTGCACACCTGCACTTGTTTCCTTCTTTCTGGGTTGCTTGCACCCTTTCCTCATTTTCTGGACTTTACTTTTACTTCTGCGCCGCTAATGTATCTTTTCTTCCTTTTGTGCCACTTGTGAGCTTTCTCCTTCTTTCTGTTTCGCAAAACTGTCCTCCTTGCTTTCTGCTTCGTGCTGCTTTACAAATCTTGCTTTTTCCTCCCTTTCCCACTCCAGCCACCTGCTCGCTCCAGAGTTTCTCTCTCTCATGCAAAACTCACTGGGTAGCGTAGCGCTGGCAAATGGTCTCTCTGGGATGCTGTGGGCAGAGGTCAGGGTCTCACCATCTGCCCCTCCGACACCGTTGGGCCCGGCACACAGCCCAAGGAAACCAGCAATTGCACGGACACCGCCACCAGGGTCTCAGCTGCCTCTTTCCGGCTCTCAGGAGACACAGCTCCTCCGCCACGCTGCAGCCCTTCTCGAGCACTGGGCCAGTGTGGTGGCACGCATCTCTTCTCTGGATCCTTCTTCCTGCAGCTCCCAGATTTGTGGGTTCTATAGTCCTGTATGCTTCCCAGCTCGCACCTTCACATGTGAGAAGTCATGCCTTTTTATAACTGAACACACAGTCAAGTGGAGTCAAGTGTGTTTGATTAATTACAAATGCCTGCCTCTGCCTGACTCTGTGTGACAGTGGTTTTCTCTAAAGTAGGTTTCCCTTACTTTCCCCATGTTATTCCTATGGGTAATCATTATTGCTCCTAGTCGCCTCCTCTTTGTCTCAGTATTTGTTGGAAATCGGGAGGGTGAGTTTGAAAATGGTCTTTGGAGGTGGAATTATTATCGGTTGACTGACAGAGGGAAGAGGGGAATACCCTGGCCCTGTTTTTATACCTCTGGGGTGATTCCGTTTTTGGTAAGTTGTTTCCTACTCCTGGTCCCCTGCCATAAAGGTACTAATCTTGACGGCCTCCCCTTGGGTCTGACAGGTTGCGAGATAAATGGGTGTTAGGTCTAAAGTCATATTGTTGTTTCTCTCTGACCCACCTCCCTGCCTGCGTTTGTTCTAACACTGTATTCCTGTTTCTCTCTTGGATCAGGGCCAATAAGGCCTGCATAGCCCATCAATGCTTCAGGGACTTCTTCCTCCTTGCCTATTATCTGGTTGGGATACCGCCTCTCACCTTGGGTATACCACAGATTCCCCTACCCAGGTGATCCTCCCTGTCTCGTCCACGCCCCCACGGTTGAGGATCTGAAAGCGATGGCCGTCCCCTGGCCACCTGAAAGAAGATTCTCAGGGTCTACATGGGAGAATACCCCGAGGTTTCTGACAATGCACACACTTTTCAGAGAAATCATTAGCTCTTTGTCTGTTTATACCAATAGAGTTACTTTAAATGTATTTGTGATGGTTTCGCACCTTCAGATATATATCCCAAAATGAATTAATAAAATATCTGTGTTTATTTCAAAATGAATAGCACCTATTCTTGCTCAAGAAACTCCCCTGAGCTGCTAATCCCATTTAAATGACTTGGGAATAAACAAGAGTTTAACTGAGGCAACCAGGTGCAAGTCGATGTTGGGCTTGGGGTTGGTATGGTACGGACCCCCTGGTATAGAAGGGGACAGTCACAGGGCCTGCTTGCATGGACACCACTCCCCAACTGAGAGAGCCCAAAGTCCTAGAAAAGAAAAACAAATGCTTCATTTTAATCAAACTCAATTTCATTCACACAATATTAGAAGCGTTTGTTATGGTACTATTATAATCCACCCCTCAGTATCATAGAAAGTCACTTCAAACCCCAACGACATGCTGCATGGGTCCAAAGTCCCGCGCTTGATAGAATCTTTAAAGATCACAGCTTTCTGTCCACAGATTTAACTGCACTTGTTACACTTGCAGATTTATGGCTTACCAAGAGTGTTTCCAATATGCAAATCCCAGGTTGAGGAAACAGACGACCGGCATCCTGCACAAACATTCATACTAAGTGGAAAGTAGGGGAGAGTGGAACCCAAGATGGCTGACAGACCAGACGAAGGCTTGGTCCATCCCCCTGAGCCCAGTGTGAGGGCTGGTGCACTGAGGAGCAGCAGCCAATCGCAACCCTGCCCCAATCACAAGGCACAGGTACAGACACCATAAACTCAACCTAGAGGAAAGGGAGAGAGCACTACAACAGCTAGAGACTGCAGTCAGTAATTGTGGGTTTTTGGAGTAGGAGGCTGGAGTTTACAGGCAGTTGCAAAGATAGAAGGTTGGTGAGAGCAAAAGCTTGAAATTGAGGAGGTTGGAGAGGCAGAGGTGTAGGGGGGAGGCGGGAGTGAACACTATGAGTTTGCAGTAGAGGTGAGGCGAGTAGAGACAGCATTGAGATGGAGGAGATGATACCAAGATGGAGTAGAGTTAAGGTGGTAACATCAGTTGGTGGACACAGCATTGAAGGGGAGGCTGTAATACCAGGAGGTGGGAGTGAAGTTGATTTGGTAATATCAAGTGAAAAGCACATTGAGTGGAAGATGGTTTACCCAAGGAGGTGGGATGGAGATTGAAATGGTTGAGTAACATCAGCTGTGAAAAGGATGTGGTAACGATAGGAAGAGAAGGTGGTAGCCAGGAGATGATAAAATCAACTGTGAAGGAGGCGGTGATAACATCAAAGGGAAATGTGGTAGTCTGTAGGTAATAACATCAAGAGCGGGGAAGATGATGCAGACAGCAGGACAAAGAATTGGTGTTGTGAAGGTGGAAATAACACCAGGAGGTGACAAGTCATTAAACATATAGTTGTTTATACAGTATGTTAAAATATATATGACCTCATTACAAGTCCGGCGGTAGCCATGCCCGTAAAACCGGCAGGTTGCTGCTGGACTTACAATATTTACCAGCGCCTGGCTTGCTAGAATTACTGGGGTATTACGACTTGTTAGGCAGAATTATATGCAGTACCCTTTAGGAACACCACACACAATTAAGACTACAAGTAACGGTACAATTTCAACTTTGGTACAAGCCTATACTACACAGTTAAAGTGGTAGCAGTAGCGGAGCAGGCAGACTTAGCTCCAGAGTAAGTGAGCAGTATCAAATAGTTACACAAAGGACAGGAATTACTATGATTCAGGCAAACACTGACACAAGGTTTTCAAGTAAAAGTATATACATTTATTTCACTCTTCAGTTGTATCACATTACACTATTATAAGCAGTTTAAAAATCACTCTCTTAATACACCACACCACCTCCCTTAAATTCCAGACAAGTTAAGCTCACAAAATGAAGTGGGAGCAAAATGGCACTCCAGCAATTTAAAAGGGAGGGAAAGACAAAGTTAATAGAAATTAAGTTACACCAACACGTAAGTACTCAGGGCAATTGAACAAGAGGAAGTACATTGATAGAATCAGATAGAAAAGGCTTAGGGCCAAAGTCAATGGGTCAAAAGTCTTTTGCTCAAGATCACGCAGTTCAGGGTAGTTTTCGGTAAAGTTTGTGGCACAGATTCTGGGTGAGGTTGGTTGATAGAAAAGTTAGTTCAAAGAGAAGAGAAGGACAAGCCCTCGGTTTAGAGAAAGATTTCAAACACTTTCACCGCAGTTGAACGAAACTGACAACCGGATTTGCACAGTACCTTAAAACTGAGAGGGAGCTGCAGCCGAGGGGGACGTTCCTGGTGGTTCCTGCAGGCTCACGATTCCTGAACCGACTGTCGGACTGACACGAAGTAGGAAGACTAGAGGGTCCTGGGCCACCCAGGGAAGAAGCCAGCAGCAGAGCAAAACAATGAATAAAAGGTGCGCTCCTTAAAACCCAAGCAGGGTCCGACCTTCCTGGCTATCAGGCCCACTGTAGCTCTAAGGGGAATTGGACCAGAGGAGGGGTCATGGCTTGTAGTTTGGGCAAACTGGTTGGTCCCACCAGCTCAAGAGAAGAAGTTTCCTGGAGGATCTTCTGTCGTGGGATGCTGAAGATTCGCACCTGCAGCAGGGCTTCAACGGGCGGTTCAGTTGTTGTAGGGGTCCTCTTCTGCCAGCTACTCGTTGGTTCTTTCATTCCAGTGGCGACTCTGCCTTTCCAGTCCTAGAGACCTGCTTTTTATGCAGTTTTCCCCCCATTCATACAGCCTGGCTTGTCAGTCCAGAAAAAGTAGACACCCCTTGATCATGAGGCAATGTACTTTGTTGGCCGAAGACCAACCGCCTCATGTGTTTAGTATTAGAAATATATAGCCATAAGCTTGATTGAAGTGCGGCCATTTTGAAGTGACTGAAATCGCCAATTTGTGACTGAAATTTGTTTTCTAATGTTTGCCTTTTGCTTTCTGTTACAACTGCTGAAAGCATATTCTGCTCCACTAGTACATTATTGTTCATGTAAAGTGCAAGGTCGCGAGAAACATAACGCAGCAACCCAGACAGAAAGGCCCGGTCTCCTCCCTCACAAGTCCTTGGAAGTAAGCGGCGAGGCATTCTAATCTGTGCACAGGTGCCAGCTAGTCTCGTTAATACAGTAGAAATGTTAGAAGCGAACATTAAATGGCTTGAATCATGCTCTTCTTTGCGGCCCCCCTTTCCTGAGCTCTGTAGAGCCCCGGAGAGCAAGTTGACCCCCAGTACACGAATAGAAACTAGGAGATAGCGAAGCCTGGAATGTGTCTCTCCCCTGCACGTGGCTTGCTTGCAGAGAACAGAAGCAGTGTGTTCTTATAACAAAGAATTGTGTCTGCAGGCTCATGAAATTGCAAACTGTTGCTAAATAAATGTCTGACGGTGTCATACTCGCCACACTTGTCAATCATCGTGCCCAATTCAAAGGAAATACATTATGGGCGGTAATGAATGTGTCACCACTAATTGTAAGATGCTTGCTTTGTATATATGTAACTGTTGTATGATTCTCTCTCTCTTGCGTCCCCCGGGGTCTGGAAACACACGTCGTGGGGCGTTGGCCAACTGAGACTATTTGCTTTGCAATAAACCCTAGCTTTTGGGAATACAACCTTGTGTCTGGCGTATCAGTTCCTGTGTGGTGATTGTGCCTTGTTTCCATATGCGAGGGTCTCCTAGGGGCCCCTTCAGGCTGTCAATCACACAGCAGGGTGGCTGTCCTGGCAAGGACAGTTCCCTCAGCCAATCAAACAGCAGTGCGACTTGGGTTACCAAGGGAACCCATGGCAGGGGTCCGGAGATCCCTCCCTCACATCCTGCCTACCTAGACTTTCAGGTGCCTTAAGGAGGGCTTCTGTGCAGAAGCCAGCAAAAAGACAGCAAACTAAAGAATCATCCCCGGTTTGGTGCACAGAGAAAAACACGAGAAAGAATTTAACAAAGAGAAATGACGAATAAACCCAGCCGGAGCCAAAATAAAATGTATTTGGTCAAGCAGGTTTATTTTCGAGGCTAATATAATAGCCTAAAAGAATACCACGTTTATATAAGATGATTGCGGTAGAAAAGTTAGGGTAGTTACGACTGCCACCAGCCAAGTCTTAATGAAAGGGAGCGAAACAATGCTCCAAGAGACACCGACAAAAAGGGATAAGAGTTAAGCCTTCCCAGTACTCCATGTAAGATGGGGTGTACTGGTCTGTGTTTTAAAGTGACTAAAATAAAGTTAATGGCAACTTTACCTTTTCTGAGGGACAATAGTCAGCCCCAGAAAATGGAGTCAGTGGGAAGTCTCAAAGACAACCCTTTGTCACTGCACTAGAGGTGCTGTGTAACACACATGAAAAATATGAGCCCATGGAGTAGGTGAGGCTCCAGTGCTCAAGATCACACAAAATGTAAAAACACACACAGCAAAACACATGTAAGAGTGGGAAAAAAGGCTTTCACTCTTACCAGGTGAAAAGAATAAATCCTAGAAATCCAGCAAAGCTGGTGAGGGACTCATTAGGTAAGGGAAATCAGCCATTTATGAGAATTCCCACTAACATGACCCAGGCGTTCCGGGATATCAGGCGCCGGTAAATGTTAATCCCCATTCCCATTTGAGTCCCATAGGACTCAATGGGAATGGGGAACACGGAAACACTGGCACCGTTAATAACAGTGCCAGTGCTTCCATGTAGGTCTGCTTAACGTGGCCGCTGTGTCTGTCAAGGTCCGACCTGCCGGGCACAGCAACTCTGGCAAGCAGACCCGTAGTGTGCCGGTCCGTTAACAACGAAGTCGGTAGGCTTACCGGCACTGTTGTTTCTGGACCAGCACACTTGTAATGAGGCCCATAGTCATTGTGATAGAATCAGTCGAATACAATTGATACTCTAGTCACATAGTTTTGTAAGTAGAAAATCTTCTGTTTCATTTTTCAATATATTGGCGTGCAGAGACCCTTGCTGATGCATTTCGGACTGAGCGTCCATCTTCAGGGCGGGCTCTATGAATACACAACATTGTACAAACGTTTAAGTATTGCCCTCTTGGTTTCAACTGAAAACTAAAAATCTAAAATAAACATCTCATATTCAAGAATGAGTTCATAAACGCAATGTTATACCTGCTTAGTAAGAAAAAGGAAGATTGGTCTTCCTTGACGCCTGGATAGAAGAAACGGTCTAGTTGAAACTACTGTGGACAGTAACTTGAGGCAATAAACCTCTAGATCCACTGCAATATAATAGTAGGGATTTTAGAAATGTATGCATGAAATATGTGGATGGTGTAGTCACTAATGCAAAAGGGATCATTATTGTATGCTACTAAAAAATGATGGTGTAGGTTAATTGGATCACTTCTTACCTAATGGTATACGGTAGCCCTTTACACTTTTAGAGGATACTGGAAAATACTATCTAGGGTGATGCATTGATTTCTCCAGTAACACCTGCAATAAAAAATGTATCTACTGAGCATGGATTGTAAGGAATGCATGGTGGCAACAGTAAAGACAGACACAGGTGATCACAGTTCAAGAGTGTTTATTAAACTGTAAATGCAGAGTGTAAAAACGCCTAACCTAAATCTAAGATGGGAGCAAGCTTCGACCATCAAATGAAAGATAAGGCAGTCCTTGTGGCGTCTTGTCAAAGTAAAAGACCTATACTTTAAAAAAACTATTGCCAAATACTTGCAACTAATTACAGAAAGAGTGTGGGATAGGGTTTTCAATAAAGAAAGAAGTGTTCACAAATAGTAAGTCAGGATGTGATTGCCAGGGTTCTCCTTTCCCCACGTTTTGAGCACGGGACAAAGTGGATATCCTGAGCACAGCACACGCTCAAGCTTTCCCAGCATGAGCCGACAGTTCCGTGCCAGCTATCAGATTCTTCGATGGTTAAGTCTCTTTTCAATAAAAAGTCTCTTGCCTTCGAGGCCTGATGTATCCAACAAACAAACACAAAGTTCTGTTCCACCTATACTTTCGGTGATGGCTTCACCCTTGTGTACCCCTCTTCCAGGCGTAGACCCATCACAAATCGTATTCAACAAATCAACTAAACAGTTCCTGTTTCCATTGAACTTTGGGTGATAACTTCTCACCCCTGGATCTCCCTCGTTCGGGCTCACACCCCAAATGACAAAGGGGACAATTCACTTCCCCTGGTCTTCCAATACTTCTTGAATTCACAAATCTTTGTCTTGGGCCTCGCCCCTTTTTGTTAGCATCCCTCTGCCGGGTTCACTCTTGCCAACCTTTGCAACATACTGTTCATGCGTTAGTTTCGCCAAGCGGGATTCACTTCCTTTTGCTTCACAATCATCTGTTGTTCAAAGACTTTCGACGGTACAGTTGAATTTACAAGACCTCTGTGTGACCTCTTTGACCTCTTCTTGCCTTTTCCCAAGGCCTTCTGGTTACAGTAGTCTCTACCATCGGGTAATTGCCCAGTGTTTCCTGCGTGAGCACCCACGTGGTGCCACACCCCTCTGTTGCTGGTTTTCCCCCTCTTTCATCGAGAGTATCTTTAAGCTTGGCTATTTTTCGTTCAATACAGTTCAGTTTCTTATCGACACACCCCTCGATTCAACGGCTGTGATGAACCACTTGTTTTTTTTTCTCCTTGGAATCAAGGTTGGTACCACAGAGACAAGCGTCTCTCCCCGGCTTGGTAATCAGCGGAGGATGGTCTTGTGTGCTGTTGACATCTGCTGCAACAAGCGCTGGCTATTGTTCGCGGTCTTATGATTTCTTCTGCAGAGGTTTCACAGGCCTTGGTGGGAAAGGGCAAGGGCGCTCTCTCCTTGTCACCCTCTCGGTCTGCACCATCTTTCTCCTCCTCTTGAACTGCCATGCTGAGTTAGCTCTCATGTCGTGAGGTCTGCCCTGCTCGTCTTGTGCTCCACCTTTTATCTCTGTGGGGAAGGGAAAGGGCCAGAAGGGTTGTGTGATTCTGGTCAATTGCCTGACTTTGCCTGACCCTTGTACTGGGACATTTCAGGTGAACGGCACTGGTGTTAGTCTGTTGTCTTTTGTGTTGTGTGAAAATGTTCATGTCGAAAAGGAGGCAGGGGCAGTGTTTTCGGAATATCCTACATGGTAGGAGGGGGGAAAGGTGTTGAAAGAAAGGGGATACCGCATCTCACCCGTCAGTGTCCCACTCCCACTCCCCAAGGAGCCCCCATCCAGGTGACCTTCCCTCACTGGTCCACCCCCAGGAACTGGATCCAGTAGCGATGGCCGTGTCCTGGCCACCTGGATGACATATCCCCGGGGACTAGCGAGGGAGACACCTTCAGGTTTCTCACAGGATGCATACTCCATATAACTGTGTGTTAAATCAGCTATGGCTTATATACAGAAAATTATTCCTTACCATTAACTTAGAGTAGACAGTGCTAGGCTCTCTGATATTGATAGAAAGGTTGTGAGCAAGAAAGGCACATACACAGGCTCATGTTATGTGTCAAGCCGTGTATAGGTGCTCTGTGTTGTAAAAAATACTGCAGCAGTGTAATGGTGGATAGGCTACCATGAACGCATCATACCTTATAAGCAGTAATCATGATCAGAAATAGGCTCCAAATTAGTGCGATGTGAATCTGTGGTCTGATTTGACATCTGCACGTCCGCCTTGTCTTGGAACTGTGCTGTTACCATGGCAGCGGACGTGCAAATCCTACAGATGTGCGTAGTTCATCTTGAGTAATAAGACATTACTCTGCTACTGCTAAGCTTACTGTTTCGAAGGTGGTTCCTGTTCACGGGCTCACTTTGAACTACGTCTTGAGTTCATACCAGGTCAAATAACAATGAGGCACATGAAAAGAAAATAACACACTTGGAGATCTGTGTGCGTACAAGTTAGGTAAATAGTCCCAAGAACTTGTGTTTGAGTAAGTTATTGTGCGGTCCACATCAACAACTGAATTACGGAATAATACAGTAAATAGAAATATAAAAACTTACTAATGTTCAAACAGCGTTCATTTATAACATGCCTGTGTACACAGTACAATCTGGAGTCATGTACAGTCTACAGTATTACATCTATTTGTATTCTCAAAGATTCAGTCATTATTGAATAGATTTCCTATCAGTGAACCGGTTATACATTGTGCCGTTTTCTTACTCAGATGTAAGACAGACCAAGCAGCAACCCAAAATTAGATAATTCATGACTGACATAATAGATCCCTATGTACAACATTAATCCATGCGATCGATCTTCTTGCATCTCAAACTCTTGATACTATTTAGTGTTGCCATGTGCATCTAAGTTTATTAGAACATGATTGGAAGTCTAGAGAAAGTAGGAGTGTAAACATGTAAGACCTCATTTATCCTGTGTGTCAATGAAATCTGTAGTGTGCTCGCACAGTTTGTAATGCTGAAAGGTCCCTCTGTATTTTTGCCTGTATCTGAGGATCATCCACCACAATACTTATACATAGCTACCAAGTGACTATTCCTGATAATTTATTGGAACTGGCTATACCCGGCAATGAACTGTCAATTACAAATAACAGAATACATCCAACTCTTCATTGAGGTCATTTGGGGAGACTGTATCCAGTCTGTCTATCCAGTAAGCTTCTCTTTGCTCAAGCTGCTTACTAATGCTTGTTCTTTTGTGATATTGGTAACCTCTAGCATTTGAAACCTTATTTGCGACAATTGGTGTTTCTGTTGTTGAAAATGTCTGGAGACAGGTTACTGTTTATTATTGGTTCTGATGTTGGATTTATGTTCATTCCACCTTATCCTGACTTTGCAGCTGATTTGACCTATATACAACAGGCCACACAGTCATTTGATTGAATATATTACGTTCTGTTTGTTACATGTTGAATAGTTCTACAATTTGATCTTCTCTCCCATTCGTGGATGTGTAACTGAGTCTCCTTTTATGACGTTGTTACAATTGTTATATAACAGACAGGGATAGTTGCCTTTATTATTGGATTCTGTATCGTGCCTTTCTTAGGTTGTGTTTTGATCAATAGATATTTGAGGTTGTTGCTTCTTTGAAAAGCAAAGATGGGTTTTCGACAAAAAGGTTTTGTAGTTTAGAACAATTGAGCAGGGGCCAGTGTTTAAGTATGGATTTCTATATCCTCGTTGATTGTACGCTTTACTTGCTTAAAAGTGCTAGCAGGCCTTCTGTCAAGGTGGTTCCAATTTTGGGTGCCAATAGAGATGACCATTCTTTGGTTTAAACTTTATTTCTCGCTTCTAGCAATTCACTTTCTATGTAACCCCTTTCTTGGAACTTGGTTATAATTTTATCCTGCCCTTGTTTGCATTCATATTCGCTGTTCACTATTTCACTAGGCTTTTTACCCATAATAGCTGACTGTAAGGTAGACTTCTGATGTTAGAAGGTGGGTGAAAGCTCATTCTATGAAGTAGATTATTTCAATCTGTGGGTTTGTGATATAGAGAAGTGTCAAATCCAGGGGCATTTGGAGTAATCTGTATGTCCAAGAAATGTAGGCCAGGTTTACCAATCTCAAAGGTGAATTGGATCCTGTTGTCGATGATGTTAAGGTATATCAGAAATGATGTTAGTCTTTCTGCCGTGTCGTTCCACACCATAAAGATATCGTCAATATAGCTTCCCCAGTAACATATATATTTGTGCCAAACCAGATGCTGGGTTATTTGTTCATCCTCAAATTTCAACTTAAATGGGTTAGCGTAGGCCAGAGCCATAGTGGCGCCCATCGCGGTTATGCTGGTTTGGAGGTAAAATGTTCTGCTATGTTCAGTGTATGAATTCTGTGATATAAATTCGAACAGTATTATTATCCATTCATTAGATGTCCCCACTTTTCCAGCATTGGATCTTTCATAGATTCACATGCTTGAATATTCCCCGTGGTCAGACTGGGAATCCTCAGTGATAAAATTATTACATTTCTTTTTATTATACACACATTGCTACATAGCAATGCATGTACATAGCTCATTATGGCCTATGAGCCATTCTATTGTGTAGTCCCTCCACCTCACTTTGGTCCTTTATGGCTCCAACCAATGAGGTGGCAGGGCTTAAACTCCGCCCCCGGCAGCCATCTTCAGATTTTTCACCTCAGTCTAACAGACATAGCGAACCCTCAAGCTCTCTGAGCTCTTCAATTCTTTTTCTACTTTTTGTGTGGAATATATTTTTCAAATATATTCTACTTTGTTCCCCTGCTAAGGGGCTTTGTCTCAGATAAGGACCCCCATGAACATTGCATTTACTGCTTGTATCCGCATGACATTCAGAAATGCGATATTTGCAAGACATTTTCCAACAAGACCCTTCAGGTCAAGCACAGAAGCCTTCTTTTACACCTGGAAGCCAGGGATCAATCTTCGGACGAAGAGTCTGCCAGAACAGCTCCTGTCCACTCCAGCATTCCATCTGAGAGGCAAACTTCGAAGAGAAGGTCCTCTTCAGTGGAAAGGAGTTCCTCTCCCATTGCCAAAAGCAAGAGGAAGCTGGAGTTAATACCCTTTCTGCCTCCACTGGACTCCTCGAGCCAGAAGAAGTCACATTCGTCAGCAAAATCTACATCCAAAGGTAAGGAGGAGATTGCAAAAAAACAGGGGGGGGGCAGTCGTCGACAGGGAAACCGTCCACGAGCGATGAGAAGGGTAAAGACCCATCGTCGGCCAGACCGTCGATGAAGCCCTCATCGACGACGATTACACATGAGCCATCGTCTAGGGCAAGATCCTCGTCATCGGATTTATCATCCACGAATCAGTCGTCGACGAAGAAACGCACCATTCGTCCACGAGGCACTCCTCCACGGAGCACTCGTCGATGGCAAAACCACAGTCGTCGATGAAACACTCGTTGACGGGAGAGCGACCATCCAAACCACATTCGTCTGTACCATTGACCACAACACCGTCGGCGACACCACAAATTCCTGCATCTGTGGAGGAATTGGAGCCTGAGACGCCTTCCGCTCACACCAGGGTGACACCTCTCATTGAGGACAGTTTTCTTGAGGCTGCTGAAGCTCCTGAACCAATGGTACGACAAGTTTCTCCTTTGGGGGACTTGGCAGAGCTTCCTGATGTGATTCTCCAGGAGGAATTTTCAGATGCAAAGGTGGTGGAAGAACGACCTTGTCCTTCTCCTAAACAACCGTCTATGGAAGAGGCCGACTATTTTCATGACCTGATGCTGATGTTGTCCGTACAGAGGATCATGGATGAGTTTTTACAGGCGTTGAAGGGAGAAGAGCAGGCCGGCTGATCCCTTAGAACCAGAAACCCGTCAGAGAGACGCGTCTCTAATTGCAGGCACGTCAAGAAGTTCACCTCACAGGAGTAGACCTCAAAAGAGAGCACGATCACCTGAGCCTGCCGGAAGGTCTAGGAGCAGGACTCACAGTGCTTCATCGACAAGGGTCCCATCACCATCATCGCATAGACCTCGATCTCCGGATAGGGATCCAACAATGGAGCCATCCTCAGTTTCAGTCTTAGATTGGCAGGAGGGTCCTTTTAGAGAATTCTCTCATCCAGAAGAAGGCGAGATTACATAGGAGCCTGACGTAGCCAGTGAGTGGGATGACTACATCGTCGAGAAGCCGAGGAAGAGAGATTCCCCAGGAGATGCTTCGCCTCCGGATGATCTGGTTTCTTTCCACGCCATAATAGGCAAGGCTGCAGAATTGTTCAAAATTCAGGTTACATCAGGGGAAAAGAAATCAGTGCTTTATGAGCACAGGGACAAACGCAGGAGACCGTTGACCACCATTCCACTCCTCGACACCATCTGGGAGTCCGGATACAAGATCCTGTCTACGCCCTTGTCTACTCCGGCTCTGGTGTCCAGACCAGAGAAGAAATGCACTTTGTTTGAGAAGTCATACAAAACCAGACTCGGTTATCACAGTTGCAGCTAGGAAGAAGCTTGCCAAACCCGCTTCGCCGCTGTCGGCACCACTGGACAAGGACGAGCAGAAGGTAGAAGCCATGGGCAGGAAGGTATCCGCTTCGGCGTCGTTTACCATCAGAGCGGGTGATGCGCTGACCATGACGGCGAGGTTTGATCGTGAGCTTTGGCTCTGCATGTCCACATTGGCTAAGCATTTACCACCGGAGCCCCAGGAAGAGGTTAGATCGATAATCGCCGATGGTGAAGCAACCTCGGGTCATATGATTGACGTGGCGGTTGATGTGGCCGAATCAGGCTTCAGACAGATGGCACATGGCACAGTACTCAGAAGACAGGCCTGGATGAAGGCTACTAATTTCAGGCCTGAAGTCCAAGCGCAGATATTGGACATGCCCTTTGATGGACAAGACCTCTTTGGAAAGAAAATAGACGACCATCTGAAGGGAATCAAATCAGACACGGACACAGCCCGAGCCATCAGTTCTTTAAATTACAAGGATAAGGACTGTCGATCTTTTCGCCCATTTAGAGGCTCATCTTTTAAGTACAGAGGGTACGGCCAATCCTCTTATGGTCAGAAGGCGCAAGGTAGCACCTACCAAGAGAACAAGTATCAATCCTCCAACAGATACGCCCATAGAGGCAGGCTTGGCTCCGCCCAAGGGAAGTCACAAAGCAAACAAAACTGACTATCCTATTCTTTCCCCTCAACGTCACACCCCGGTGGGGGGAAGGGTAAGCCAGTTCTTCCAGTGCTGGCAGTCAATTACATCGGACAAATGGGTGTTGCAGGTGATCGGAGAGGGTCACACCTTAGAATTTCTAGACCAACCTCCTTCTCTGCCTCCAACTTCACGCAGGGTGCATATGTTAAAGCAGGTCATGTCCGAAGTGCAAAAACTGCTCCAGAAAGCAGCAGTAGAGCCGGTGCCGTACCCCCAGAAGTGGAAGGGTTTCCACTCCCGCTTCTTCTTCATCAAAAAGAAAAACGGTCAATGGAGACCCATCTTGGACCTGAGGGCACTCGACAAATATGTCAAACGCATAACATTCAAGATGGTAGCATTACAAGGAGTGCTTCCTTGGTTAAACAAGCACGACTTCTTGGCCACTTTAGACTTGGAGGACGCATACTTCCATATACCGATCCATCCAGCTCACAGACAGTTCCTCAGGTTAACGGTGGGAGAGCTCCATTTTCAGTTTCGAGTCCTCCCGTTCAGGCTAAAATCGGCCCCGAGTTTTCACAAAATCCTTGGCACAAGTAGCTGCAAAACTCAGGAGGACAGGAACGGAAGTCTTCCCATACTTGGACGACTGGTTGATAAAAACAGGTTCCGTCGCAAGGGCTCACTCAGCAGTTTTAAGGACTATCAACCTCCTAAAAGAGTTGGGTTTCTCCATAAACGACACAAAGTCCTGCCCAGTCCCCAGCAAGACAGCTCTCTTCCTGGCAGCCGAGTTCGATACCGGCATTCCCAGGGTGAGACCATCGGCAGAAAGGGTTGCAGCGATTCTACGCTCAACCTCGTGCTTTTTGGAGAGAGAGACAACATCTGAAAGCTCTTACAAATCCCTTCTGGGCATGATGTCCTCGTGCATATTCCTCAAACCAAATTGCAGGCTTCGCATGAGACCAGTTCAGGAGGCCCTGGACCACCAATGGAAACAAGCTCTCGGATGTTGGGAGGACGACGTCCAGATTTCATCGACGTTACACAAGTCCCTTCGATGGTGGAATGTTCAGTGGAATCTTCTACAAGGGATGCCGTTTCAAGCACCGACATCAACCCATCTGCTGAGGACAGACACGTCATTATCAGGCTGGGGCGCTCACCTTGCGGACCTCCAAACCAAGGGCACTTGGTCGGCACAAGAGTCCCAACTCCACATCAATGTGTTAGAGCTCAGGGCCATAAACTGGGCGCTGAAGGCTTTCCTGCCTGTGGTAGCTGGACAGGTACTTGCATTCCAGACAGAAAACACGACCTCCATGCACTACACAAACAAGCAGGGAGGCACGAGGTCAGAGATCCTGTCACAAGAAGCCCAACAGCTATGGGCATGGGTCTTGCACCATGGAGTGCAGATCAAAGCAGAGCATCTTCTGGGAGTGGACAATGTCCTAGCGGACAAACTAAGCAGAGAATACACGTTATCTCACGAGTGGGAGCTGGACAAAAAGGAAATCCAACGATTTTTGCCATATGGGGCCATCCGCAGATTGACTTTTTTGCCACCAAAGAGAACAAGAACTGCCGAAGCTTCGCCTCGAGGTACCCGGAGTATTAATCCCTGGGAGACGCTTTCTCAGTGGCTTGGACTGGAAAGTTCCTCTATGCCTTTCCCCCCATTCCCCTCATTATGAGGGTACTACGCAGACTGAAGGAACAGAATTGTTCAATTATCCTAATTGCGCCGGATTGGACGCGACAAGTCTGATACTCGACTCTGAAGCATCTATCCCGACGGCCTCCGATTCGCCTCAAGGGGCATCCATATCTGTTGATGCAACAGTACAGCAAGGTCCTCCACCATGACCCGAGGAGCCTATCTCTCAAGGCATGGTTCCTGAGTAGCGTAAACTGATGAATCTCAAGCTTTCATCAGAGTGTTGGGATATAATCAGGGCCGCGAGAGCACCGTCGACACAAGTCACATACACCAGGAAGTGGACTCGTTTTTCCAAGTGGTGCGATAGATCAGCCATCGATCCTCACTGTTTCGCTTGACCAAGTTCTACCCTACTTATTGTGCTTAGCTAAAACAGGGCTTTCTTTCTCCTCCATCAAGGCCCATCTGTCAGCCGTAGCGGCGTACACAACAACTCCGGAGATGCAATCCTTGCTCTCTTTGCAGGCGGTTAGTCTTTCTGAAAGGGCTGATGCCTACTTATCATCCTACGCCCATGCCAGTCCCGAACTGGAGCCTGAACACCGTCTTGACAGCCCTCATGGAACCTCCCTTCGAACCCATACACAGATGCAACATGACGTTTTTGTCTTGGAAAACAGCCTTTTTGATAGCCATCACATCAGCCAGAAGGTGTTACAAGCTTTGTCGTCTGAACCTCAGTTTACGTTGTTCCAGAGGGACCGCGACATCTTAAAACCACATCCTAAATTCCTTCCCAAGGTGCTGTTGGAGATGACACTCACTGAGCGCATTGTTTTACCAACCTTTTTCCAGAATCACGCTTCTGAAGCGGAAAGAGCATTACATTCTCTAAACATTGGGAGAGTTTTGAAGTTTTACTTGCAGAGAACCAAGGAGTTCCGCTCCTCAAACCGACTGTTCATTGCTTTCTCTGGCCATACCAAGGGACAGCATCTCTCTAAACAAAGTTGGCATGCTGGGTGTCGTCCTGCATCACCCACTGCCACCAGATGAAAGGTGACCCTCTAACTAGACCGCCATCAGCGCACTCCACCAGAGGGAGGGTGGCGTCAACAGCATTCTACGCAGGGGTTGCCTTGAAGGACATATGCAGAGCCGCCACGTGGAACACTCTGCACACTTTCGCGAAACACTACTGCCTGGCTGAAGATACCAACAAAGAAACTGCAGTCGGACAGGCAGTGCTCCGCCTTCTCTTTGCATAAGGTAGGACCAGCCTCCTCTTCCCACCTTTCCCGAAGTATGTAACCGTTGTGATGCTGCATGGTAAAGGTTTGATCAGAAATATGTTTTCTGTATTTATGCATCTATGTATATGATGGTGGCATGTTTTAACTGCTTGGTATTCTATTCAAGCATCTGAATCTATGAAAGATCCAATGCTGGAGAAGTCTGTTATTTACCTGTAACTGTATTTCTCCAGCATTAGTATCTTTCATAGATTCACATGCGCTCGCCTCCCCTGAGAGGCTGCTCCTATGCTCAGCATCCATCATTCTGTAGTCTCTTTGGTTCAAAATCTGAAGATGGCTGCCGGGGGCGGAGCTTAAGCCCTGCCACCTCATTGGTTGGGGCCATAAAGGACCAAAGTGAGGTGGAGGGACTACACAATAGAATGGCTCATAGGCCACAATGGGCTATGCACATGCATTGCTATGTAGCAATGTGTGTGTATATTAAAAACATTTTAATAATTAATTTTATCACCGAGGATTCCCAGTCTGACGACGGGGAATATTCAAGCATGTGAACCTATGAAAGATACCAATGCTGGAGAAATACAGTTACAGGTAAGTAACTAAGACTTCTTCTTTAAGTAAGAGCCATTCGACTGGCTGTTGTCGTAGGTCATGAGGAAAAGACGTGTATAAACCGCATACATCTATGGTTACCAAAATATCACCTTTGTCAATGCAAATGTTAAGTTTTTTTCAGAAAATCTGTCATATACTTGATGTAGGTGGGATATTTCTGGATAATGGGTTGCATGATGGTATAGATGTACACTCCCAATGGTTGTAGAACACTGTTGGCTACTGCCACAGTGGGTCACCCTGGAGGTTTGACCATAGATTTGTGGATTTTGGAAAGTAAGTAAAAATGTGGTACTTTGGGATAACTGTAAGAGCAATGCGGGAGTTTTGCCGTTGATCTACTCATTGCTCTCTGACATATCTAAGATGGTCTTCAAATTCTCCACTATCCCCCTGGTTGGGTTGTTGGATAATATGCTGTATGTATTACAGTGACTCAGTTGTCTAGCACACTCTTGTTCATATTCTTCCACGTCCATGATAACTAGTGCCTCTCCTTTATCAGCTGGGTGGATGACGATCTTCTCATCTTCGTACAGATTTCCGATAATCGAGCGTTCGCTCTTGCTCAGATTCTTGTGTTTCAGAGTTTTGTAGGATAGTTTCTTCAGTCCTTTAGTATCGTCTCATGAAGCACATCAATGGTGCCGTGGGGTAAGGGTGGCACATAGTTACTTTTTGGTTTTAGTTTGAGATACTCTGTTGCTGATTGTGTCATCTCTGTCTCTATGTTAGCAAAATATGCTTTAAGTTTCATTTTCCTAATGAATTTGAATACTTCTATCTTGGTGTCCAAAATGCTGGTGCCATATGTCGGAACAAAACGTAGACCCTTCTGCAGAATCTGTGTTTCTAGATGACTCAAAGTTCGGACCTCCTGCTCGGATATCTGTTCTGTGTCCTCTGGGATCCTCCTCTTACTTCACCCCCTCCTCGTTCTTTTCTTTTCAAGTCCTGAGTAAGATCTAGTCTTGCTTACTTTAGTTATTTGCAGTTAAGTAAAATGAGAAATGATGCAGCAAGGCATATCTTGTTACATCTCACCGGTACCACATTCTCAACAATTTAACACGTCTTGCGCTAATATTTTTCATTTTACAATCAAAACTCTTGTTATGCAATGAGCATGGGGGCACAGTTGTTTGGAAACCCTTTTCTTTCACTGAGTTATTGAAAGGTCCAATTCTTACTTTGCGTTTAAATGAGATCACAACAAACCTGTTGCTGCTTACAAAATCCATTTTGGGTCAAAAATATCACCTTTTGTACATACAATGCTGATAAAAATACTCTCTCGCCCTCAATCATATAATCATACCAAGAGAAACCTTCCCTCCCCATCCTTGACCACCTTCAATGCTTTTAGGGGAATGCCCTGGCGGACCAGAATGGTGACCCCACGTTTCTTCAAACCGCTGGAGGCAAAAAAATGTGTGGGATAGAGCTTATTATTGAGGCGAAACCAGTCAGCGCGTTGAAGGTGGGTTTCCTGGAGGAACAAGAGAGCAGCATCAAGGGTTGCTAATCTATGAAACAAAGCGTTGCATTTTAGGGGCGAGCTCAAGCCTTGAACATAGAAGGTAATGCATTTAACGTCTGGGGTCAAGCTTTTGTGATACGCTGAGTGACATTATTCCTCCCCGGTGAGGGGATACCCCAAGTCACCATTTTCCCCCGGCCTCCCCAAGTTTGCACCCTACATGTGTGTAGCAATATAACGTGGCTTGAGCGGGAGGCGGGGGGGGGGGGGGCAGATGAGGATTCCCCCAGGGGGCCAAGAGTTGCTCCGTGACTTCTAGGTGGCAGTGGATGTATGGGGATATAAAGAAGGCCTAGTGGTAGGTTGTTAAAAAAAAAAACACAATTAAGAAAGCATGTAAATCAATACAAGTGAGGCTCGTACCGGCCTCGAGTTTTTAACCAACATTAACAAACCGTCAACACTAACGGGCACCATCCGCCTAGGACGCCCAAATCTGCTATCCTACGAGATCTTAATCCCCATGAGTTCCAGTTGGTGTCTGGCGCTCGGAATACCGTGCTTCATCGTCTAGTTCATGAGTGGGCACTGCCATGGCACTCCAGCGAGTCAGCGATAGATCGAGCTGCGTCAAGGCTTAGGAATGAAACGAGGCGATAGCCGGAAGTCAGGCTCCCTGCAGCTCCACGACTTCCAGCTCCCGTGGAGATGCGGGCCACCAGGGAAAACACTGCAGAACCAGTCTCCATTGGTCTATTATCTGGGCTTGCTCAACTGCAGGAGAATCCATGTTGCCTGACACTTCACGCAGATTTCACTCAAACTCTCCTCCATTATGTCACCTGAACTGTTCAAGGAGACTGCAGTGCCTGCCGGTCCTGCGACCCACAGGAGTCTCGAACCAATGGGCTCCGCTGGGTCGACAATGTCACCTCATTTCCGGATTCTGAGTGTAAAGGCATCCAAGGGCTAGCAGCTCTCCTTATAGTACTTCAGTCATAGAGGATCAACGCTTTGCCAGCTCTGAAGTAACCATATGGGGCTCCCCTGATTCGGCTTTGTTAATTACAACCAGTCAGTGGGGCGTCCCAGGGGTTCAGCTAGCTCTATGGTTATCGTCTCCCGGCGAGGGGGGGACCACCAGTGTTTGCCGTATATCCATGTCTTTCGTGGTTTCCGTTTCCTGGTGTGGGGGCCGCCCCAGCCGCTACCAGCCCCTGGGCTTTCTCCGCTTATCTTTTAGCTTGGAGCTTGGGTCTGGATTTGCCAACTCTTGGGAGCAAGGCTCTGAGGTAGCCTCGATGTTTGCTCCAGCCATTAAATCCTTTGCATTGTCTTCTGAAGAGATTGTGTAGTGCCGATTGTGGAGGCCGAAAATCAGTTTGCATGGGAATTCCCAACGATGGCTAATCTTTTTGGCTGGCATCCAAGCCGTCACATTCTGTAGGCACCTGCAGCTCGCAAGGGTGTATGGGGAAAGGTCCTGGATTAGTTGTAACGTTGATCCACGGAATCGTACTGAGTCAGACTTCCTGGCCGCTGCTATGATCTCTTCTTTCTGACAGTAGAAATGCACCCGGGTAAGGACATCCGGGAGCAAGTTCCTCCTCTGCTGGACCGAGGAGTATACACGATGGGTCCTATCCAGAATCCGTACCTCCAAGGGCGAGAGGCCCAGTAGGGACTTAAACAGAGCACTTACATAGTCAGGTAGTTATTGATCTGAGATTTGCCGAGGGATACCACGGAGACGCACATTATTTCTCCTTGACCTATTTTCAAGGTCTGCCTGCTTCACCCAGATGTCTTCTAAATGCTCCTCAATGACCCTCACTATCTCTGTGAGTACCTCACTGTTGTGCGTCTGTTCACATGTTAAATTTTCCAGCTCATTGACCCTGGCTTCAAGACCTCCAAAATGGGCAGTTAGGTCGGTGAGTGATCGGGCCAGAGAGTCCTTAGAGGTTTTGATCTCTGATTTAATTTCTTGGGTAATGTCCTGCTTGAGGGCCTTCAGCATCTCCTCCGTCACTTCTGGAGAACGCCATGTCTGGGAGCTGTAACGCTGTCGGGGCTGGATGGATATCTGCTCCCACTATTTGAGTCTGCAGGGTAGTTGTCGGCTGTGGTGTTAAGAAGGCCTTGATTCCGTTCTATTTCCGCTTCCCCGCAGCTTTAGGCATTGCCGACAGCTCAGATGCTGGTTGTTTTACACACCTGTGGCGCACCTTCGTGTTATTTAGGGGCAGCGCAAGAGCAGCCAGTGAACAGTTGTAGAGGGTTGGGCTGGCCTGGTAGGTTATCTTCTCGTAACCCAGACCGCAGCAGAGGAATGAGCTTGTATTGGCGTGGTCTGTGGCTCTGAGTATTGCTCTCACTTAGCCCACTTAAATTATTATTCCTGCATATTCCAAGGGTCTGATGTCAATGATGAGCTTCCCTTACTTTGGATCTTATGCTTGCAGCAGGCTCCGCTCATCCACAGGGGTCTATGCATGGGCAAACCTTCACAGAGGGACACAGAAATGCTGGTATTTGAACGGTGACAGCGCCAGAGTTATGGGGATCTCACAAAATTGTTCTTGTCTCCCAACCTAAGCTGCCCAGAAGGGTGGGGGCCGTTATAGCTATGTCTTGTGGTCCCCTTAAAGTTAGTGCCCTCTAGAACCCTGTTGCGGCCTCTGATGATGGAGACTCAGACTGTTCAGGGTTTGGCTTTGGAAGTCCAGAGGGCGAGTGGTGAGGGCACAAAGGCTGCAGCGTCGTCCCCCCCCCAAAAGAGAGCCAGTCTGCGTGCTTCAGCAAGCTGGCATTGTTAATGTGTTCAACCTCCGCTTGCCCGTCTCAGCCCGCCGCTCCTGCCCCTCCCTCTCGCAGGAGCTGGGGCCAGGCGTTCCACACAGCACGATCCCCTGCCTCCCGCTAGTCTGCTACGCAGCCCCGCTCCGTACCTCTGCCGCTCAGCGCGGCCTCTGCCGGGTCCCCGAACTTCACTGTCAGTAGGCCAGGGGTTGCCGCATGCCAGCCTCCCTGCCGCCCTGTCCTATCTTGGCTCTAGGGAAATGGAGGGGCCGCAGCAGTTGATGCACAGTCACAGGGTGTTCTGCTCTGCCAGGCTTGTGGCTTGCCCGTGCAGAGGGATCGATATCTCCTCTCCACACCAGCGGGCTTCAGCTGCGGCCACAATGTCCTCTCTGCTGTCCGAAGGTCTTGCAGATATCTCAGCGGGGAGCATGGAAGGGTCTGGTGCCTCCAGTGCATTCGCTCCCCCGTCCCCCCACCATAGCTCTCTACCACCGCCACTTCTTCCAGCAGGCGGTGGGGTTTCGGGCAGACTGCACAGAGTGATCAAGAGGTTGCAGTAGGGCAGTGGTATTCAAACTGTGGGTCGCGACCCCCTAGGGGTCCGCGGGTGCATCCCAGGGGGGCCCTGAGAGCTCAGCATGAAAAAAGATTTTTTTTTTTTTTTTTTTTTTTTTAGATTGGAAGAAATGGGCAGGGGTGGCCCACATGGGCGGGCTGAAGCATGAAACTGTCTCAGGCAACAATGAAAAAGTGGCCCACAGTTGTAAATGGATATTCATTCCTTTAGTCACAGACTGGGCCTCATTACTACTATGGCGGACCAGTAACAACGGTGCTGGTAAGCTACCGGCACCGTTGCTACCGTTCCGCCATAGTAAGAGTTGTGCTCGTGGGTGCTTGACAGCCCCCGCCAGGTCTGACCTCAGCTCGTCGGATGCACCAGCACCGTTATTAACGGTGCCGGTGCATCCGAGCTCCCCCTTCCCATTTGAGCCATATGGGGCTCAAATGGGAATGGGGATCTACCGGCACCTTCGAAAGGCCAATTATCATGTCCGCCTAACTCGGCATGACCTAGTAATTGCCCATTCGCGGGTGCCAGACCCGGATGCAACTCCAGTGGCAGCCGTGCCGGTTTTACCGGCACAGCTACCGCCAGAGTAGTTATGAAGCCCACTGTTTCAATAGTACCCAAAGGGGTGCTTTGTGTTAAAATGTAAGTAAATTGTGATATATTCAGCAACAATGGTCAACATTACTAACTGCATAGTGGCCCCTCACCCATTATGGAGGAGCTAAGGAGCCAGCCCAGTGAAACAGTGAGCACTCCCTCAGCTGCTTTATCCAGCTAATGGAGTGCTCCTGGGCTGGCTGAACTGTCAAAGGGAAACACTGTTTCCCTTTGACAGTTCAGTTTAGTTCCCCAGCCGCACATGCTCACTGAGCCATGCAAGTGCTGGGGCGTTTTGCTTCGCCAGCATTGCATAGCTCATTGGAAATGCTGGCTGGGGCACTGCATGTCTGTATGTCCGAGGGGGAGCTCCTGCGCCTCCTCGCACATACGGACAGAGCAGCTGGAGCAGCACCCACACACAGGCCAATGCAGAAGGTACGTTTATGTTCATTGTTTTTATTTAAACATGTGTATGGATGCGTTATGAGTGAGTGTATGGTGATGGATGCTCATGTGAATGATAGAGTGATTGCTGTATGAATGTGCAGCGCCTTGCATATACACATAATCATGTTCATTGTGTTAGGACCAGTGGGGCCCAGGGGACAAGGATGGTATCTTTTTACCGGACATCTATCATTCAAAACCCTCTGCCTTGTCCACAAGGCTTTCTGGGGCCTCGGTCCAAAATACCTTCAGCTATTCCTCCGCAAATACCTCCCCTCTCGAGCTCTTCACTCCTCTACCTCCAACTCCCTCAGGGTCAGTCGTTTATCAAAGAAACGAGCTGGGGGTAGATCTCCGTCTTCGGCTGGGGCCTCCCTCTGGAACAGCGCCCTGCCACTCTAAAACTTGAGGAGAACCATCTTTCTTCCTGCACTTATCAGACCTACCCTGTCTGCTGCCTTAAACGTAGCACTTGCAAATTGCTGGCTGCACTACCACTGTTTGTTGCCTTTATTATTTATTTATTGTTATTTATCTGTTTCTCCTCTGCTTCGCACTTTCCACTTCTCCCCCCTTCCATGCACTTTTCCCCTCACACTTGCGCGTTCTCAATGTCACTGGGCCTAGTAAGATCGCTGTTTTATTCTCCTCTGTTCCCCTCCCTTGCCTTGTCACGCTCTGAAACACTTGTGTACGAGCGCGATAGAAATAAAATATCAATGCCTGCCCCCTGGACTCCCAGCAACAATTGCAAACTGTTTGGCTATTTACCCATTTTTTGTTAAAAGTATGCTCTACAATGCAACATTTTAACCTATTATTTAAAAAATAATTCACAGGGGGAAACCCCCCCGAACCTCCCCTTAATGCCCCTCCGCTTAAAAAAGATTCACCAGCCGCCACTGGCCCTCAGACTGTGTTGGGAACGGGATGGGGGAACCGAGGGACTATGGTGGGAGCACAATGGGCGGGAACCATGGGATAGTGATGGGAGCAGAGTGGGGAGAGCCCTGGGTGTGTGATGGGGTGGGGAGAGACCAGCGACTGGGTAGGAGTGGGATGAGGGAGCCCAGCGACTTTGATGGGAGCAGGTGACGGCGCGCAATATATACTGTCCATTTGGCATTTCTGGGGGGTCCCGACCTGCCCAAATTTTGCTCAGGGGGGCCCTGGCCAAAAAAGTTTGAAGACCACTGCAGTAGGGGCACCTTGGGTCCTTCGCCTCCCAGCCAGTCTGCCTCTTACCCCGGCTCCTTATTTCCACCGTCCGGCGCGGTTGTTGGGCAGAAACCTGTGCAGTTCCCTTAGGGACCATTGCAAGAAGTTTAAGACTACAGGTGTTGGCAGTAAACCCAATTGATAGCAGTCTGCACCACCCAGATTTACCTGGTAGCTGTGGCTGAGCAGTCCGACCTCTCTCAAGAAGAGTTAGGCAGTATATAGAGTATACACAATAGGGACAAAAATACAGTAGCACAAGCAAACACTGACCAGAGCTTTGGTATAAAAGTTTATAATTATTTATTTAAAAACACACTTGTAAAAATACACTGGCACTAATGTCAAGCAAGTTCAAACACAGTCACTAGAAATATATACACCTCCCTAATTAATTATTTGCCAAGTCTAGGTTAAGACACCACTTATTTAGCAAAACAGAGGTGAGCGCATAACCATAGATAGCACTCCAATAATTTGTTTAAAAAGGGAGAGAAAAGGCAAAATAGGAAAATCACACAGTATCAACACTTTTAAGAACCCACAGCAAGTCAAGAAAGGCAGGGTCTACTGTAGAGCAAAAAGTTCATAGGCCAGGCCCACTCTTGGAGAGAGCAAGGCGGAATGTGCCCAAGATCACACAGTGGAAATGCACTCAGTCTTTGCAGGTAAGTCAAAAAGAGGTTGGATCAAGTTGGAAAGGTAATGTTAACAGGTCCGAGGTCACCCCAGGATAGCGAGTCAATGATTTACGGGACACCTTGGACAGTCTGTTGCAAGGGAGACCAGGTGGGACACAGTACCTGAAATGGTGAGAAAGCTCCAGCGGGGCAGTTGTTCCTGGCAGCGGGTGCAAGTCGGTGCTTCGTCCAGGGGAAGAGAAGATCTCGACGTGGAGGAAAGCTGGAGGTCGTTGCACTGCCAGGGAAGAAACCAGCCGCTGAGTTTCCCGGTTAAAAGGTACTACCCTTTTATTCGCGGTAGTGGTGAAGCGTGGCTATCCGGCCGCTGGGGTGCTTGGCATGGGCGATTCGACCACGAGACGATCCAGCAAGGTGAAAAAGGCAAACTGGTTGATCCCACCAGCTCAAAGGAAAGAAGACTCTCCTGGAAGAAGATCTTCTCTGTCGTCAGGAAAGTGGTGAGTTTCGTACAGCAGGGCTCCACCGGTGGTGTCGTCGTTGTAGATGGCTCAACTTCTCTCCTCTTCAGATTCTTTAGGTCCTGTGGCGACTTCTGAAGTTCCAGTCCCCAAAGCCCTGCTTTATGCAAAAACCCCCCATTCATCAGCCTAGCTGTCAATCAAACATGCTAAGTGGTGAGTCGGGCGGCTCACCACTGGGCCAATCACACAAGAGTGCGACTTGAGTTGCTAAGGCAACTCAGTCCAGGGTGCCTATTCCCCCCTCCCACACATCCTGTAGACCCAGACAGAGTGGCACCATTTTTGGAGGCTTCTATGCAGAAGCCCGCCAAAAGTGGAAAAAAATGGCTCGACTTGGGTTAGGGTTTCAGAGGCGAACACAAACGCCATTTTAAAACCGAGTCCTGGAAAAAAGACCCAACCGGGGAATTAATATTAAATAAATAACCCGACGGTATCTTTAACATTGCACCAAAAAGTGGTGAATTTAAAATGAATGGGAAAATCCCATAGGAAATATTCTGGTGGAATATTTCGCGTGGTATCCACTGCCACCAGCCAGAAACTCGACAAGGGGGGACTGGACACTGCCCCCTTGGAAAACAGACCCAGGGGCAATCAAATTACCCCTATCAGTACTTCCACAATATGATGGTTTGCACTGGTTCTGTTCACAATTTAGGACTAGTAAAGTCAATGGTGACTTTACATGCCCTGGGAGACAGTAGTCAGTCGCAGGGTATGGAGTCTACATTTGGGGGTCACTATGACACCCCTGTGTTACTGCACTGAGGGTGCTGTGTAACACATATACCAAAAACACCTGAAGCCCTATGGAGTAAAAGACCCCATAGCCCATACAAGACATTACATAGTCAAAGGACATTCTCAAATCATGCCTAAGAGTGGGAGGAAAAGAGTCTCACTCTTAGGAGAAAAAGTTAAACCCCAAAAATCCAGCAAAGCTGCTGGGGGGCTCACTAGGTTTGGGAAATTAGCCTTTACAGAGAATTCTCCCTAACAGCGGTCAATGCCAGGCCTCCAAGCTCCTGCCGGCTGCGAATCCGGAGCTGCCACTCACCAGTCTCTCCATCACACAATCCCCTGCCGACTTCAGGGGAACGGAGCGCTTGTTATTGTTAGGGGCGGCTCAGGGTGTTCTGCCTCGACAGGATTACGGCTTGCCTCCTGTAGAGGATCGCCATCTTGCTTTCATTGGTGCGCGCCACCATTTTGTTCGGAGAGACGGCGGGACAGTCAACAGGGATTTCCATTGTTCTACAGCCAATTATGTTGCGGTTTTCAGCCCTCGAGCTGCATGTCTTGGGCAGCCAAAGGTGTTAAAACGGGGAAAAGATCTCGTCCTAAAATGCCGGCATCTTGCAATTCGGGCGCCTGTAGTGGAGCTCACGGCAAACACGACTGCATGGCGTGCTGCAGAGCCACGCCCCTTATATTCTCCTATTTCTGAGGCACAGAGAGCTAACCATGAATGAGGCTCTCTAAACTGGGCCACAGATGTTAAAACAAACTATTATACCAGTTCATTCTTGTTTGATCATTGGGTGCTTACACTTTGTGTTTATGTGCGGCCCCTGGAGTTTTACCCTCAGTTTGTTGTTTGGATAATCCAGGCATTGCCCTCTGCTCTGTTACCTGGAAAGTCGTATACACCTCAACGATGATGCCCAACAGGCAGACATGTGTCTGGGGTTGCTGGTTGTACTCTGGATCAGAGCGTATTGACTATCTTTTTGTCTACTGGATGCCCTTGTTGGTGGGACCAGACTGATATGTTATTGGATATTCACCTATTTCAAAGGCAGAGAGAGCTAAAAATGATTGGGGCTCTCTAAACCGTGCCACAGCTGTTAAAACAAACCATTTGTTAATTCTTGGTGCTCTCACTTTGTGTTGATGTGTGGCATTTGGAGTTTTACCCGAGGTGTATTGTTTGGGTAATCTAGGCATTGCCCGGTGGTTTCGGTTACCTAGAGTGTTAGCTGAAATTCAGAATCTTGGATTGCTGGTTGTACTCTTAATGAGAGAAGTTTTACTAGCATTTCAGTGATTGGACTGCTCTTTTGGGTGGGACCAGACTGATATGCAATGGGTGTTTTCCTCGGTGAAAGGTATTGAGAGCTAAAATGTGAGCAAGACTCTTCCAAGTGGGCACAGCCCATAGAGCAAGCTCGTATAGCTTTAGTTTATTCCTCGTTGGGAATTTCTCACTATTTGTGTAGCTCAGGGTTTCACCCTTCAAGTGTTTGCATAATCCAGAAGGGGTCGCCTTCTCTCATTTGCCTAGAGAATCGGCTGCACCTCATATATGATGCCAAACAGTCAAATACATTTGTCTGTGGTTGCCCCTTGTACTCCTGTGCAGATCTGATTGCCTAGCATTTAGGATCTCGACTGCCCTTGTGGGTAGGACCAGTCTGATATCTAAATGGATAATCTCTTCTGTGAAAGGTACTGAGAGATTAAAGCTGATAGAAACTTTCTCAAGTGGACCACAGCCCATAGAACACGCTATTATTGCCTTTGCGCGTTTTTGGTTTAGAATTTTCTCACACTTTGTGTATTGGTGTGTAGTGTTTGGGCTTACACTCGAAGTGATTTGGGGTAATCTAGACATGGACTCCCGGCTGTTTCTAGCCTTGAGTGCCAGCTGCATTTCACTGATGTCACCTAACTGACAGAAACATGTGTTTGGGGTTAGTGGTTGCTTGTTGTCTTTGTCTTCAGAGAAGATTGCCTAGCATTTAGGTGCCAGAGTTGCATTGTCGGGTAGGGCCGGACTGATATGCAAATGCACGTACTACTCTGTGAAAGGTACTGCAAACTAAAATGTGATGTAGACTTTCCCAGGTGGGCCACAGCCAGTAGAACAAGCCATCATAGATGGTCTTGATTCTTGTTTGAGAGTTTCTCGCTCTTTGTGTATTTAAATATGGACAAGTATTTGTTGTGTGATCCGATTACTGTTGCCAGACAACAAATAATACAATCTTGAATTGGAGATTATTTGCTACATCTCCCTTTGTAGGATTCACCAAAAATAAGTTTGCTAATGCTGAACAGGGAATCTTGAATTTGCGCACAAGAATTTCTTTTTGAGAACTATAGACCATTTTTTTCTCATCCCTTTCGTCTAATAATTAATACTAAAGTAGAGATAGTTACATTTTTATATTGATCAATCTAGGAATTGTAATTTTCCTTTCAAGCAACTTCATGAAAAAGCATACAATTCAATATTAAACAAAAAGTGAAAGCAACCAGGGAGTTATTTACAGCAACCAGGAGGTTGTAGATTATCCTGCCATTAATACTTTTGATCTCACAAAAAAGCATAAGTGAACCTTTGGCTTTTAACACCTCTGAGTTCAGGGCACAGTGCTAAACCTATATAACTCCTGTCCCCAAGAAGGCTATTTAGCATTTGCCCCGATACTCTCCATCATATGGCTCACACTTGTGCTTTGCCTTTTTCTTCTAGGAGAATCCAAAAAGCTGGCAAAGTGTACTGTGTTTGCAGTTTTTGGTATTAGGTGGCGCTGAAAGAGCTCTCTATAAGCCAAACATATTATCATGGGAAGTGAAGATAGGAGAGACATGAAATGTGAGGGTCACATAGCCTGTGGGGGCTGTATGGTTTTTTAGCCCCCCTCCATTGAGCCCCATTGTCATAGTAGTTCCCAGCGCCATTCCCAAACACTATCTGCCCCTCCCTACCCACAACACATCCCCTGAGATCTATGGCTCTAGCTCTCTGCGCAGACTTCTGAAAGGTAATAACTTAACTGTATCTGTGAACAAGCAAAGCCAGCTCCTGATGTTAACACTGTCTTAACCAAGTGTGCCTTCAGCCACTTGATTTATTAGTAGTATGTGTGTCCTTGCACCTGTTCCTTGCACTGAATTCTTCTTAAAAACAATCAAGATAGGCATTTGCCAGGCAGTGGGAAAATATTGCCAGGTACTATCACCATGACCACTGTTGCCATTTTATAGCCAGGTAGTGCCATAGACAGTGCCTGTAAAAGGTGGATCCCATGCTGACACAAAGCCAAAGCTGTAGGCTTTGTCTGTGCTTGTTATATTTGATGATTCATAAAAGGTTATGATAACATACACTTTTTTTTTTCTTTCTGAGGTGAATTTATCTGCACCCCCTACACCTGCACAGTTAATAAGCCGCACACATGTCTCCAGCACTTCCAGTAGCAGTATTACTCAGCAGACCATGTTGCTGGGGAGTACTTCTCCAACTCTGACATCAAGCCAAGCTCAAATGTACCTTCGAGCACAAATGGTAAGCATCAGTAGCATTGTTCTTTTTTATCTTCGGGTTTCAAAATATTTAAATGGATACTTTGCTGTGTTCTGTGCTGCTAAGTGTTACACTAGCTCGTTCTGTCTTTAAAACAAATGTTAAAATTGCTTCTTTAAGCTGTCATGAATTACTGTTGATTAGTGTGTAACCACAGTTATCTTATACCTACACTTGTATGCTGTATAGATCTGAAGATCATACGCACCGAATGCACCCTATGCCATGAAAGTCACGCGAGTCCTTCATGTCACAATTACAAAGAAGCATGGTGTCTGTTGTACGACTTAATCTATACATTCAGAATGGAAGGTCATAGGTACAAATTGCGATACGGTTAGTATGGCATTTGAGGGTAATTGAAGATAACTGACCCATCTTATTGAAAATAGTGATCATCTGCACAATACATACATATATGCATACTTCCATGATTCACTAAAAAGATGTATGTCGATGGAGTGGAATTTCTATGTGACCAACTCTCTAATCAACATTCAGATGCCAGATGCCCATTTGTTTTCCATTTACTGTGATAACCTTTCAGCAAGGTCAGCACAAGGATCATTGCTTCCATAGGTGAAGTAATATTTAGCCCCCACACCATCTTACTTGCCCCCACTCCCTGCACATGGTGGATATTTCCTTCTTTTAAGGACTGTCACAGGGTTGCCCCTGGTATCAAGAAAGATGTCAAGAGATAATATTAGCTTTAATATCTCCTATTAAATAGGAATGAGATTTCTCCAAAACAAAATAGTTGTCCGGATGGTTATTCTCCTCAGCAGGCTGAGGTCCCTTCCTCCTGAGAAACCTCCTCTCGCCCAATGTCTCTTCCACGTTATGAAGATAACCAGGTCCTCTGAGCCATAGGAGCAAATATCTTGGTTGAAGCAGCTCAAGAGGGATTGGCTCACCATTGCCTCGTGTGCTAGACTTTCGGGCGATCTGACCTCTTCTTAATTGGATCTATGTGTAAGCGATCTGGGGTCTGTTACTCTAAAACTCACTTGCATGTATATTCTTGAGAGTAGGCAAGTTACTGGAAGTAGTCGACAGGAAGAGTTAAAGAGGGTCCCTCGGGTCCCTCTGGACTTCTTTCTGGATTTTCTGTTCCCACCTTTCTAAGCTCATAGTAAACTACCTTTTCACAGTTTGCATCTCCTCCCACAACCTGGTCTTGCCTGGAGCCAACTGGGCCAGGGTGAAACCTGCCCTAACTGATTAGGTGTTGGGTCTTTTGCCTCTTTTCTGTGTTCCTAACATATGATTTCAGGGCTGAAAATACACTGGGCAAGCTTTTGGAACATTCTATTCTAATGAGCATATGCAGTATTAACAACATTATATTGTCAGCAGAAGAGTTGCGTGACCTGGAGCAATGCTGCTGATACTTTTCTTCCCATGCTGATTTGTGAGGTTTTGGGATATCGCCAACTCTTAACGCTGTATCACCGGTCTGCTAAGTTCACAGCAAGTGCCGTTGATTGCCATTGAAGAATTCCCTGATATGTCGAGAAATGTTGTAATATTATCTATATGCTCACTTATTGTCAGCAGGTGCAGAGAAATTCCTATTTCTTAAAGGGTGCCAGGGGACTTCATTTTTTCCCTGTCAAATGTTTAGCATCAGGATTCCCAGGTTTGGGAGGAAGTACAGTTTTTGGTAGGTCCAGAGCGACCAGGATTGGGATTTGTTAGGGCAAGACTGACCAGAGTTGCAGCCTTGTGATTGAGCCTTGCCATATGATGGGGAACAAGGTGGGGTGACCAATATTCTCCCGATACTACGCCCAAGAACAACATCCACTGGCACAGGGTGGCACCTAACCCCCTGATCCACCACCATGATGGTCCCCATAACCAGACAGGGGACTTCATCACAGGGCAATCTGAAACCAGACATCTGGTGGCACCTGACACCGACATTTACTCTTACCCTGGAACAAGCCCTCACCAAAGTTTGGCTGGGCCAGAAATGTCCATGGAATCCAGGGTTGATGCAATCCCTCACAAGCACATTTTTTTTTTGTACATCTTTTTAAATGCAAATTAACTTTTCCCATCAATACCAATTCACAAAACGATATTTAGTTGTTAACATTGAAAAAACAATACCATCTCTAAACTGTTTCCACACTTAACTTAACCCTGCATTCCCCTCCCTAAATCTCCCCAATACAGAGAAGGTTCCAAGTAAAGTGTTGCTCATGTTATAAAGAAAGAGGATAAGAAAAATATCAGTTGCCTTCGTCAGTTTCTACACAAGAGATTATCTGTATTTGGTTTTTAAAACATTTTTTTTATTTGAATACATAGTTTCTTACAAACCTAACAAATTTCTTAAAATCCATCAAAACAAATAGTAAGAAAAGAAAGAAGAGAAAAAGGAAGCCAGAATTCATCCACATAATGTCATCTAAAATCAGTTTGTCCAGCACTTCTCTCACCAGAAGCACCTCCTTTTAAAAATTGTAGCGAGGCAAAAATTAGACCATATTCTTCTCCGTCCAAGAAACAAGACCAGAAAATATCTGCCACCTCGCAGCATTTTGAGACGAGACATTCACCCAAGAACTTTGTACAACACTCTGTCAACCCCCTACATTCCACCAAGACCTGCTGCAGCGTCTCGACCTGATCACCCTGGTTGCAGAAACTGCACATATTTATTTTTTTTAAAAAAAATGTATTGGTTGTTAAAATTTATTTTATTTGGATTATACATATAGCACAAGGCTTTATATAACATTGATTGATACAGATTAAATTAATTTCATCAGAACCTCGTTGGTGGGGAGCAGGTTGAAACTCAGTCTCCTAAACTGAGCTCTGTAACATGGTGTCGGAAACAACCTTATGTATCAGGGTCTCTTGCCAAAGGCCTTTAATTCATTCCACAGTCCCTGTTGCCACCTATGGGAGTTTACTGGGCAATTTGCAAATGTGTGTAAACAAGAAGTCCTAAAAAAGGATATTAGGACTATGTTGGCCTGACGAGCATGAGCAAAATCCTAGCAGCACAATTCTGAAGTGAATAAGAATCTGAGAACTTTGTGTGTGCCAATGCCACTGTGGGTCCAACAAGACACAAGGAACAGTTGTATAAAGGACTATTTAGGGTAAAAAGGAATCCAGGGGAAGGGAGTCGCCCTCTGGAACAAGGACTCTTTACCCTCTGAGTTGGAGCTACTTATTCTTTCTTTATGAACACTTTATTAAAAGGCATCAAAGGTTAGAGTCATTTCCCTTTCACCTTTTTGTTTAGTTCATAGTGTGAGGGTCAGAATAGACCTTTTGGACACAAGGACAGTTTTGATTTTGACATGTGGACAGAGACAGATCCTTAGTTTTGGTTTAGGTAGGGAAATTCCACTGACAATAGGATCGGAGAGGCCTCTTTCCTACGCTTTTATTTGGTATAAGTCTTTAACCAAAAACATGGCTAACATGACCGAGTTTAATTCCTGACTCTTCACATCGGCTAAGGGATGGGTTGAAGAAGGAGAGCTGTTTTGCCGCAGATTAGGATTTTGGGTTTTCCGGTGTTGAGCAGGTGGTTGTCCATCATCCAGAGGTCAATGTCAGAAAGGCAAAATGCCAGGTCTGAGCAGGGTGCAGGAATCTTGAGGATGATCGGAGTGTCACCATAGTGTAGCATAGTTATAACAGGTGGGAGCGGATAATCATGGCAGGGGGCAAAAGGTAGAGGTTGAAGGGGAGAAGGAAGCTCCCTGTGGGACTGGGTGAGGGGCAGTGTAGAAAGTATAGGTAAAGACAATTTGAAAGCGGTCTGAGAGGAAAGAGGAGATCCATCTGAGGGTAGAGTGGTTGACTGTGCCGAAGGCTGCTGTGAGGTCGAGGAGGATGAGTTCAGCGCAGTCCTCAGAGTCTGCTGTTCTTTTCAGGTCGTCCCAGATAGAGACAAGGGAGGATTCAGTTCCATGGAGTATGGTATGTTTGAGAAAGTAGCAAGGGGTTTCTGGGTCTCTAGTTGTTTTTTTTTTAGAAGTGGTTTGACGTATGTGGTCTTGAAAACTATTGGTAAAATTCCTTTTTAGATCAAGTCATTAATTTGGAATAGTAGAAAGCTAGTTAATCCTTGTTAAGGATCTATCTGTTTGTAGATGTTATGGGGAGGAGAGGTGTATGCAAAGCCAGCTTTGTTGCTAGGTTCCACGAATGTCTGGTTTGGATAGTGGTTTAAAGCTGTTCATGTGTGGGGTTGTAGGCTGAATGCCATTGTAAGGGATTTGAAAGTTGCTTCCGTTCCTGTTCCTTATAACTGCTCGAGGTCTTGCTGTATGTTTAATACTGAAATGATTGGCAATTTCATCACAAAGTTTTTGGGTAGGTGAAGGTAATTTGCTGCAGGAACCTGGTTTTCTCATTCCTTTAACGATTGGGTAAAGTTCTTTCTTTCGATGGAGGTGTATAATTGTTTTGTTCTGAATAGTAACATTTCTTTGCTTTAAGGATTTCTGCTTTGTAGTGGCAGATCTGTCTTTGAAAGGCGATCTTGCCTTGTGAGTTGAAGTGTTTACTCTGTTTTTTTAAATATTAAACTTATTTTTTCAGTGCTTGTAGGTGAGGTGTGAACCATCTTGCTGAAGGCTTTTCTTCTGAGAGAGTGACACACTTCAATGGGTTAAGGGTGCCTAGTGCTTTGTTTATCCAGTGTTCTAGTGTTAAAATTTCTTCTGGCAGTAAGAGTTCAGGATCTTTGGGGTTGGGCTCATTTACTTCCAAAAGACATCCGCGTTCCTCCAGGTTGCGAGTTTTCCAGCTTGTCTTGGGAGGGGTTGTGAGTCGGGAGCTGATGCATTAGCATATTAACAGTAATAGGAATAATTAGATGATCGTTCCATAGTACCTGAATGGGTTGTGAGGTGCTTATTTTGCCTACTTAACAAAAAATTGCGTCACGGGTGCGGCCTGCAGTGTGTATCGCTCCTTTTACCATTTGTTTGAGGTGAAAACTGTCCATGTAGGAGCTCATGCTTTTGGGTGCGTATTCTGCTTTCTCCTTGTACTAAATGTTGAAGTCTCTGACGACCGTTAGATGTGTGTCATATCACTAGCTTAGCAATTACATTTGCAAAACTTTCTCCAAACTATGGGGTTGTATGGTGAGGGTCTGTAAATAAGTAGAAGGAACGGTTGGTTTGTTGTGAGATGGATCAAGAGTCCTTCACAGTCTGGGAAGTCCATGTGGTATGAAGTTGATATTTTGAGGTGCTCCTTGTGTGCCATAGTGCTGCCTCCTCTTTTACCGGTCCAGTTAACGTAGATGAGTTTGAATTTGGTGGGGATGTGTCTGTGTGCTACTACCTTGTAGCCCTCTGACAAAGAGGTTTCTGTAATAAAGAGAACTATGCTTATTTCAAGAATCTCCATTCTGTGTTTAGAGATGAAGCAGGCATTGATCAGGCTGAATTGTATCATGTCTTCTGCTTCTGGATGACGTGTTACTTGCATTGAATGCCCTGTGCTGCTTCCATGTTCTGTGTGCGAGCCAGAATCCAAGTTGTCAGATGGTTCATTGGTTGTGGGTGTGGGCGGTTGCATTGAGTCTGATGTTTCGCGGTTAAACCGGTTCAGTAGGTTACGGTTTGGCTTGTTTATTTCATCTGTTTCTAGGAAGAAAGTGGTTGTTGGGTGGTCTCCGGAGATAAAAGTAATGTATATGTTGAGGTTTCTTGTTAAGGCAAGTGGTCTTGGGCATCTGTGCCGTGATAAGTTGGGTTATGGTCCAAATTATTCTAAAATAGTCTTCTTTAGTTAGTTGCATGCAACATTGGCCGTGGGGGTTTCTAAGCTTCTGGTTGTTGTCCTCATTTATTCGTTTTACAGAGTGCTTTCTTGTGGTGTGTTCCATGAAGTACCATTGACCTGTCGGTAGGTGGCAAGGTACTGTGAAACTAATCAGGTTTTGGATCTGTCTTGTATTCTTTCACCTCCAGAGGTGCATGGGTCGTTGTTGCTCGGCATTGTATATGCGAGCCAGTCGGTGGGAGGTTTATTGGCTGATGCGTGGTTGGGCATGTTTCTAGTATTGGTATTACACCTGCAGGATGGTTCCCTTCTGTCTCAGGTGTACTTTCATGGTTGTCCCATTGCATATATACTGAGTTCATACGCTGAGGTCTGGGCAACTTAAAAATGCTGATGCTGACAATGTTTTACTGTTGACGGGCATTCTTCACCTGACTCACTGCATGTAAAGGTCTAATACACTACTGTGCTCTGTGCTCTGTGCTCTGTGTACTGTGTACTGTGTACTGTGCATTGTTACTCTAAGTAAGTGTGAAATGGCGGGGTAGTATGTTTTAGTCTAGATAGTTTGGGATATCTAGAGTGAAGCACAAGAGGGCAGAATATACAGCAATGCATGTGCTTTTTAGTGATGCTGATCTATGAACACACAGAGAATGGGTGCAAATATTTAGGTTGTAAGTCACCAGACAGGCACAAAAACTCAGCCAAACACCAACATTTGCCACACGCACACAGCACACCACCCCCACTCACCAAAAGCCTACCACCACCCGCAAATCCAGTCTTGAGGGAACACTGTTAGTATTGTAAAGAGTATGACTTGGAGAAAAAAAAGCGTACACATTGTGTGACAGAGTGTACAATGATGCAAGTCCTTCGGTTAGGGGTATCTAGCTGAGGGCAAGATGGAATACAATATGTAGCAATGCGGTCTCAAAGGAGCACGCATTTATGAAGCACAATCGCATACCAAATGGAACAACTCAATGTGCCATGTACAGGATAAGAAGAAGTAGATGCAATGCACAAACACAGCAGCATCCAGGTGTAAAACACCACAGTATATAAAAAGTACCCAAAGATATGAAACACTGCAGTATTTAAAAGAATCCAACAAATGCTCTTTCCCAGATACATTCAAGCCTGCAACTTTGCAGCATCTATCAACTCGGACAAACTTTTCAAAATCTGCAAGGAGCTGGCCAATCCTGCTGCAGTCTCTGCCTCTCCTGTTCCCTCCCAGGCCCTCTGCACGACCTTGCCTCGCATTTCACTACTAAAACTCAGGACATCCTGTCCACCCTCTACCACTCCTGGCCCGTCTGAGGTTGTCTCTCCTCCTTTCCCCTGTGCACCCCTGACAATGTCTCTAGACAGGTGAGACATCCCTCATCTTCTCCAGACTCTTCTACTGTTCCTCCCTTCTTTTTGGACTTGCCTCTCATCTCGCCCCACTCAAATCCATCTACCACTCAGCCATCCGCTCCTACCTCCTTTCCCCCCACTCCCTGCTCTCTTCTAGTCCTACTCTTCTCTCTCCTCTTCCTCTCACACTCATACATTCCCTCTTACTCCTACTCTTACCTCCACTAGCATCTCCCTTTCCCCTCACTCACCTCTGCCCCTCCCTACTCACCTCTGCAATATTGTAAATTGTTCTTTACACTGTTTTCAAGTTATGATTCAATTTCCATATTATATTTGTTGTATTTTGCGTGTTCTCATGTAAAGCACTTTGGATTAAAGGGCTATATAAAATCAATAAAATACAAAATACAAATACAAATACAAGTCCGATCTATGAAAGTCTCATCAAAGCAGGTTCTCCCCTGCTTATCCAGAACCACAAAGGACCACTTTGACACCCTTGCTCCAGCCTTGGCAGATTCCTGTAATAACTCCTTTGCCACTGGAACTTTCCCCTGCCCCTTAATCATTCTCTTGGGCATCCCCTTCAGAAGAAGCCCTCGGCTGATCCTTCCTCTCCGGTTAACTATTGCCGATCTCCATCACTCCTTTCCTGGGCAAACTCTTGGAAAACCTAGCCATCTCCCAGCTTAATCTACACAAGGAATTTGTTGGTTGCCTCCAGGACCACCAGTCTGTCTTCAGAGCTGCCAGAAGCACGAAAACTGCTCTTGAACACCTGTGAAGACTTGCTCTCCAATCTTTACTCTAATCTCCCTTATGTCCTAATTCTCCTCGATCTATCCTCTGATTTTGACATGGTCAACCATGCCATCCTGCTCAACCACCTCTGCGACAACCTTGGTATTACTGATCAGGTCCTGACCTGGTTGACCTCCTTTCTCACCGACCGACCCTCTCAGGTCCAGCTGGGGTCTTTTTTCTCTTCTATCACTCTCTCTACTTGTGGTATTTCCCAGGGGTCCAACCTCTCTCCCTGGCTCTTTAACCACTAACTGGCACCTCTTGCCCACTACATCGCTACTTTCTGCTCCAATTTTCATTGTTATGCGGATGACACTCTGCTCTCTTTTAGGCTACCATCAGCCACCTCTGCTTCTTCTCTCAAACCAGACTGTCTGGCGCAATTCAGGAATGGTGTGCTGCCAATGATCTCTGCCTTAATGCCAGTAAGACTAAGATCCTCCTCATTGGCACACCTGCTCCCTCCTTTCCTCTCTCTCAGCCCGCCCTCGCTGGGCCGTCTTCCTGCTCCTTCCTGTGAGGCTAAGAACCTTGGTGTCATCTTCAACTCCACCCGCTCCTTCTCTCCTCATGTCTCTGACGTCTCCAAGAAGTCAAACTATCAGCTGCACCTCCTCAGAGGTATTCCTTTTCTCACTTTCCCGCAAAAGCTCAATGTCTCCAGAGCTCTGGTCCTTTCTAGGCTCTTTCTAAATCTTCCTGCTACTACTCTTCGACCTTTACAACTTATCCAGAACAGGACTGCAAGACTTATTCTTGGCATCAAGCCCAGGGACTATATCTCCCAGCTCTAAAATCTCTTCACGGGCTCCACGTGGCTGCAAGGCTCAAGTTCAAGACCCTCTGCATCGTTCACAAGGCTTTCTGGGGCCTGGGACTGCTCTACCTCAAACGTTATTTTCCAAAACATCTTCCTTCTCAAGCTCTCTGCTCCTCCAACTCTCTGAGGGTCAGACGCTTCTCCAAGCAGAGAGTTGGGGGCAGATCTATCTCCTCGGCTGGGGGCCTCCCTCTGGAACAGCCTCCCTGGCGCTCTCAAACTGGAGCAGAACCACTTCCGGTTCCAGAAGCAACTCAAGACCTTCCTTTTCGCTTCCACTGTCTCTCTTCCTCTCCCTCTCTTCCTCTCCCCTGCAGATGCACCCGACTGCTCCGTGCACTGGTCACCCTCTGAACTGCCCCCTTCCCCTCCCCTCTGGCACTTCTCCCCTTCCCTCTTCCACACACTTGCATGATCTGAATGACAGAAGGCCTAGTAAGATCGTTATTTTGTCCTCCCTTTGTTTCCCCCTCGTCTTGTTGCTCCTAGAAACACTTGTGTACAGGTGTGTTATAAATGCCACATCATATCATAGGGAAAGCAGGGCAAAATATACAGCAAGGCAATGTACTTTTTAGTGATGCCTATTTGTGACCGCAATGGAGTACAATTTAAAATCAATGGAGTACGCTTTCTTAGGGATAGTTAAATGTGAGCCAATATGTAAAACAGAGTAGGGCTTTAGCAAGCAATAGCAAAGCAAGAGCAAAATGGAGCGTAAAATGTGTTGATGCCCATCACTGAAGACCTACAATGAAACTAGTTATGAACAAGAGTGTATAAAAATTGAATTCAGTGTGATTTATTAAGGATACCTAAATGGGAGTACAATGCAGTGCCCTTTCAGAGTGACACCTAGATATGAGGCACAATATTATAGGAAGGAATTCAGTATGTTATCTTATGGTGCCCTGGGTGGAAGTACAGTGACACTAATCTCAAACAGCTAAATCCATGTACAGGGATTGTAACCTTCTTACTACATTAGTGTCAAACTTTCATTCTACAAAAAGGTCTGTTTCACAGTGTCTATCTCATGGGTATCCAACAGGAGGGTAATTAATAACCTAAACAATCTTTTAGTTCTCCTACATATTAATACACATTTTATTAGTCAAACAATTTCTTGAAAAGTAATAAAATGATTACCTTACATAAAACATATTATAAAATGACAACACCTAAAAAAACAAACAAAAATGAACCAATATATGTGGGTCCTAATCATGTGGTACAAGACAAATCCTCTGTATGACTCTTCATTCCAATTAGTTTTATTAGATTTTCTCTCTTGTATTATACAACCCAATGGAAGTAGTGTGACACCACAATTGAAACGTAACAGTATATGAAACGGACAAATCAATGCTTCATCTCATTAAAACCAAGTTGTGCGACACAGAGGGCATGATATATAGTTATGTAGTGTACATTTTAAGGGATGTGTATATGTGAACTCAACAGAGTATGCATTTTTAATACTTTCTTAGGGGAAATTTAAATGTTAGAGAGTATGTAAAACCATGCAAGGCTTTAGTTTGGGATATCCAGGTGTGAGCAACATGCAGCTTGAAGTGTGGCTAGAGACACCCTTCTATAAAACGATTCAATGCAAAGCCCCTTCATGGAACACCTAGATATGAAACACTAAAGTATATGGAAGGACGTAATTCAAAGGGTTATGTTAGGATGTGTGTGCTGTGCCATTCCTTTTCACAAGGACATCTAGAACCGAAAATACTTGCATACAATATGGAACAACTCAATGTGCCATTTTAGCATTGTCTCAGGGAGCGTACAATGCATCTGTTTTCCAGAGATGGCCAGAATATGAAATACAACCGTATATAAAGTGCAAACCTCAATATGCCATTCCACGGGCACCCAGATGTGGATCAAAGCAGACACGATGTACAGCAATGCAAGGTGCTTTTGTAAGGATGCCTATATGTAAATGGTCACATTAAAATTTGGAGACAATGAAGCATGCTTTTTTTGGGCATTTAGATGTAATGAATGAGTGTAAAACGGAGCAAAGCTTTTGTTGGGGATACCTAGGAGTGAGATGCATGGGGTATGAAATGTGACAGAGCACCCTCATAGAAGCACCTAAATATGACCCAAAATTACATATAAATTAAAAACCGCTCACTGGTAGTGAAAGTGGTCATTCCACAAAAATACAAACCAAAACTCAGAATAAATTGACACACCTCAGTAGCGAATGAGAGCGGGAGAATGATTGTGAGTCAAAGAAAGGATCTTTCATATAGCATAAAGTAAGGCATGTAGAGGACTCTACTGCCCTGAGAGCGCTCTGCCAACAATACAGAAACATGACAGTATAGCCGCAATTCGCATCATTATGACGATTTCTAGAAGTGTTACATGGTGCCACTTCATTGGCTCGTTTAGCTAATACAGTATACCCTATAAGGCGACGGTGCTGCTCGATTGGCTGATGCTGAACTTGTTGTTTCTTGTGGCATGTGGGTCAGCTAGGCTCATCTGGGAGGGGTGAAGGTCAGGCTGAGTCCACACCGTCCGTCGTCTAACTAATCTAAACTACACAATAATTACTGTCATATAATGATTAATATAAGACATCAAACTTTGTACAAAATATGCAGGGTTATCTATAAATTGTAATGAAAGATGCACATTCTTAACCTGGACCTCAGTTGGGACAGGGGTGCCAGGGTCCAGATGCCTTATCTGAAAGTACCCTCCTAAGATTTATTCACATGGTGCTTCATTGTTCAAACAGTGGACTGATAGGTGTTAGTATAGGGAGAATATAGGATCACTCTGGATTAACTAAATGGGGGCAATTTAGGGTGGTCCATGGGTATGGGTCCCACCGTCTGCTACATGAAAGGAACACAAGGGAGCAAGGGTTATACAGGAAATAATTCCAAAAGGTGGGAGGTTTGGAGGAGTTGGGGCAGATTTGTGGAGACGGATGATTTTCGCAAGCCATGCTTTGGCCCGGTCACACACAGGGCAATGATCTCAGAGGAAGAGAAGAAATACATTCAGTTTGCAACAATACGCGCCCAAGCTTACGTGAGAACAGGACAGTCGCAGCACAGACAGGGGAGGAGGAGGTGGGGGTGAACTGTGCGCGGTGCTGGGAGAAGGAAGAGAGTTTATTAGAAATCGCAGTATGGCCTAGTAAAAGATGGAGTCGGGAATAATACAAAATGGAGTGTGGGGTCGTACCAGATGAAGTTTGTGTCATGCAATGGGTTCCAAGCTCCGTCGCCAGTAGCCCGGACCCAGGGATGTTTCCAGCAATTGAATGAGCATAACTTCCACTTCATATGGGATGTAGGGGGGTCAAAAGGACTCTTCCTCCCTTACAGTATTCCCAGATGGGAGTACAATTTGGTTCATGTTCCTACCAATATCTAGATCTGACATACTAGAGTGCAATATTGTGTTAAAGTATGGGCGCCTAGGTGGGAGGTAACAATATAGAGCATGGACATTCAGGGAGCTTTCTTAAGCTGTGCTATTAGTGAGCTAAAACCAGTGTTCTCCCAATCACAACAGGGCATAATAAAACAATAAAGTAATGCAATTTCTATTGTTGCATCTATTGGAACTGTGACGAATCCTTAGATGTTGTCACTTCTCCCCCTTCCTATGAGGCCAGGGAGGTGAGGCTGCTGCCAGATGGTAAGCCTGTGGGTGTTACTCAGCGGGAGTATCTCATGGGGAGAGACTCCCCCTCTAGGGATAAGGACGACCATGATATGATATGGCATTTATAATGCGCCTATACACAAGTGTTTCAATGAGCGACGAGGCAAGGTAGGGGGAATAAAGGGAAGACGGGCAACGATCTTACTAGTCCTGGTGACATTGAGAAAGCGCAAGTGCAGGGGAGGGGGGAAGGGAAAAGTGTGAGGGGAAAGAGGAGGGGGCAGTGCAATACACGGGATCACACAATAGAACAAATATAACAAATAGATACAAATAAATAAAAAGGGAGGCCAGCTGGCGACAAGTGCAAGGGTAAGTGCAGACATCAAGTGTCAAGTGCTGGTAGGGGACTGTAGGGATACAGAAACAGACCCTGAGTGAAAGGGTTGCCAGGGGGCAGCCAGTGCAGGAGTGCAACTGGCGGGAAGGGGACCTGGGCCCGAGATCAGAGGGTACCCAGGTGACTAGTGCAGTTTTAATTTCAACCAGGTGTTCAGCAGGGGAGAGGAAGAGAGAAAGCAGAAGCAAAGAGGAAGGTCTTGAGGTGCTTCCGGAACCGGAGATGGTTCTCCTCAAGTTTCAGAGAGGCAGGGAGGCTGTTCCAGAGGGAGGCCCTAGCCGAGGAAAGAGATCTACCACCAACTCTTTGCTTGGAGAAGCGACTGACCCTGAGGGAGTTTGAGGCGGAGGAGTGAAGGGCTCGAGAAGGAAGATATTTACCAAGATGGTGTTGAAGGTATTGCGGCCCCAGCCCCCAGAAGGCCTTGTGGATAATGCAGAGGGTTTTGGACTTAATCCTCACAGCCACTGGGAGCCAGTGAAGAGATTTCAGTCCTGGAGATATACGATCCCGGGGCTTGAGGCCAAGGACAAGTCTTGCAGTCCTCTTTTGGATGAGTTGCAGAGGGCGGGGAGTAGAAGCAGGCAGATTTAGAAAGAGACTGTTGTAGTAGTCCAGCCTAGAGAGAACCAGAGCTCTGGAGACAGTGAGCATCTGGGGGAAGGAGAGGAAAGGAAGAATACCTCTGAGGAGGTGCAGTTGACTTCTTAGAGACATCGGAGATTAGGTTCAGGCTGACCCAGCTGAATGTCCTCTACAGGACTTACATGACCCCACACAGGATAGCCACATTCAACAACAAAATCCCCCCGACTTGCCCATGGTGCTCCTCTGAACCAGCTGACATGATTCACATGTTTTGGGCTTGCCCCAAATCGCAGAAGCTCTGGCTCGCCTCTGAACAGACCTGCAGGAGAGCTGGTCTGGAAAGATATGAATGGACACCCAACGAGTGACTTTTGGGCACTCACCCGAGACTGAGCAAAATCAGGCACTTGGTGAAGTTCATGGACATTGCGTGCATATTGACGAAAAAGAACTATCGCAATGGCCTGGAAGTCGCCGGGAGGCCCTAGGTACGAACCCTGGATCAGGGAAATCGAGAGATGGACCACTGCTGAAACTAGAGCCTGGGATGAAGGGAACAGAGGTGGAGAAGACGTAAAAGCCACATTGGAATCCTGGAAGGCCCTTATGAGGGATATGATCTTCTCCACAAACTTTAAGCCCCCCTGAGCCTACCTCCCTGGTACAAACTGCAGGCATGATATACTGATATGTACACTAAGCTTTTGTATACCCTGACATTGCACCCCATGAAGAGGCAAGAACGAGTGACGGAGCTGGTCCTGGGGGCCCAAATGGGAGAACCGGTGGGCAGTGGGACGCTGGGAGAAGGGACAGTCAAAGTTATTATTGTTTACTTGTTGTTATCTACTGTTTAACTGGCATATGTGACATATAATTGCTGATATGATGCACAACCTGTGCTCACTTGCTTTTTGTCTATCTATAAATGCCAATAAAAACATTTAAAAATAAAATTAGAGACATCGGAGATGTGAGGAGAGAAGGAGAGTGTGGGGCCGAAAATGACCCTGAGGTTTTTAGCCTACCGGTGGGAGCAGGAAGAGGGCCAAGAGAGGTCGGCCAGAGAGTGACAGGAAAGGAGGGAGCAGGTGTGCCAATGAGGAGAATCTCAGTCTTACTGACCATCCAAGGGAAACATGGTATGCTAACCCTCCATCACCTCCACCCACCTCCTAGACACCCTCCTATCTCCCCAAACCCCTGTATCCCACACTTACATTTGCTTCTGTAGCATTCATAACTCAGGATTAACTGGAACGAAGAAGAGTAGGGATGACTTTAGGAAGATTTCCCTAGAAGGTACTGGGATGGCGAGAAGTGAGGAGCAATTAAGAGCCATCAAGAGAACATACATACATGTTCTAGGTGTTTTGCTAGACTCAAGATAAAAACAGGCAGGATTTACCAAAGTATCTAGACCTCCCTGGAGGAACCGCAAGTGTGAAGGTGGTACAGCACGGCAAGAGGAAGCAGATTGGGGCACAGAGGAGGGAGACAAGATGTCCGAAGCCGATCCATTTAAGAGGGACAGCACAGCAAGCTGCCGGACAGAAGCTCTCGGGCATTCCTGAAGCCTGGGAGGTGCGGAGGAGAAACTCTGCACAGTCGGAAAGAAGTCAGTCTGTGTCAGAGCCCCTGCAGGACAGCAGAAGTCCACGAAAGCTGCAGGGACCCCTCGCTGTTAGACGCCCAGAAGAGGCCAGAACCTTTGTGCACCATGAACAAAGGTAAGCAGGTTGCCAGGAATGTGTTTGGGATTCAAAAGGGCTGTGGCAGTTAGAGGCCGCCATACTCCTACTGGGACTGACAGGGAGCCCAGGAAGCAGACAAAGCCAGAATGGGTCGGCTGGGGGACCCTACCCGAATTATGGGAAGCCAAAGGGAAGGTAGAGGACATCTTCCTCATCAGTGTTAGCAAGAAGACTGAAAAGTAAGCTAAAAGGTGGAAGCCCCACCAACTGAGATTACCAGGATCATACTTGACCTGCCATTTGAACCAAGTTGCTCCAAGTTAGGGGAATGGAGGTACCTATCCCAAGGGCTTCCCTTAATCCCTGGAGACCCCTTATATTCCATTACACCCTTATTTCTGATCAATCCAAGTTGCCCAACGTACTTGCTTGTCTTTGCCTTTTCTCTGTCTCTTTGTTTACAGCCTGCTCCTGCAGTTCCTGTGAATACCTGTTTCAACGAACAGTATTCTAGCATTGTCTCCGGAATCTCCCTTAATCTACTAGTGAGAGATAGCCTCTGCCCTGTACTCTCCGCCTAGACTTGTGACACTCTCGAACGGCGCACTTCGAAATCTTCTTCAGAAAATGTCCTCTTCTACCACTCCTTCTACTCCCAAGACAGGGTTCAATAAATGTATCGACTGCGGATTGAAGATGTCTATTACAGATCCTCACCGCGTTTGTCTTTGGTGCCTAGGTTCAGACCATCGAACCGGCGACTGTGGCTCCTATCAGTCGATGACGGAGAAGGCCCTTCGTGAGAGGAAAGGTAAACTGGCGGTGGGGCGGGAAGCTTCCAAGGCCTCCTCGAAGGCCTTGTCAAAAAGACATAGGAAATCGAGCGATTCGATGGAATCGGAGCGCCGTAAACATTATAAGAGGTCTCGATCATGCAGTAGATCGAGACGCTCTTCATCCTCCTCTTCAAAAAAGGTTAAGAGGAGACATAGATCTCCCTCTTCTTCCTCGGATACGTCTACCGAATTGGTACGATGCCCAGGAAAATTGGATGAATTTAGAATGAAGATGATGAAGGTCTTTGAGAATGCGGCCTCGACCCCCTCAACGAAGCCTCAACAGAGCCAGACCCCGGTCGCTCCGTCGGACAACACAGGGATGTCAGGAACTACTGTGTAAAGATCCAGTACTAAAGGTGAACCTCGAGAGACTTGGGTCGACGTCAAATCATCGAAGATTCCTCGAATCTAATGTTTCCCCGACACCGTCTCAAAAACATACACCGTTTTCGACGCCTTTGTCGAAGACGTCATCTGTGTCTACGAAGACTCCTTCGATACCATCGAAGGTTCCTTCGATTCTTTCGACCCAAACTCATGTACAGGAAAGGAGGTTTACTCCTTTAGCTAAGTCAGACTTCTTTAAGTCTATGGGCCTCATTACACGGTAGGCGGTAACCATGGCGCTGTTAGCGCCATGGTTGCCGCCGGTATTTTACCGTGTCCGCCTTGGTGGATGGCGGAATTACCGCCCTACTCCAAGGTGAGCGGGGGCGGTAATTCCCCATTCACCAGGGCACTTCCCCATTCCCATTCTTGCCCCCATAGGGCATAATGGTAAGGGGGAAGGCGCTAATTACAGTACCGCAAATTGCGGTACCGTAATTAGCTCCAAGGTCCATTTGCGGCAGCCTACTTTAACGGCTGGTAAAACCAGCCGTTAAGGTTGGGTCACGCAAAGGGAACTTGTAGTAAGGCGGTAAGGGTTTACCGGTACCGGTGCCCTTACCGGTACCGGTAAACCCTTACTGCCTAACGTGTAATGAGGCCCTATGTCTTCTATATTTGAATTAAGTGTCTCTGAAGAAGAGGTTTCTCCTTTTGGAGTACAATATGGTACTAGAGAGGTCCCAGAAGAATTAATCGATCCAGAATCGAAAATGAGAGATGTGTGTGATACCCTTCACTCTGCTAGTGGCATTGATATGTCACCTGAGCTAGAGTTTGCAAAACCTGACCCTGCAGAACATGCAGATTCAGTTTACAGGAGTCTAATGAATAGGGTGGTTGAATCCATGGGCTGGGGTAGAGCCTCACCCACTTTTGATCAGGATGATATGACTGATATACTTGATCAGGGCCCCCAGAAGGATCCAGTTCTCTCCTTCCATAGGGCACTTCAAAGAACGGTAGAAAAAAACTGGGAAGTTCCTGATACAATTGCTGCAGTCAACAATCATTTTCCAATAATTTTCCAAAGAAGAATAGAACTTCTAGTTCTGATCCTGATTATTTAACCATCCCACTCCAGAAAGCCTGGTTATTCAGGCTGCAACTTCTTCAAGACAAACATATCCATCTATCCCCCGGATAGAGCCGATAAGAAGGTGGATGCTTGGCCCTTTAGGTCTTTACCTCGGGTAGCATGGCTCTCAAGTCAACTAATGTCACCTGTTCCCTGGCCAGGTTCACCCATACCCTGTGGGACCGCATTTTGGCAGCGGCTGAACATATTCCAGAAGGCGCGGAAAGGGAAGGCTTCTTGAATATTATCAAAGACTGAAAGGAGGTAATGGGGGAATGTCTCCAGTCTGGACTGGATACTGCTGATGGTATCAGCAGATCCATGGCTGCAAGCACAGTGCTATGCAGATTTGCATGGTTGAGGAAGTCGGGGTTTGCACCAGATGTGCAGGCCAGACCACTCAACATGCCTTTTGATGGCTTGAGCCTGTTTGGTACTAAAGCTGATGAAAGCTTAGAAAAACTAGAGACCTCGAAAGCGGTGGCTAAATCTCTTGGCGCCTCCATGCGACAGCCTCAGAAACCTTATTCGGGCTCATCTTCCTGGAGAGGTCTTTCTTTTTGGTACTACCCTTCTTTTGTTAGAGGAAGAGGACAGGCCATTCAAAGAGGCAAGAGAATTGTCGCTCTTGATGGACGAGGAAAAATTGCAAAACCAGCCTCAGGAACGGCATCTTTGCCCTCAGCCACTTCTGCAGCCGCCTCCAAATCACTCTGAGGCCTTATCACACAAAATCCTGGTGGGAGGCAGAATCTCTCAGCATCTGAAAGAATGGCGGGGCATTACCTCAGATGCTTGGGCACTGGAGACAGTAGCTCAAGGTTACTGCCTTCCCTTCCTTAAAAGGCCTCCGAACCATCCACTGGGAATCAACTCTGTCAAAATTCCAGATCTGCTCCTTTTGCAGGAAATTTTAACCCTGTTAGAGAAAGGTGCAATAGAACATGTACCAGAAGCTGAGAGAAACAAGGGTTGGTACTCCCCTTACTTTCTCATTCCAAAGAAGGACGGAGGATTGAGACCCATCTTGGATTTAAGAAACTTGAACAAGTTCCTCAGGAAGGGCAAGTTCAAGATGGTAACCCTTTCTCAGATCTTTCAGGCTCTCTATCTCCAAGACTGGTTTGTATCATTGGACCTTCAGGATGCTTACTTTCATGTGTCAATCCATCCCAAGCACAGAAAGTACCTGAGGTTGGCGGTTCTCACTTTCAGTTTCGAGTTCTGTCATTCGGGCTGACCTCTGCCCCGAGGGTTTTCACCAAACTGATGGCGGTTGTGGCAGCGAGTCTCAGGAGAGGGGGGATTCACGTCTACCCCTACCTGGACGATTGGTTGATCAGAGCGCGTTCTCCTGAACAAGCTCAGGAACATCTGTCGATCACCTGTCACTTCCTTCACAAACTGGGCTTCTCCCTCAATTTCAAGAAGTCTCACATGATACCATCCCAAGAACTCCAGTTTATCGGAGCAGTCTTGGATACTTCCTCGGGCAAAGCCTCGCCTCCTGAGGTGAGAGCTCTCCACATTCTGCAGATGGTAACAAAGTTCCAGAATGCCCAGCATCTGCCGGCCTTCAATTTTCTGAGGGTGCGCGGCCTCATGGCATCCTGCATTTTTCTGGTGCCACATGCTCGACTGAGGATGAGATCTTTCCAATTGGCCCTCAGAACTCAGTGGTCCCAATTCTTGGGCAGTATGTTGGATCTTCTGCAAGTCCCGAGCGCAGTTGCTCAGGATATACCATGGTGGGCTTGCAACGACAACATCCTCAAGGGAGAATCTTTTTGGCAACCATGGCCGGAGATCACAGTAGTAACAGACACCTCACTCACAAGGTGGGTAGCCCACACCAATGATCTGACAATCAGCGGTCGTTGGTTTCCATCGGAGTCCAAACTACACATAAACCTATTGGAGCTGAGGGCAATCAGACTAGCGCTGAAAGCCTTCCTGCCCTCTGTACAGGGATAAGAATGTCCTGATAATGACCGACAACACGGTGGCCATGTACTACCTCAACAAGAGAGGAGGCGTAGGATCACTAGCACTGTGCAGAGAGGCAATGCAGCTCTGGTTCTGGGCAATACAAGAGGGAATCTCTCTATCGGAAGTTCATCTAGCCGGAGAGCAGAACACAGCGGCAGACGCTCTGAGCAGGCAGAGCACAGTCTCCCACGAGTGGGAGCATGCTCAGGAAGTCCTTCTGGAGATCTTTTCCCTTTGGGGAACCCCTCAAGTGGATCTATTCGCGACTGCGGTCAACCAGAAGTGCGAACAGTTCTGTTCAAGGGAATTTCCCCCAAGAGGAGCTCTAGGAGACGCGTTTGTGGTGGATTGGAAGTTCCCACTTCTGTACGTGTGTTCTCCAGTCCCTGTGATTCCTCAAGTAATCAGGAGGTTGAGAAAGTTCAGGAAATCCATGATCCTAATTGCCCCGGATTGGACCAGGAGGACGTGGTACCCGGACCTTCTGGACATGTCCATCTGCCCTCCAATACATCTTCCTCAAAGAGAGGATCTTCTCTCGCAAGAGGAAGGTCGGGTTCTCCATCCAGAGGTCAAAACACTCACCCTTCACGCATGGTTTCTGAGAGGTTGAGATACAAGGATTGGGATCTTCTGGATGACGTAATGGAGATTTTGCTTTCGGCCAGAAGGCCAGCAACAACATCTTTGTGCCATTGTCGTTGGAACAAGTTCAGTAATTGGTGCAAAGATAAGGATGCAGACCCTTTTCAATGTGGCACCCCAATGGTGCTCTTTCATATTGCATCTAGCCAATCTGGGGCTCCAAAGTGGGACAATTGAAGGATATCTAGCTGTGCTGTCCATTTTCAAGCGCTCCTCGGAAGAGGTTTCTTACTTCAAAATTCCATTAATAATTCAATTCCTGAAAGGGCTTACTAATGTGTACCCTCCAGTGCCCTTTCATGTCCCAATATGGGATGTACCATTGAGGCTTCTAACATTAAAGACTGTCCTTCTTGTGGCCTTAACATCAGCCCGCAGGATTAGTTAACTACAGGCTCTCTCATGTAAACCTCCATATACTACTTTTTACAAGGAGAAAGTGGTTCTTGAGGTTAAACCCTCTTTATTACCAAAAGTAGTTTCTGACTTCCACTTGTCACAAAAATCATATTACCAACATTCTATCCTCCTCCGCATTTGGGCAAAGAAGAGGAGAGACTGCATAGACTGGACCCTAAAAGGGCTCTCAGTTTTTACATTTCAAGAATGTCAAAATTGTGTCAAGATGACCAACTTTTTGTAAGTTATACATTCCATAAATTGGGATTAGCTGTGACAAAACAGACTATATCCCGCTGGATCATTCTGGCTATAATTGAGTGCTACAGATTGGCGGGAAAGGACCCACTGGATGGGCTTTGAGCCCATTCCACTAGGGGGATGGCTAGTTCTGCGGCTCTGAAGAGGGGAGTCCCTGCAGCAGATATTTGTTCAGCTGCAACATGGGCATCAATGCATACCTTCATCAAGCATTATTGCTTAGATGCCTCTTCTTCCAATTAAGTTTTATTTGCCAAGGCGGTACTTCATTCCGTCCATGAGAAGAATAATTAGTACTCCCACCTCCAAAATTACCACTGCTATGGGAGTCCATCATAAGATGAGGAATACATGGGAGGACATAATCCATTCGAAGAACAAGTTACTTACCAACTGTAACGTTCTTTCGACTGGATGTTCCTCCCACGTATTCCACATCGCCCCTCCCATCCTACCCCGCAGTACAGTTTACGTTACTTGCACATTCCTCTCACGAAGAGTCTATCAGTCATGAGGTACACCTGGGTGTTCCTCTAATGTTTCCTTGAAAAAAACAGAACTGAAGCCAACGGGTGCGGCAAAAGCTATTTATACTGATGGTGACGTTGACACGGTACGGAGCCCATCGAGGGACATCGACGCCATGACCTCGTGCACAGGGCCCTCTGCCGAGAATTTATTTTCCCAAAGCAGCGAAGCTGGCAGGATACGAATATCATAAAATGAGGAATACGAGGGAGAACATCCAGTCAAATGAACGTTACAGTTGGTAAGTAACTTTTTCTTTTGTTCTGGACCAAGAAGATCCACAATCTCTTTAGTTTAGTTATAAGTGTAAGGGACAGAAGCAGGGTTTTGACACAGGACATTGGGCTCTGGATTTACTTGGACATCCTGACTGAATCCCTAGTATTTCAGTTGAGGTAGGGAACCACTTCTTAGAGTTAGGAAGAGGTAGGCTTTCTCTTTATTTTCTGGTATCATTAGTGTATGCCAACAACCACGCCATGTGTGTCCATCTCCTCCTTCTGCACCCTTTAAAGAACATCCGATTAGAATTTATTTTAAAAAAAAAATGTGAAACTGTGCAACCCATTTTGTTAGGGAAACCTCAAAGTGAAACTAATTTAGCACAATATAGATAACTGCCCTTTCAAAGGGGTAACTAGTTATGAACTCACAAAAAAACAATATGGGGTAATTCAGTGCCCTTTCTTGGAAATCCCTAGATATAGACAATAATAAGAGTATAATATAGAACAGATGTAGTGTGCTTTTCCCGGGATACCTAGATGGGAGTCAACAGTATAGGGTACAGTGCAGGGCTGGAAATTTAGTTTGGATAAGCAGGAGCTAAACGCAGTTCCTTGGTATCCAGCATTCACCAGTGACCTGGAGCTACCAATGATGAATGAGGAGCTAGTGCATAGCATTCCGCAAATCCAACTTCCACATAAGATCCAATCATAACATTGTATACATTCATTTATGACCCATTATGCTTTTTTTTAAAAAAATTGTGTTTGGTTTATTTAAACTTTACAAAAAGACAGTTAAAACCGGATCTGAGTGATTTTTTTTTCGTCGCGGAAATGTCAGCGATGGAAAAGTTTGCATGAGAAATGTGCGAACCACAAAAGGTTTGCACATTTCCCATGCAAACACGCATTCATATCCCCTACATACCCACACCCCCACCCACACACACACATCATACCCCCACCCACACCCCCAACATAACCAAACCCTACTTACCTTTCCTTCACGCTGTGTACCTGCAGATCCAGTTCCCTTTCACTTATGTGATCAGGTAACGGTGCCGTAGGGTCCTTTTTTCTTTATTTTTTTCGGGAGCAGCAGGGATTTCCCCTCCAACCCCTGCTCACTTTACTGTAAAGTATAGCGAGCAGGGTGTTGCGGGAGACACCCCCGCATCCCCTGTTTTATTTATTAATTTTTGTGTGTGCTGAGGGGGTGTCCCCTGCAACACCTCACTCACTATACTGTATAGCATAGTGAGCGGGGTATTGCCGAGGAAACGCCTGCAGCACCCGGATTCTTTATTTTTCTGCATTTGGCTGGGTGTTGGGGGGGTTGTCCCCCACTGTAGTGAGCGGGGGACAACCCCCCCAGCCCCAAGTCCGACCCCACCAAAAGACCTAAACACACACCACGAAAAGTTCTGACATTTGGTAGTCCAAACTTTTCGTGGTGTTTGTTTTAGGTTTTTTGGTGGGGTCGGACTTTTATAGTCTGACAAAACGTACAATACCTTAAAACAAAACAAGTTAATCAACAAAGAATGCACAAAAAGTAAGAAAACACAAGAAAGGAAAATGACATCCAATCGTCAACACTAACAAGCTGAATAATTGGGTCGTGGCTTGGCAGCCATGGAATAAGCTGTGTTTCCTGAATGCTCCTAGAGATCCTGGAATGATCCTGGCACACACAAAGAACTTGGAGAGCGCTGGCAGTATACAAATGGACCTACAGCTGCATGAATATGGTGTGCTTGCTGCAATCCCTTCCTGGAATGGAACAGAAGGAAGGATCTGAAGTTATGGATGTACGAACATAGCCCGGTCCTCCGGCGAAATAAACAAAATGATGGTTGTTCCCAGACGAAGGAAAATGCTGGCGTGCAATGTCAGAGATATTTGGTGATCGAAAAGCAAAAGGGGTAGAGACGAAAGGAGCTGGTCGGAGAAAACACATACACTGCTGAAACTGGAAACAACTGGTCTCCTTCCGACCTGATGTATGCGAGCATCGCTTGGAGACACGGACCAACGTGGCGGATTGTGCCCCTGCGGCGCGGAGCCCAAGCATTAGAAGGTTGTGCCCCAAAAGGAGGGCGCGTTCGGACACAGAGCACAGTGAACCCCGGCGAGAGATCCCAAAGTGCAGCAGTGCACGCAACGGATTTCAACCTACCCGGATGACCGAGTGAGCGTAAGGCAAGAGGGTCGTGCAGCATATTCGGTGGAGCTGAGCTGAACACAGTCTGCGCTGAGCAGACCAGCAGTGCCCCGGGTCGGAACGGGACCGTATTATTAGCTGTGGCAATGCTCAATCACATGCAGCCACGAGGAGGTCGCCTGGGCCCCCCTGCGCTGTAGCAACGACCAAGTTTGGCAGGAGCAGCCAGAGCCTCAGTGGAATAGAGGCGAGGTAGCTACAAACCTATGCTAGATAAGTAGCAATTAGACGGTGGAGTAAAACAGTGTTCGATCTTGCCGGAACCCCTGAGAGACGGAAATGATGGAGCCACGTTTTAGGGTTGCCTCATAAATCCTGGATACCTAGTTTCACTACAACACAGGGCTGAACACAGACAGTGAACAGCACACAAGTGGAGAACAGCTGTTGGGGAGTCCCCTACAAAGGCGAATTCTCCTACAGCAGGAAGTGCAAGGAAGCGCTGTTATAATATACAGGGCAGGTTTGCTGACGGTACACAGCCAGGGGACTAGCCGCCTGAATGTACATAGTCAAGCGAGAAGAGAACACTTGACCCACCCGATACTCATCCGGTGGCAGTGGGAAAGCAGAAACACAACCCAGACTGCCAAACACGTTGTTAGGCAAAGAAGACCCAGTCCAGAGAGTGGGAAAGAACCAAAACAGAGACACCACAACATAACACCAAGAAGGCCAGTGTGGGGGCAGGGAACATGGCGGCGAAAAATAATGAAGCTAAAGGAAAACAACCAACATTAGACATCTTCACCAAACGGGCACAGTTACCGGAGGCATCAGCACCAGTAAAGGGAGCCACTCAAGATAAGATCGCCCCGCCTCGAGATGACCATCACATCCTAGAAGCCATAGCCGAACTGAAGGTCGCATGGGGAAGTAAAATCGACATGCCCATGGCGGAGCTGAAAGCTGCACTCGAAACCAAAATGTATGCTGTTAGTGTGGACATGAACCTTGTAAGACAAGATGTAAGGAAGTTAGCGGAACGCACAAGTGGCCTGGAAAAGAAAGTAAAAACTAACGTGGAGACCAGCACAGCTAATGCCAAGGAGGTGCACATACTGCAGCAACAGGTGCATAACCTGGAAAGTCGAGCTGAGGAAGCAGAAGGGCGAGCACGTCGCAACAACATACGAGTGGTAGGCCTGCCGGAAGGGGAGGAAGGTACGGACCCCACAAACTACGTGGAGAACATGCTAATACAGGAGATCGGAGCAGGGGTGCTCACACAAGGGTTCACAGTGGAGAGGAGAGCGCACAGGGCTCTGCTTAGGAGGCCCCAACCAGGAGCTCCCCCATAGCAATCATAGCCAAGATTCTGAGCTACAAAGACAGAGAGAAGATCCTTGAATATTTCCGTAAAGGAGGAACGATAAGCAGAGCATCGGCGATCGTCACAGCATATCCGGACTATACCATGCAGGTACAAAGGCAGCGATTACATTGTGTGCCGGTCAAGAAGCGGCTGCAGGAATCTGGTTTTAAATGCATGCTGCTGTACCTGGCGAAACTTAAAATCTTGCACAGAGGAAAAGCGTTCTTCTTCGAGTCACCTGAGGCGGCAGTGAACTGGCTAGACGCACAGGGCTGTCCGGTGGACACAGGAGGTCGAGATCAGAACGGACAAGATAAGTGAAGCAGCCGCATGGGGGAGGCTAAATGTGACTGAGGCTAAACTAGCGGATAAAATGATGACTCAGCCATATAGCGGGGGAAGCCTGGCGGAACCCTCTGAGTAGGGATAGAAGGTAGAAACTATGAACAGTGGGTGACACCAGGGAGTAGCCCGAATATTAGAATTGATATAGTAGCCAGTAAGTGTGTGTCAAAAAGAAATGAGTGGCACATTGCCATTAAGGTGGGAGCAACGGAGACAGCAAGTTCTTACCCCCTGAAGTTAGTGTAGTTGGGACATCACTAGGGTGGACCCCCGCAGGGTTCTATTGGCAGGACTAGATGCGGGATAGCCCGAGATCCAGGGGTGGAGCTGGGCACCAGTTGGGGATGGGAGGGGGGGTGCAGGAGGGGTGAGTTGGGGTAGCTAGAGGGGTGTTTTGGTTTGGGGGAGGGAAGTGGGGGAGGGAGGGAGCAATTAAGATGACACTGGAGCTCAACACGGAAGGCCTACAAACACAACTAAATCTAAACAGGAAAAGGTGGGGGGGAAGGGTGGGCGGAGTAGGATATAGCTGAAATGGGGGACCTTAGAATTGTGACCTGGAATGTAAGCGGGTTAAACATCTATATTAAGTGCAACAAAGTTGTGATGTATTTACGCCGGCAAAAGATAGAAATAGCACTTTTACAGGAAACCCACTTGACTAAAGAGAAACTAGAGTTGACGAAGTGGAAAGGGACCATAATAGGGGCCACTTACTCAGTATATGCTAGGGCGGTCCTTATATGGATTGCGCCCCACGTCCCGTTCAAACTGTTGCAACAGGAGGTAAGGGAAGATGGGAGAATGGTACTAGTAAAAGGGATAGTGGGCAATAAAGTGGTCAACCTGATTAATATCTATGTCCCAAAAAATGATACTGCACTTTATTTTAGAAATATGTATGCCATTGTTAGCCCATACATGGAAGGAGCGGTCATAATAGGAGGTGACCTTAACTGTATGCTAGACCCCAAGATGGATTGGTCAGACGACAAAAGAACTAAGCCTAACCCGGCTGCAAAGGCCCTGACCACACTCAGACGAGAATTCCAGCTCACTGAAATATGGAGGAAGCTCCACCCCAAATGTTGGGGGTATTCACATTATGCAGCCCACATGATTTATACACCATGTTAGACTACATACTAGTGTCTAGTTCCATGGTAGAAGAGATTAAAGAGGCGGAGTATAAAGCAGCAGTACTATCGGACCATACACCACTGTTGGTCACATGGCAGATCTCGCCGCCCAGGAATAGGATCTCGACATGGAAACTTTGTGCGGAAGCACTGAGGGATACCATGTTCAGGGAAGACCTAAGAAAATACTTTGAACTAAATGCTGGAAGTGTTGGGTCAGCTGGCACACTCGGGCAGCATTCAAGGTAATAAGGGGGGCAGCGATATCAAAGTCAACTGGGCTGCTGGGAGGCATAGTGGCAGATCTGCAAACAACAGAAAAGGAGATTGAGGCTAAAATGCTAGAGGGTCCAGACTCCCCAGAAAAGACGGAAGCGATAAAACACCTGACCGAAAAATGTAAATCCCACTGGGAGAGATTATGTAATCTCAACTATAGGAAATATATAGAGACAGCATGCGGGAGGGGATAAATCAGGCAGATTATTAGCCTGGTTGTGTAAAAGTGAGACCCAGAGACAGGTGATCCGGGAGATGTGCCGCGCGGATGGCGCACTCAAAGACACACAAGAAGGAGTAAATGAGTGCTTTCAGAGATATTATCGCAAATTGTATACCGATAAAACAGACGTAGAAGAAATTGACATAAACGAAGTGCTAGAGGACATCGTCCTACTCAGGCTAGAGATAGCCGATAGGGAATGGCTTGAGGCGCCACTGGAATTGGAGGAACTGGAATATGTAATCCGTAACCTACCCACCAATAAAGCGCCGGGAGCCGATGGCCTCCCAAGTGAATTTTACAAGACATATATGGCAGACTTGCTTCCATCATTGTTGGCCATTCTAAATGAGGTGCTTGAACGGGGTAGGCTGCCAGAGACTCTGAGGGAAGTGGTCATCGTTCCGCTTCTCAAGCTGGGCAAAATAGACACCGATTGCGGATCCTACAGACCGTTGTCAATGTTAAATCAGGACAGTAAGATCCTCACTGCGGTGATGGCAAACAGATTGAAACCATTGATAAGTACCCTGATACACCATGACCAGACAGGATACGTCCCTCAGTGGAGCATTTCTGATGATCTCAGGAGATTGCACCATGTTACAGACCAGACCGCTGGAAGCTCCCAAGAATTGGCGATAGTCTCACTAGACGCAGTCCAGGATTTTGACTCTGTTAAATGGTCCTAGTTACTAGCGGTCCTAAAGAAGTTTCGGATAGGACCGGTGTATCTGCAATGGGTGAAATTATTGTATAGCGTGCCGATTGCCAGAGTCCGGACAGGGTCGGTGATATCAGAAAGGTGAACGCTAGGCAGGGGGACTAGACAGGGCTGCCCTTGTAAGTCTAGAAACAACCCTAACCAAGTATAGAAGGTATATTATGTTGGCCGAAAACCAATCGCATCAAGTGCCCTACATCGCCAACAGAGAATAGTCAGCATAACCATACGGCGTCCATTTTTGCTACATCCGCCATTTGCTTTCTCTTCCCTTCTGTTAAACACTTTGAAAAATGTATTTTATTCCAAAAGGCTCATGCACGGAGCAAGGCCACAGTCTACATGTTGAGAGATCGGCCAAGACAGAAATGCCAAGCAGTACAGAAATACATTGTTCGAGGGGATTGGATCCTCCGACGTATTCCATATCTATGACAGTAATCACCTGAGCTGTGCTGCTTCGGAGAATCTTTCTGCGTCCTGCGTCGATGACTTCAATGCGCCGTCCTCGAGGACCTCCTCCAACAGCCGACGTCACCAGATGTTATAACTAGGACGCACAACGCCCGTAGCCTCAGTTCTGTTTTTTCCGCGAACGTGTTCGCTTTGGAGATCTCGGCGCGCCTCGACTCTTTGGAGTTTCTGTTCTTTCGGTTCTTCGAACCTGTTCGTTGTGAAGTTTATCGGGATGTCTTCCTCTTCTTCCACCCCGCGTCCAGGCTTCAAGAAGTGTGGGGACTGCGGGTCCAAGATGTCTGTGACGGTCTTGCACGACGCCTGCCTCTGGTGCCTCGGGGAGGCCCACGACACGGATGACTGTGTCGACTGCCAGTCTCTTGCGTCCAAGGCCTTGCGGGAGCATACGTTGAAGCTGTCGGTCGGTAAGGTGTCCAAGCCCCGGAAGTCGAGGTCCGCTGGGCTTTCGACGGATGATTCGAGGGGTCACTCTCTGCATCGTCGTCGTAGGTCTCAGGGGCCTCAGTCCCAGAGTGGGTCCCGCCACTCCTCTGCCTCTTCGAGGCACTCCCGGAAGCGCAGTCATCGGTCGCCTTCCCTGTCCTCATCCGAGGACTCCGCCCTTCGGCGGGTTGCTTATCCCACCAAGCATGCGACTCCGGAGGAATGGGATTCCTTCAGTAAGAAAATGTTGGCGATTCTTGAAACGCAGGGCACTGGTCCGCCCGCGCCTCCGAGTGGGGTCGGGCGTGACCATACTAGAGTCACCGCTCATACGCCTTCGGGCTCGAGTGGGTGGCACGATTCGCGGTAAAGGTCCCGCTCGGACAAGGGGAATCATTCTAGTCATGCCTGTTCCAGGTCCCGGTCCTCGACGCTCTCGAGACCGTGTGCACCTGTGAAGTCTTCGAAGAACACGTCAATGCCTGAGGCGCCGAGGTCGTTGAGGGACTCTCTTGAGGCTCCGCCTCTGAGGAAGTTGTCGATGCCATCGGAGCCCAGGCTGTCGAAGGACACGCTCAGGGCTCGGCCCTTGAGGCCTGTGTCGAAGACGTCGATACTGTCGGCGCCGCGCTCGACGTCGATGCCACTTCACTCAACGCCCTCAACGCCTTTCGAGGCTGTTTTGTCGGAGGCACCCCCTGGCACGGTGGAACCCCCTAGAAAGTCTCTGGCCAAGGCCAAACATGTCTTTGTCCCCTGTTCTGTGCCCACTTTCCACCATGTGGATTATATTTCTGAGGTGGATGAGGGTTCTGAAGATGGGATGGTTCCTGATACGTACCAGATGGGATTATCTCTGGACATAGCCAGATGGAGGTCCTGCGTCAGTCGCTGCACAACGCCACTGGTCTGGACACCTCTCCGGAGATGGAGTTCTGTAGGCCTGAGCCTGGCACCCATGCCGAGTCCTCGTACCAGCGCCTTATGTCGAGGGTCACAGAGTACTTGGGGTGGTCTGCTCCACCAGGGGATTATCTGCAGGATGACCTGACGGAAATCCTCGACCAAGGTCCACCAAATGACCCGGTACTGCCGTTCCATATGGCTCTGCAAAGGAGGGTGGAGGCAGCTTGGACTACCAAAAATACCACCCAGCCAGTAGCGACCCCTGCTACTTGACCACGCACCCCACTCTGGAGAGTTTGGTGGTGCAGGCGGCTACGGCCCCAGCAAAGCCGGCGTCGTATCCTGCCATCCCTCCTGATAGGGACGACAATCATTTTGATGGTTGGGCGAAGAAAGTGTTTTCGTCAGGGAGTATGGCTCTTCAGGCAGCCAACTCCGTATGTGCCTTGTCACGTTTCACACAGACTCTCTGGAACTGTGTTTCCTTAGCGGCTGAACATATTCCCGAAGGGGACAAACGGGATGGTTTTCTTGCTATGATACAGGATGTCAAGGATGCCATGTGTGAGGCCGTTCAGTCGGGTCTGGACATGGCAGATTGCGTCAGCCGGTCCATGGCGACGAGCACCGTAATACGCAGGTTTGCGTGGTTGCGGAAGTCGGGGTTTGCTCCTGATGTGCAAGCCCGGCTCCTCAACATACCCTTTGATGGTATACATCTTTTTGGCAGCAAGGCTGACGAGAGCCTTGAGAGGTTGCAGACCTCAAAAGCTGCAGCGAAGTCGTTGAGCGCTGCAGTTCGTCAACCTCTGCCTTTCCGTCCTAGGGGACAGCAATGGAGGGGAGGTTCCTTTCGTTATTACTCATCCTTTAGTAAAGCGAGAGGGGCTGCTAGTCAAAGTGGCCACCGTAGGAGTGCCAGAGGTGGAAAACAAGGTACTCGAGGTGCCAAGGCCGCTCGGGCAGTTGCCTCTTTGCCCTCAGGCAATGCTGCAGCCGCTTCAGCTCAGTCCCATGGTTCGCCGGTTGGGGGAAGGCTAGCGCAGCATCTTGTAGAATGGCGTGCCATTACTTCAGATGTGTGGGTTCTGGAGATCATAGCCCACGGTTACTGTCTTCCCTTTCGGCAGAGGCCTCACGACAGTCGACCAGGGAATCTCTCTTTGAAGAGTCCGGATCCACTCCTTGCGCAGGAAATTCAAGCCCTGCTGGAGAAAGGCACCATAGAACTGGTGCCTGTAGCAGAGAGGAACAAGGGATGGTATTCCCCTTATTTTTTGATTTCAAAGAAAGACGGGGGTTTGAGACCCATCATGGACTTGCAAGGTTTGAACAAACTCCTCAGGAAGGACAAGTTCAAGATGGTTACTCTTTCTCAAGTCCTCCAGGCCCTTCAACTTCAGGACTGGTTGGTGTCTCTCGACCTCAAGGACACTTATTTTCATGTGCCGATCCATCCAAAGCACAAGAAGTACCTGAGGTTCGCGGTTAGCGACTCGCACTTTCAGTTTTGGGTCTTGCCGTTCGGATTGACCTCCGCCCCGAGGGTCTTCACCAAGCTCATGGTAATGGTGGCAGCGCATCTCAGGAAAGGGGGGGATTCACGTCTACCCCTACCTGGACGATTGGTTGATCAGGGCGCGCTCTCCCGAGCAAGTCCTGGATCATCTGTCCGTCACCTGCCACTCCCTCCACAAGCTGGGCTTCTCCCTCAACTTAAAGAAGTCCCATTTGACACCAACTCAGAGGCTCCAGTACATCGGAGCAGTGCTCGACACGTCCCTGGGGCAGTGTTTTCCTCCCCAGGTGAGGGCTTATCACATTCCGCAGATGGTACAAAAGTTCCAACATGCCCAGAGTCTCCCTGCGTTCGAGTTCTTGAGATTGTTCAGCCTCATGGCATCCTGCATTCTTCTGGTGCCAGAAGCCAAGTTGCGGATGAGATCTTTGCAATGGGCACTCAAGCTCCAGTGGTCTCAGTCCTCCGGCAGGATGTCGGACCCTGTTCAGGTGCCGCCCTCGGTCGCCCAGGACCTTCTGTGGTGGGCCGTCGAAAGCATTCTGATTAAGGGGGCTCTGTTTTGGCTGCCCTGGCCGGAGGTGACGATTGTGATGGACACGTCCCTCATGGGATGGGGAGCTCATGTCAACGAACTGACAGTCAGTGGTCGTTTGTCTCAGTCAGTGTCCAGACTCCATATCAGTCTGTTGGAGCTGAGGGCCGTTAGGCTTGCCCTGAAGGCTTTTCTGCCGACTGTGCGAGGAAAGAATGTCCTGATTCTGACGGACAACAAAGTGGCCATGCACTACCTCAATAAAAAGTGGGGGGGGGGCGGGTCACTTTGTCTGTGCAGGGAGGCGATGCAGCTCTGGTTCTGGGCAATCCAACAGGAAATTTCGATCTCGGCAGTTCATCTGGCCGGGGACGAAAACGAGACGGCGGACGCTCTGAGCAGGCAGAGCGCTATCTCTCACGAGCGGGAGTTGGTTCAGGAGATTCTCCTGGAGAACTTCGCCCTTTGGGGGACCCCTCAAGTGGATCCCTTCGCCTCCAGTGTCAACCGGAAGTGCGAAAGGTTTTGCTTGCAGGAATTTCCTCCAAGAGGAGCCTTGGGAGACGCGTTTGTGGTGGAGTGGTCATTCTCACTGCTGTATGCGTTTCCTCCAGTCCCGGTCATCCCGCAAGTGCTGCAGAGGTTACGGAGGTTCGGTTCCCGGATGATCCTCATTGCTCCGGCATGGGCCAGGAGGACGTGGTACCCGGACCTTCTCGACTTGTCCATCTGCCCTCCACGTCGTCTTCCCTACCGAGACGATCTGCTCTCACGGGAGTGGGGATCAGGTTCTCCATCCAGAGGTCAGATCCCTCAACCTTCACGTTTGGCTTCTGAAAGGTTGATGTATAAGGATTGGGACCTCCCTGAAGATGCGATGGAGGCGTTGCTTTCGGCCAGGTGGCCGACGACAAAGTCCCTGTACCGTTGCCGTTGGAGAAAGTTCTGCGACTGGTGCAGGGTTAAGAATGTGGATTCTTTTTCATGTGACATTGTTAGCCAGAAACCTGTGCAGTTCCCTTAGGGACCACTCCAAAAGGCTTAAGACTACAGGTGTTGGCAGTAAACCCAATTGGTAGCAGTCTGTACCACCCAGATTTACCCGGTAGCTGTGGCTGAGCAGCCAGACTTCTCTCAAGAAGAGTTAGACAGTATATAGAGTATACAAGATAGGTACCAAAATACAGTAGCACAAACAAACACTGACCAGAGCTTAGGTATCAAGTATGTAATTATTTATTTAAAGACACACTTAGAAACACTCTAGCACTATTATTATAAGCAAGTTCAAAAAAACACAGTCACTATTAATATATATACATCCCTTATTCCTTATTAGACAAGTCTTAGTTAACACCACTTATTTCCTGACAGAGGTGAGCGCTTAACTAAAGATGCCACTCCAATAAATTAAAGAAAAAGGGAGGGAAAAGGCAGAAATTAGGAACAGCACACAACACAATACTTTAGAAGCACTCAGCAAGGCAGGAAAGTCAAAGTCTACTTGTGAGCAAAAAGTTTGGAGGCCAGGCTCCCTTTTGGAGAGAGTAGAACACCAATGCGCCCAAGATCACACAGTTTAAAAGGCTTGGAAAGTCTTGCAGAGAGTTTAAAAAGGAATCAGTTCAGCTCAGAAAAGTTCAGTTAGCTAGCCTAGGGCCAACACAAGTGGTAAATTGAGGATTTACGAGACACCCCACACAGACCGTTGCGAGGGAGGCCAGGCGGACACAGTACCTTGAAAGTGGAGAGAATCCTCCAGCGGGGGCAGTTGTTCCTGGCAGTGGATGCAAGTCGTGGCGTCGTCCAGAGGAAGAGAAGATCTCGACGTGGAGGAAAGCTGAAGGTCGTTGCACTGCCAGGGAAGAAACCAGCCGCAGAGTACTCTGGTAAAAAGGTACAACCCTTTTATTTGCGGTAGTGGAAAAACGTGGTATCCCGGTTGCCGGGGTGCTTGGCACAGGCAAGGCGGCCACGAGATGATCGGGGAAGGCGAAAAGGCGGGCAAACTGGTTATCCCCACCAGTCAAAGGAAGAAGACTCTTGGGGATGAAGATCTCCTCTGTCGTTGGAAGAAGTGGTGAGTCGGTTCAGCAGGGCTCCACCGGTGGTGCCGTCGTTGCAGGTCGGCTCAGCTTCTCCCTCTTCGGATTCTTTGGCCCTGTGGCAACGTCTGAAGTCCGAGTCCCCAAAGCCCTGCTTTTATGCAGAAAAACCCCATTCATCAGTCCTAGTTGTCACTCAAAACATGCTAAGTGGTGAGCCGGGCGGCTCACCACTGGGCCAATCACACAAGAGTGCGACTTGAGTTGCAGAGGCAACTCAGTCCAGGGTGCCTAAACCCCCTCCTACACCCCCTGTGGTACCCAGACAGAGTGGCACCACTTATGGAGGCTTCTGTGGAGAAGCCTGCCAAAAAGTGGAACTAAGGGCTCGACTTGGGTTGGAGTCACAGAAGTGAACACAAACGCCATTTTGGAACCGAGTTCTTGCAAAAAATACCAACTGGTGAATTAATAAATAAATAAACCGGCGGTATGTTTGAGGCTATATTAAAAAGTATTAACCTCGAACAATGGGAAAATCCCATAGGAATATATTTGCGGTTGAATATAAAAAGTAGTATCCACTGCCACCAGCCAAAACTCGCTCAGGGGGGACTGGACAGTGCCCCCTCGAACAACAGACCCATGGGCAATCGAATTGCCCCTACCAGTACACCCACAATATGATGGTTTGTACTAGTTCTGTTCACAATTTAGGACTAGTAAAGCCAATGGTGACTTTACATGCCCTGGGAGAAAGTATTCAGTCCCAGAATACCCAGTCTGTTTGAGGGTCACTATGACACCCCTGTGTTAAGGCACGGAGGGTGCTGTGTAACACACATACCCAAAACATATGAATCCCTATGGAGTAAAAGATCCCATAGCCCATAAAACACATTACAAAGTCAAAGGATATCTCAAATCATGTCTAAGAGTGGAAGAAAAAAGAGTCTCACGCTTAGCAGGAGAAAAAAATAAACCCCTAAAATCCAGCAAAGCTGCTGGGGGACTCACTAGGTTTGGGAAATTAGCCTTAACAGAGAATTCTCCCTAACAGACATTCCTGTGGTTCTGTCTTTTTTGCTTTCTTTAGCCCACAGGGTGGGTATTGTTAAAGGTTACCTGGCGGCCCTGTCCATATTTAAGCGCTTGTCTAAGGGGTGTTCTTATTTTAAAATTCCTTTAATTTCTCAGTTTCTAAAAGGGCTCACTAATGTGTTCCCTCCGTCACCTTTCCAGGTGCCCGGTTAGGATTTGAACCTTGTTCTCAAGTTTCTAATGGGTACTCCGTTTGAGCCTTTACATTTTTGCCCTTCGAGACTGTTAACTCTTAAAACTGTATTTTTAGTTGTGGTCACTTCCGCTCGCAGAGTGAGTGAGTTACAGGCACTTTCAGTTAAGCCACCCTTCACTGTGTTTCATAAGGACAGGGTTGTCCTTAGAGTTTGTCCTTCCTTTCTTCCGAAGGTGGTGTCGGAATTTCATTTAGGCCAGAAGGTTATTCTTCCGGCATTTTATCCTCCTCCGCATCCTGGTAAGGACGAGGAGAGGCTCCATAGGTTAGATCCTAGGCGAGCTTTAAGTTTCTACATTTCACGCATGTCCCTGGTCAGAGTGGACAATCAACTCTTTATTGGTTACGCCGGAAGGCGTTTGGGACAAGCTGTTACTAAGCAGACTTTGTCTCGATGGATTATTTTGGCAATTTCTGAATGTTACCGTTTGGTGGGTAAGGACCCTCCGGTAGGCTTGCGGGCCCATTCTACCAGGGGTATGGATGCCTCTTCTGCCCCGCAGAGGGGTGTTCCTATTAGTAACATCTGTGATACTGCCACCTGGGCTTCGGTACGTACTTTTGTACGTCACTACTCCCTCGATTCTATCCGTGGGCAGGATCTAGCCCTTTGGCAAGGCGGTCCTTTACTCTGCAATTTGATTGGGCATTCTAAATTTCTATATTCTAAATTATTTTCCCACCTCCTTACGTTGGTACTGCTTTGGGAGTCTGTCATAGATATGGAAAACGTCGGAGGACCCAATCCCCTCGAAGAACAAGTTACTCTCTTACCTGGTAATGTTCTTTCGATGGGATGGTCTCCCTCACAAGTCCTTGAAGGTGAGCAGAGAGGCATTAAATCAGCGCTGGCCTAGGTGCCGACCGGTCTTGCTGAAACTGGAGAAACAGGCCATTAAACGTGAATTATACTTTTCTAGCGGCCCCAATTCGGGGCTCTTCTTAGAGCAGACTGACCCCTAGTTCACTAATAGAAACCAGTAGATCATACACTTTGGAATGTGTCTCTCCTACGAACACAGTATCCTTGCTGAACAAGTGCCTTGTGTTCTTCATAACAATGAAACATTTCTGCTTACTGCAAATTGCAACGGTTGCTAAAACGAGTAATCTAGATTGAGTAAGAAATGTGTTATAATGTGTCATATTTGTCAATTACCGAACCCTAGCTCAAGAAGATACATTATGGGCGGTCTTGATGTGTCACAAAGAGATTGTATGATTGTCTTTTTATATATATGATACTGTTGTAGAAATGTTCGCTCTCTTGCGTCTCACGAGGTCTGGGTGACACACGTTGCGAGACCTTAGACCCCAGTCGGCAAACTGAGAATATATTTGCTTTGCAATAAACCCTAGTACTTGGACATCGAACCTCGTGCCTGTCGTATCACTGATGTATGGTGATTGTGCCTTGTTTCCATATGCAAGGGTCTTCAGGGCTTAGCACCCTTGGCCTCCGATGCTGTTTATTCTAGCACTGGAGCCCCTGGCGGCATACCTCAGATATCAATATGAGGAGGTGGGCATCACAACGAAGGGTGGACAGCACTTGATATCACTGTATGCTGATGACATGCTGTTGTATCTAAGGTACCCTGAAGAAAATCTACAATATATACTACAGGTATTAGATCGATATGCATTAATATCGGGTATAACAGCAAACCCACGGAAGTCCTTGATATTCCAACTAGGGAGATATATAGGAATGCCTCAGGGTAGGTTACCAGTGTTACAGATTGAATGGGCGGTAGGCACCTTCAGATACCTGGGGATAAATGTGTATCACAAGATTGGAGATGAACATAAGAATAATACAGAGCAAGCAGTAGAAGGGATTCAACGCAGTATGGCATTCTGGACAAGGTTGCCCCTAACCATGATGGGAAGAACGGCACTACTTAAAATGATAGTATTGCCCAGGCTACTACACAACTTTGCAAAAGTCCCGTACCTGATAACTAAACGCTTTTTTAATAAACTCCACAACATGTGTAGAGGGTTCATCTGGCATAATACTAGAAATCAGGTAGCCCTATGGAAGTTACAAAACCCACATGATCGGGCTGGTATTAAACTACCCAATTTTGAGGTGTATTATCTAGCGAGCCAATTACAATATGTAGCCAGATGGCTCTCCGAAGACACCACTTCGGAGTCCAGACTATTGAGGGCGGAATGTACACCATATTTCTTAAATGAATGGATGTGGGTAACTGAGCCCTCGAAAAGAAGAGCGGCATTACTCACCCTAGGTAGGAAGATCTGGCAAATTACCTGTGTAATGCTAGGAAGCCGGACACTGTGCTCCCCGCAGGTACCTTTGGTGACATTAAAGGGGATAAATGATCAATTGAGATGTGCCATAATGTAATACTGGGAGAATACTTTTTTCTGTAAATTTGTAAGTACAAGACCACCGCACTCCGGTCCCGTACTTTTTTTTAAAGCCTATCTGTCTTGTGTCTAAAATGTGAGTGGCATCCATCTGTTCCTGAATGTGTAGTAATACCAGTGACGCAAAGATTTGTGAGTCAGCGTCCGCTATAGCTATTGGTCTATAACTAGTGAGGTTTAAACGGCTACCTGTTTTGAAGATGGGAAGACCAAATGATAGTTTCCATCAGTGTGGCCTTGTCTTTGTTTTAATTACATCAGAAAAAAAGAAGGAAAATAACTCTTGACCAGAAAGGTACACTGTACTTCAGAATCTTATTAGATACATTATTAGGACCTGGTGTCCTTGAATTATTTGATTTCACAATCAATCGGGAGACATTTTCAACTGTTGTCTATTTTCCAATCCAAGCCCTCCTTACTTAGATTATCATGCCAAATATCACTCCCTTTATATACATTTTCAAAATGATCTATTCATACTGTCTCCTCTATAGAATTAATGACCAATTGTATTTGAGTGGTCTCCAGGTTAACAAGCTCCCAAAAATTGGATGAGTTGTAAACCTTAAGAGAATTTAGCATGTCTTCTCCATCCTTCTGAGACATCTTTCCCCCTATGAAATATCAACCAATGCTAGTATTGTTGCCTAACTAGCTTGAATTTCCTGTTCTTCACCTCCTTCTTAATTTATCATTCTTTTTTGCGCATTAGTACTTTACAATCATGAACCTGGATATCTGAAGAATGTCTGATTCTGTCTGTCTGTGGTTAGGACTAAATATGTTCTTGTCCTTCATCTTTTCAATATTTTTCATCAAATACCCTGAAAAATTTGTAACAGAAAACCTTATTACTCTTTTTTGAAATACTGATGCGTCATAATCCGATATCATGGTTGTCATGAATTATGTTACGTTCTGCTGCATCCATTTCACTCTGAAACCTATTGTATTAACCATAATATAGTTATCTCCACAAAGTAAATCGCATTCTCCCTTGATGCCAAACAATGAAAGTATACGGTAAGCATTCAGTGATCACTGCATGGAAATTCTCTGTTAAAACTTCTTCATACATTTGCTCAGTTGGCATGAAATAAAGATGTAATCAATCACTGATGATGCCACCCTTTGCTTTCCAGGTTGGCTAGTTGTTGGCCACCATCTCCAATTCCCAAATATTCGCAAAGTTTAGCCACAGTGATCCTCAGAATATTCTATTACCACCTTAGATGTGTGTTCCCTTACATGTACACTCAATACCTCCTCTTCCAAAGGATCTAAATTGCAATCAGCATTTAGGTCACCAGCTATAACGATTTGTCCCCCTTGGAAATCATATAGCCACCGATCAATTAATACCCTCAGGATAGATAAATCACCCTCTACGTGGTTATCTGTATACTCCAAGGAGTACCAATACACATTTATTATCATGTGAAGAATACTTCTGGTGCCTTCTACACAAAAGGGGGCTAACAACATAGTTTGACACTTGCCACTCCCCCATTTTCTTAATCGGTTTACCTTGCCAATAGCCCAGAAACAGACCTCCTTTGGGATGGCCACTCTGACCCCCATTCGCATGCACACAAATAGTATCGAACCCATCCAACATTAAATTCCCTTGAGCCCAAGTTTCCTGTAGCAGGATAAAATCTCATTAGGACAGTTCTTCTATGAGTTTTACATTCTTTAATAGTTGTGTGAAGCCACACGAGTTCCAGCACAGGAGACTAATAGTCTCTGTAGAGCTAAATTTGTTTGCCCAACGATTTTAGTTGTGAAATTGAATCGCGTAAAGACATGGCCATACATCGCCATTCTTGTACTTCTAAACCCTCAGATCCCTCTTTGGGCAAATACTCAATTTTGGAGGATTCAGCATAGTCCGCTTCCGCCCTATATGAATCTGTTCTCATATCAACTTGGTCAGATAAAGGGTTGAAATTCAAAATGTCGAACCCTCTTTTCTGTAGTTCCCCTACCACTTTCAGCAGCAAAGACCTTACCAGTGGAGATGGTATGACAAGTTGCACATAATCATACCTCTGTCTGTGTATATAATCCACCAATAGAATGTTCGCTAATGAAATTAAACTCAGTTCTGGAATATCAGCAAATGGGGACAAAATATAGGGTCTGTTCAGAGAATAAGGTCCACCGTCCGCGAACAAGTAACTCATTATGAGGGTAGGAGTCTCAGGGTATACAGGCTTTCTAAGATCCTCTTCCCTACTCCCCATTCTTCTGCTCTCATATTCTCCTATATTTTCTCCTTCCTGACTTTTGGTGTCTTGCCCACTTCCTTTACCCTGTACATACTTGTCATCTTTGATTATATTTTTCGTCCCAAACCTACTTTCTATTATCCGTTTCATACCTTCATCATCCAGACCCTCCTTTTTCTGACTTCTTCTATTTTCTATTACTTTTGATGTATTTACAACCAGATTTGCATTCCTTCCAAACTAATTAGTGGATTTTATTGCTGCCATAGTGTTTATGACCGTTTTTGACACCCTATTTGTACAGTTCTTTCCATCTTTCTTTCTCGTTTGGTGCCCCAAACATATGTTTATGGAGTATACTGTATCCCTTCTTTCTACTGGTACAGGTCCTTCTATTGGAGTCACTAGCTGATGACTATGTGACCCAATACTGTGAAAACAGAAATGGTGTGCACTGTGACATCTCTATGAAAACAAAACAAGAATGGCAGAATCACAAAGACGCAGGAAATCAGGTCATTTCAAAGGAAAATTGCATCTTTATTCATGCCTTGCATCTGCCTTGCAAAACGTCACTAATCACTATACAAGCAAGCAAATCAGCACTCTTTAAGCATAAGTGCATATATCCCAGCCCTTCCGGCTTCACCTAGCCATGCTTTCAGACTAGCTGAGCCTAACTTACTGCATCTCTAGCAATGCTCTCTCTAACATTAGCAAATAGCAAAACCCCTACCATCTCTCAGCATTTCAGTCCCCACACAGTTCTCTCAACCCTGCTGATGATGAGACAGCTCCCTTCCATCTAGCACTCTCCAACAGCCCTCGAACACACTCCTACTGTCCTCTACTGCCATCTGAATATGCCATCTAATGCTGATCTCGTTTCCATCTACTCAACAGAAACCCCACAGTTTTATACATGAGCATTGTGGTGCTGTGACGCACTCTCATTACATATGTGCACTGTAAGAATTTCATAGACAGCACGTCTACCTACGTACACTTCTATACTTCGTGCGTGCAGATGTTTGTTATAGCATGGACTGTACCAGTCACAGTGACATGTCTCTGTAAGTTATTCTAAGAACGGCAAGCGATCGCTAGCATTCTTGCATTGAGATATTGAGGCAGCAGTCTCGTTTGCTTGCAGAACCCAAAACATTCTTTCTCCTACATAGCTAAAACCTTTTCTCTTTGCAGTCAGCCAGCTAAGACCATCTGTAACATAGCTGATTGTCTGCCAAGACTCAAGAATGTTATCAAAACATTTCACACTGTGCAAAAACAATTCTCCGCACACTCGGCAAGCTGAATTCACAGATGGACAGACACAAGGCAGATCATCTTCTCTAGCGCCTAAAAGCTAAGCTATATTGTGCTATAAATAACAAATTTAACATAATCACAGCATATATGGAACCATTATAGCTTAGAGCAAAACTATAGTGTAAACATGGCCATTCTAATTGAATGCAAAATGAATGCATGACTATTAATTTAATGGATTAATCACATGAACATGCAGTTTCACAATACATTGGACACCATTTCCCAATAACGTGTCTGATGAATATTTCTTAGAGACAGCTGACACTGGTATAACTGTTCTAAAGACAGTGGCTGGGTTCTTAAATATCTAAGATGTAATTTATACCATATTCAATTGACTTCAATTGCATTTCTATCCTTCCAGTCTTTTTTATTTTTCATGACATCAGATAGGCTATTTTCTCCTTCCTGATATTCACTTTGTGTAGCCTGGTCAATCCTGAATTTCATCGACCTAGGGCTAGCGGAGGACACTTCCTGAGCTAGTGTTGCATCTGCTACAACTGCAGTGGGGTATCTGAGTATCACATCCTCCATGCAATCCTCCTCAATCATATTGCGTAGTCCCTTATCCCTGAGGAACTTTGTGGAGGAATGATTCTGAATCTTTTGCTCCTGCCCTCTTTTTCTGTTAGTTTTTTTTCTTGTTTTTTTTTGATAATTTTACTTAAAATTTTGTTTCATCCACTTGCACTATAGGTGAGGATTCTGGAGCAATTATTTCTTCACTAGCTCCGGTCCCCGTTAATCTTCCTTTACCAGGTCCCCCCTTGGATATCTCTTTTGCCAGAATTTCTATTATTTGGACAGCATCATCATCCTAGGTGGAAGCTCCCCTTCCTTGCCTACATTTAGGCCCCTCTCTCTTACTAGGTTCATTGTGCATTAGTGGTTCAGATTACTTTTTTGCCAAATTATTTGCAATAATTCACTTAATTTATCGGGAAGCAAACCTACCACCTTTTATACCTCATTCAAAACACCTGTTTGTTTAATTCTCGTATAATGGCTCCACTGTGTAACCCCAGTGTCGTCGTGAACTCACACATAGTTTAGTCCTTGTTGGGGCTATCTACAATTTCATCATTGTGTATGGATAGCCCCAGCAAATTTATCTCGCCACTTCGAAAAATTTCAGGTGTGTCGATAAAGAACTATTAAGGCTTTGTCCTATATGTGGCTTTTTAAGAATTTCTGGAAGATTATGGTTAGAATCGTTCCCCCCCCACCCTCTCTTATGCGGTCTTATGGAAATAAAGATTGGGAGGAATTAGAATTTTCGATTATTTTTATTAATAATTGTTTTTGTTTTTAAGCTCTTGTGAGCGTAACTGCGCACATTCAAGAAGCTCGTCCTCATTGTCGGAGGGAGGTAGTAGTGGTAAGGCTACAGCCACCGCCAGGCTAGCACTCCGCGTATTAATGGCAGCGGGCGTGTCGAGCGCAGCATCCTTATTTACAACAGCCATTTTCTTCTTCATTTTTCCTTCCGGTATCTCACCACCCCTTGGCATATGACCAAACCGGCTCTTAAGATAGCCCGATTTGCATACAGGGTTGAAACATCAATGCTGTGTAGAATACTACGCTATTTGTATAGTATGTGAGTTAAAATGTTGTACCAATTTATAAAATACAGAGGTAAACACAGACACGTGTCTGCAAGGCTTCAGTTCTTTGCTCGCTCGAAGCATAGATTATAAATTATAAGTTACTCTGCAGCTTTGAGAGTATACTTAGCAGCCTCATAATTACTTATGAACACAACACTTTACAGGGAACTCACTGTCACATATAAATTTAGACTCTGCTCCCCGCTCCAGGTAACAGGCAACATGCACTTCGGTGCACAATCGCAGTACGCGCACATGCCCAATAAGTAGAGAATCTTGTTAGGAGGGTGCAGGGCCTAAATAAAAGGAGAATAAGGGTGTATTAGAGTTGTAAACAGCAATAGATTACTCCTATATACTTTCAGATGTTTACAAAGAGTCTCTGTGTCAGTCTGGTGGTGTTCATACCACAATCAGCTAGTTCATCCATGTAAAAAAAGATGACAGCAGCATTTTCCAGCAGCGTCGACAGTAGGCAACAGGCACTTTGGTGCAGTTCCACTTCCAACCCATTATGCTTTAAATGTTGTATAGATGCAAACTAATGTGTACTTCAAAATTGTCCCAAACACATAAACTTAAATTCACATAGGTGCATTTGTTCGACATCAGTTGGTCTGTGGAGCCAAAAGTAGCTCCCTGGCAGCTGTTGGCATCAAGCTAAACTGGCTCTACTAGGCTGCAAGCAGGAGATTAATAGCGGCCAGCTACCCTCAGTTTAGAACCCTGCAGTGGAGTCTAGAAAGAGGTAGCACAAGCCATGGGAAAAACTTTTTTGTCTGTTACCTTATTGTAGCAGATGTCAGGACCAGGAGTTACTATAGGGCTAGGGGACCAGATGAATAGGCAACCGGTACGAACCCCTAGCCTTTGCCCTTCACCGGCTGCCTGCGCAAGGCTTCACTGGGGTAATTGTAAAAATCGGATTGAAGGATGGTTCCAGTGATTTCCTAGGCCCATAGGAGCCTGTATTTCCCAAAGGAATTGCAATGCTGGAAACGTTTATCGCTAGGTTCTCAAATCTTTCATTTTGTCAGTGGTGTGATTTTGGAATAGAAGATCTCAGTATTTGCCGGAATGAGAGAGAAAACATGATAAATTAGTATAATGTAATTTTATGGTACTTTTTGCTACTGCTGCAACAAGGAAATGAAACAATAACCAGATTGTGCCAATGGATTTATAGGAATGAGTTTACTATTGATCGTGATGTATTATTTCATATGTGCTAATGAATTATTTAGAATGTATGTATGTGGGAAAGTTTCTTTGAAAAATTTAACTATATTGTATTTGGATCACTTGGATGCAACTGTCCCACACACTATAGTAGCTCTGCTACTGGAGAACAAAGCACAATACATGCCGGTGTCATGACGAAGTATGAAATGCTGCTGTACATTTTCTTAAACATCATACCGACTAGTCAGTTCTAAATTCAGCTTCACTGTTAACGACTCCCTTACACGGAGAACCACATGACTTTGAATAGCATGACTGTGTAGCAATAACTTACTAACTCCTACAGGCCAGATAAGTCTTATTTGACATTCTACTACTGAATCCCGAACTGATATACATTGTGCACAGATTATATATTAGAAAAGAAAAAAGTTAACTGACAGTAAGTTATGCAGTTTGTACATAGCAGGAAGTAGTATAAAGCAGTAAGTTGTCCAATGTTTTTTCAGCACATGTATCATGTTTAGTAGCACTGATGCGTGCATGTGGGCTTACAAAACAGTCTGTTAATATTTACACTTATTCAAGATATGCATTAGAGTAACACATGGCTTTGGACAACTATGCAAGCAAAGAGGCTATCTGATATGATCAGGTTTCCCAACAAGAAAACACAGCTATGTACCATTCCTTTTAGACATCCTCATGTTACCCCATCAGCCATAATGAATGAGTTGCACACAAATCCGTTAATGACAAGATTTCAAGTGGGAACACATTGACAGATGCTGCTCCTAAACAGATGGCCGTTTAAAAATAAAAAGTGAGACACAAGCCCCTCCCTTTAACATAACAGACCAGTTAGCATATATTTAGGATATTGCCACAGGGTCAGAAAAAGACTCCTGGTCAAGCAGATGTTGTTGCTTGCATGCTGATACCTTTTGGTGATACAAACTCGGTCAGTGTAAACCACCAAAGATTCTTTAGTCCTACTTGCCTCAGTTCTACCATGGATTTGCTCATGTGGGAAAGGCCCGTATGATCACCACACCAGGCTGGTACACCCCAAACTTTACATCCATTGCACAAGCTAATTTCAGACAGTTTGTCGTCTGCCAGCAAATATGGTGGCAAAGCTGTACAGGCAAAACAAAGTGAATCTTATTTAACTTCACAAATGCAACAAATATCTTCATTTTTTGGTGATTAAAGACACCTTTTCTGGCTGCACCCTCTTCTTCCCTATCCCTTTGCTTCTTCTAGACCACTCCACCACACTTTGATGCTCACTCTACCCTCCTACTCACTTCTATTCCTTCCCTCACACCCCTCTTACCTCCACTCTATAACTCCCTTCTCCACACAACACCCTCCTCCCCACTAAATGTGCCCCATCTCTGCCAATCTGTCAACCGCTTACTCACACACACACTTCTTTCACTCAGTTACATACACTTCACATACACTTTTTGCCCTTTCTCACCTCTTCACGCTTGCTACACTATTGTGCACTCTCACACCGCAGTACCACTTACACTCACCAGCCAATACCTCACCTTCTCCAGAAATTGTCTCTGCACTCTGCTGCTCCATCCCCCTGTTGGGTTTGTGTTCCACACCTCCACTTCGTCTGTCCTCACCCGAACAACCCACAGCTTTCTGCTTCCTGTCCTTTATGTCCCACCTTTTTCCTTCCATTGGTCTGTTTTCCCTGTTCAATCTATGTGGGCTTTCGATGCCCAGGAATCGGTGCAATTTGTGAAAACAATAAACGGGTGACTAATCCCTGCCCACTTTCTCCACATGGGCTCGCTGCGGTGTAGCAAATGGCACCCTGCAAGCAAGCTTTCCCAGTTTGTGTTAGTGGGCATTTGTCCATGCTCCTGGAAAGAAAATACAGTTCAGATCATTGGTTATATGTTGCTGTTTACTCCCGAGCGGCCTATGATACACAATAACATTTGGCCAGTAGAGGACTAAGTCAGCAAGTTTAGACTACAAGATGGCTCCGGACTAGTTAAGTACGTTTCTGCATAGGTTTGAAAACGTATTGAAATTTTTTCCTAAGGTATAGGAAATCAAGGATGTAAAAGTAATTTAGATATTCTAGAAACATACTTTGATGAAAAGACTTGTCAGGTTACGCACCAGTATTCAACCCTGTGCCCATCTGATGTTATATGTGAAAGAGAAAGTATTTAAGATAAGCCTATCATTGTACAGGGCTAATACTTTTCTCTGTCATTTTCTTAAGATTGATTGTATTGTAATTATCTAAATAGCAAGGGCAAAGTAAGCATGTATACAACCAGACCTCCAACTACAGCTGCAGATGAATGTTTTATTTTGATAAATGGAAGATTGTTGATGTACTTCAAGATGTTGATGGCATAGAAAGAGAGATTGACATCCTGATGAACACTGATTTTTAGACTGTAGTCAGGGGATTAATACAGGCCTGGCCTTTTCGAGCAGGGCCCAGGAAAGCCCTGTCATGTAACAATAAGAGGAATATTGTTAATTTGATAGCACTGCACTCTTTTGAAAAAGGGAGCATTGTGAGAGAAAATCTGTTTATTTTATCATGTGATCATTCTGTTTCCAAACACATGCAGCATTAGTATCTGCACGTGTTACTTTTATCAGCTAGTATATAATACAGGGTGTTGGTCATCGTCCTTTAGTTAAGGTGATACCTATGATGAGCCATAGGAAACCTCGAAATTCTATTGCTAATCCCCTTTGACTTGGTGGACAGATTTGGCTGATATTTTCCAAACACATTTTGTCACATGTCTACCCTTCCTACCCCGGTGGGGAAAGTTTGGGAAACATTCTTTAAAAAATTAAAAAGTTCTTTAGAAAGTAAAAAAGCGGTTTTCGGCCTACTCCTATTCATTGTTCCAAATTTTGTGAAAACCGCCTGGCGGAATTGGACAAAATAAGAAACGACTTGGGCACACAGCATTGACTTAAATTCCTTGACTGGTTTGTGGTGAATCCATCCAGTAGTTTTTAAAATACTCAATAGAAGGAGGTGCCCTATGCTCCTTAAAACCTTTATATCTGCAATGGTGCTTTGGAGCAGAGCCCTGAGAGGGGATGGATTTGGATTACATTTTCTAAATGAAAAAGTTTGTCAAGGGCCCCCCAAACTGGAAATTTCTGGAACAGTTGGTTAAACAATGAAAATGTTATGAAGAGAATATAAAAGGCAGTTTTCAGCCTACTCTCATTCATTTGCCCATAGAGAAGAAGTGCAGTATTTGAACAGTTGTAGAAGATTTGGACCAAATAAGAAACAATTTGGGCACAAAGCACTGACTTAATTTCCATGACTGTTTTGCAGTAAATCCATCCAGTAGTTTGTGCCCCTGTTCTTTAAAAACGTTTTATATATATGTATATATAACGACCCTGGTGCTTTGCAGCAGAGAGGCTTTTCAGAATAAAAAGCCACTTTCTTTTTTTTTGTGCTCGATGCAAGAGAAGGCAAAAATGAAAGAAATCAGAAATCTATTTGCAGGAGGAAAAAGGATGCCATCAAGTTTTGGAATGAACTCCCCCATGACCTTAGAGTCTAATAACATTCTCGACTTCAGAAAGAGGCTCAAAACTCTTCTGTTTATTTAGTCCCTCTTTGGAGAACACTAATTGTTTTGAACGACAGCGCTTAGATGGCCTAGCCGTAGGCGCTTAATAAATACCAATACCAATAGCAATAACAATCACATCAGGCTAGCTAGAGGTCTTGAGTGGGAAAGAAGACACCATGTGAAGTTGGGGATTTGGAGGTGGTTTGGAGAGCCAGTTGCTGGTAGAAAATTGTTGGTTTATCTGGGAAGACTGTGGGAATCTCACAAGATTACAGCGGCAACACTGCAAGACGTGCTCAGAAAATGTGTCACACGAAGCGATGAGTTATGGGGGTAATGGAAAAGTGTTAGGGAGGGAGACAGCAATTGAGTGGAGTGAGGGGACCTAGAAAAAAGAAGGAGGACACATGTTGATTGTCTGAGCATTTTTTCCCGTTATCACAGGAATTGGTGAACCGCCACTCTGCAGTAGTAATTTCTGTTATTGTGAATGATTACTGTGAATTGATCATGCAAAAAAGGGGTTAGATCTGCAGTGCTTGCATATACTGTGCAGGGGACAATGTGTGTTTGGTAACAAATGAATGGTGTGACATGGCTAGTGGGCCCAAAAGAAAGCTACTGTTGCAACATGTACAGACGCCATGGCCGAAGCCCATAGCTAGTGAGACCTCAAGAAACTAAGTGTGTTAGTTAGGCAAAGCTGCTGGTTTGTGCTGTGAGAGAGCTGCTGCTGTTTGTTCTCTGTTTAAAGTGAGCTTGTGAGTTAATGTGGTATTTATTTAACTGTTAGAGCACAATTGCAGTCTTATCAAATTGTATCCTTCCATACCCACACTGCACGTAGAGACTTTTAAATAGGTTTACATTTGTTTGCTGTGTGCTTTAGGGTTCGAAACTACATCTCCCATGCTCCACTCTGTTGGGCTCATATTTAATTGCCCATCAGGCGCGCCAATGTGTTAGGCACAGCTGATGATTTGCACTAGTTTGTGCGAGAAGTGCTGTCCAAGCGTCTTTTTATTGGTGAACTTTAAGATTGTTCCTTATTGTTGCTTTCTTGCTTTTTCTCGTCTATGAAGAGTTTGTCTGTTTTGCCAAATGTGCATCATCAAGCTATATTTCAAAATATCTAGGGATGGGTCTGTATTCATCGGCGGCCTCCTCTGGCATGCCGTTGAATCATTTTGATACCTGTGAATTGGTCTAGAATAGTTTGCATTAATTAGGTTGCACCCGCAGTTGTTTGTGATTCTGAACGAAATTGTCTTTTGAGTTTGGTTGTAGGCACTGCACTTGTGTGCCCTATGGCTGATGACTCTGAGCACACGGCACAAGCCCAGCTGCATACCACTGTAAATAGTAAAACTAATTTTGATTCTACTTTGTGTGTATCGAATATTGCAAACACTCTTTGCACTCAACAGCACTGCTGCTTTTGTCTAAATACCCGTTCTCTGGTGAAACATTCTCTTGAGGTTGCCGACTTTATTCAAGATCACCATATTGCTGGTAAAATGGCTAAGCAGGTTAAACGCTAGTCGCTGTGATCTGTATTTGATCTGCAGGTGGCAGGTTCAAATCCTGGCACGGCCAGCTCAGCTTTTCATCCTTCCGAGTCCAATAAGTGAGTACTAATTTCGAATGGGTAATAATAGTACTGTATGTAAATATGTTTTATGTAAAGCCCTTTAGCTTAAAGGGGTATATAAACCACACATTATTATAATATTTATTATTGACATCGCCTTTTTAACAGAAACCTGTCTTTCTTCAACTTCAGGGCCTGGTTTGTCACTAGATGTGCCTCATGGCTATTCTGTTTTAATGGTAACAGAACCTCCAGCATAGGAGGTGGGGTTGCTATTATTTATCGGAAATCCTTACATGTTCACCAGTTGGCTATGGAAGCCACAAATGGTACTGAATTATTGCTCGTCAGGCTCAGTTAACCCTAACATGTCTTACAGTTTTACTATATAAGCCGCCTCACATTACTGACCTGTTTGAGGAACAATTTTTATCATAACTACATTCTTTTATCAAAACCTCTGCGAAAGTTATTATTTTAGGAGATTTTAATTTGTGGTTGCATGACACTCATGATTGAAGGCCTGCACCTTTAAATCTGGCTCTTTCTAATCTTGTTTTTATGCATGCTATCTCAAAGACTACACATAAGAATGGCCACCTTCTGGATTGGTTATGCACTCACGGCATCCTAGTTGAATCCCTGGAGATTTTACCTTGCCCATGGTCAGACCATTTTAATATATTGTTCTTGGTAATGTAGGTCTAATGCCATGAGTTTACCCCCAATTAAGATGGTGACTATTGAAAGCTTACAGAAAATTATGCCTACTCCGCCTATATCGTTCTGGGAGTACACTAGCACTACCTTGGCCACTAGCTCGTCATCTGAGGATTTGGCATTATGATATAATCATATATTATGCTCTGCCCTGCCTTGACTCTATTGCACTTAAGAGGATTTGTAAAACTATCCTGGAGGCCTGCACATCGCAATCCTGGTACACTCAGGAATTGCGTATTTTGCGGGCTCAAACACATTAAGCCTATCGCTGGTGGCAAAAGCCATTTTCGAGTATTGATAAAGATTCTTATTCTGAATCTGCTAGGCTGTATAAGAGTTCTGTTACATTAGAGCAAAAAACAGTATCTGGACAACCATATTAATCGGGATGCTTACAAATCTAAGGAACTGTTTTTGATTTGAAGAGAACTTGAGCGACCTGATGTTAAGACGCCTGATTCGATTATTAAGGGCCAAGTTTGGTGCATTGGTATCCAGCAGGCCCTTTTTATGGTAGTCATCTCACTTAAAGCAATTCCTATCCAGAAGAGGTCTGGAAAATTACAAATTGTCTGGAGACCCATGTCCATCTAGAATTATTAAATATTGTGTGGCTGCTCTAGCTCTGCTGATCACCGACTTTGAGTATTTATGATTTTCATCAGAATCTGTACCTAATTGCATTATACAAGTGTGGATTAGATTTTTGATTTAAAAAAATAACTCACTCGACCCTAACATCCCCACGAATTACAGACCGATTACAAGTGTTCCTTTTCTGTTCACGATACATGGCCTTCTTGCATACCTACAGCTGTAAGCCCACTTGGAAGAGCCCGGTCTTCTTGGATCAAGATAATCTGGATTCAGTGCCTATAATTGCACTGAATCTGCTCTTTTAGATTTGAAGGTAACTATGACTCAAATCATGGATAATGGTAGGATGGCCCCTCCTCATTCTATTAGAGTTATCAGCAGCATTTGAACCGGTTGATTTTAACATTTTATTTAATAGAGTTCAGTCTATCGCTTATCTCTCTGAAAGGGCAGCTGATTGGGTTTTATCTTTTTTAGCAGTTCGACAGGCACGCGTTTCCACAAAACCTGTGCGTAGTCCCCCTGTTGAGCTAATCTGTGGATTTCCACAGGGCTCCTGGCTGTCGCCCACTCTTTTTAATATTTTCATGAAACCCCTACTTGATATTAGACAAGCAGGATATTTTATACACCAACTATGCTGATGACACGCAAATTGTGATTCAGGTCACTGGTGATTACTCTACTGATGTCATGAGAGTTGAGACATTGTTCACCTTATTCAAAGCTGGATGGCCTAAAATTCTCTAGCATGTAGGCTCTGGAACCACAAGCTGAATACTGCTGCACCTACCGTCATTCCAGGCACATCGAAAATGTTTTTGCACCCAGTATTTTCCCCTATCTTTATTGTGCCTGTGTTTATTATGCAGAGGAGACATTTCTCAAGGACAGTATGTGTAGTGACCATCATTCATCTTCTACCCATGTTAGCATTTTTGTGTATTTGGCCATGTTGTAGGGGACCCCTTATTAACTTTTTATAAACAACCACTTGCGGTTGCTCTAAAAGCACCTTTGCTTTACAGCTGATCAGTCCTTCGGCCCAGCCTTCTGCGGTGATTACCTGTTTTTTTATTTGTAACTGGCCTCTCACCCAACATCCAGGGATTTCTCATCCTCCTTTACCAGTACATTTCAAATATTGGTGGTCTTCTGTTTTTATTTCCCCTCTTCTTGGACCTGATAATATATAACTTATTAGCTTGTGTTGTGTTTTGACATCTCTCATTCCTGACACTGTTTTTGTGAAATTATCATCACGTGGATAATTTTCTTTTGCTACCTAGTGCATGGAGGCACTTCTGTCCTGAAATTGACTTCTGGTCATACATGCAGCAAGATGTGTAAGGCAGTGTGCTATGTGTGCAGGGAGGAACTTGTGGTGTAAGGTATGAGAGAACACACAAAACAGCTCTCATCTGGCGTCTCTCTCCGCACTCGGCTTATATGCTGGTACCACACATATTGTTCGATACATGAACAATATTATCAAAATGTTGTTCTATAAAGCGTTGATCATCAATTATACTCTTTTTGCCCTCCTCCCTGGACTGCTATGTTTGGGACATATCTCATGGGTTAGTTTAGTTGGCATTGCTATAAGTATTGTACTGGTGTTAACATCATGGAGAACATGAAAGGCTGGTCCTGCCTTGCTGTATGTGCTATAGTGTTGCACTGTGAACCAGTAAATAAAGTACAGACACAAAAAGTAGATACATGTTTCTCCTATCATGATTGCTGGGGTATCTACCTTTTGTAGATACCTTTGGGTATATGATCTTCTAGGCGCTAAAAGAAAATGGGCCTCATTACAAGCCTGCCAGTCTGGAAACAACAGTACTGGTAAGCTTGCCGGTACCGTTTTTTCCAGACCGGCAAACTACAAGTTCTGCGAGCGGAAGCCTTTCCGCCCGCCAGGTCTGACCTGGCGGGCGGAAAGGCACCCGCTCGCAGACCTTGACGGATGCACCAGCACTGTTGCACACAGTGCCGTTGCATCCGTCTTTCCCATTCCCATTGAGTCCAATGGGACTCGAATGGGAATGGGGATTTTCTTTTTTCCGTCGCCCTGCCCTAGGGACCGCCGGGCCGTGATGCCCTGGTAAGTCCCCATTGCCAGAAAAAAAAATGACTCCTGCGGCAACCATGCTCTTTTTCCGGCACGGCTACCGCCGGAGTCATAATGAGGTCCAATGTCTCATCTCGTTCACCGAATGCATCTTTCTGCCAGGGGAAATGTTTCTTAAAGAGCAAGTGTTTACAGGAAAAACCTTGTTCAAAGTGAGAGGAAGTTTCTAGAACAATATACGTCTTGATGTTAAATAACAATAGTGTCATCTCTCGGGGGCGTGGCTTGGTGACGAGGCTGGTGGCATGGCTCCGTTGAAGCTCCCGCCTCATCCCATCCACCGACAGCGAATAAGCCGGTTAAACCCAGCGGAAAACTCCAAGAAGCTACAGATGGCGTAAGGAAGAGACTGAGTACCAGACGACAGAAATGTAGACTGCTCTCTTTACCAACAACGCTCCGAAATTGCTGGCACCGGGGTCGGATGATTTCTGCACATGGAAAATGGCAGCTGCATCCTGCTGGTGCGACACATAGGCTGAGATGGGGAGGAGCTGAATTATCTGAAACGGCCCAGGCTCTCCATGGGTCAGCGGCACGCTGCAAGAAAGCTCTCCCTAATGCCTGATTGTCAGCGGAGCTAATGGGAAGGCTTCTGTTGCTGCAGCAAAGCGGGCATGATTAAATACCCCAACGGACTGGGAGCCTCCTGACATCACAGCAGGGACAGCGGGTTGAATCCGCATCGAGAGGCCGGTACGGGCTGGGGCACTGCTCTGTTCGGCGCGCAGACGTCAGTGGACAAGTCCCGGGTTATGCCTCAGCAGCGGACCGAGCCTCAACAACGACCCACGGAGTCGATAGACGCCTACAGCTGCAAGAGAAGCCCCGGCTGTGCCTCGGATGGCTGAACACCCTACTGAGGTGAAACTCTGTCACCCCCCGGAACTGCATCCCGGCAGCCCAAGACGCCGCCGAAATGAAGTAAGTCTGCCACATTATACTTATGGAGAATATGCCAGATTAGCTACACAAGGAATAATTATGACGGATCCATAGCTCGGGAGTTGCATCCCAATCAGTGATCCAGCACAGGTCTAGGAGCTGCGCAGCGGGGCCTGCTCCCTCTGATCCCATGGGAGGAGGAACATTGGAAGGGCTGATAGCGCCAGCGGGGTAGTAGAGCCACTATGGTGACCCAGTGTTGAAGCGCCCAGTGCCGGGAAGGGACCTAGAAGGCAAACCAAAGGAGTCTCTAAGCTGAAGCCCCACATCCCGCCAAAAGTGTCACTGGTTGAGAAGGCGAGACCCCCCTCCCCCACTAAAACGTATTAAACCACATAGCTGGGCAATAAACCCACGCTATAGCAGAGCCTCCAACCCTACAAAGCACAAGCAGCCCAGCTCGGCCCGAAACAATGGAGGCATCGGGGGTTCCGATCGACGCACCCTGAAGGAGTCGTCAGTCCTCTGCTCAGTGCTGCTCAATCCGAACTGTAAGGACTCCACCTCGAGATATGCCCACAGCTCAGGGCAACTAGCAATAAGCATCTTCCTGGCCCTGCGCCTCGCAGGGGGGTGGGTTTCAAGGCTCCACGGTCGCCAATTCTCCAGTCCATCTGGGACTAGAACAGGCTCAGAAGCGTTCAGTAGGCCCAGCCGGAAGGAAGAGCCAGGGCAGCAAACAAAGTAGGATCGAGACTGCTGCCCTCCGTCGCTCTTGACTCCATCACGAAAGCCTGCAGCAGAGGAAACTGTGCAGGCCAAAGTATAAGCAACCAGCCTCCCTTAGCTCTTGGCCCCCTACTCAAGGGTTAGAAACCATAGGCCAAACAACTCCAGAGAAGTCATCAAACAGGCAAAGCACTCTGAATAGCAGTCCCAAGCCCCTCTAAAGGGCAACATACGGAGACGAGCCAGCAAAGGAGTTTCGGCTCCCAGAGTAACCCTGGGAAAGGCAAGTCAAAAAGCAGGAAGAACACCAAGCAGGTGGACATCTCCACACTAATGAACCAACCCAATCCCGACAAAGCAAGAAAGGGGGATCACGCAGAGACACTGCCTGCCTAGTCGTCAGGGGAATCCAGCGGCACCCCACGAACGCAGTCTGCAACTAAATCAGACTTACAGGACTTATTAGCAGCCATGACCAGGGAATTCCAAAAAGGGACAGAGGTCATGAGAAAGATCTCTACACTGGACAAGCGGGTTGATGCAGTTGAAATTAGAACAGCTGACATTGAGAATGACCTCTCTGAACAGTTGTTCGAAATTGGAGAGGGAATGATCAGGATTGTTGGCCTAGAGGCGAGGTGTGAGACACTGGAAACTAAGCAAGAGGATGCAGAAAACCACTCTAGACTAAATAATATCTGCCTACTAGGAAGCCCCACTTCAGTCTCTGATGCAGACCTGAAGGACTTATTCAGGTTTATAGTACCCGGAGGATAGCTCAGCGGCAGCGTGTGCGTCTTGGAAGCAAGACGACACGAAGCAACAACAGGTTCGATCCCCGGGTCCGCGCTTAGAAACCTCTGGGTGTTTAAGCACGTTATAATATACGTAACTAAGACAAAAAAAAAACACAATTACGCAACTAAGAAAAACAAACAATTCCTGTAACTGCGCCTCAATGCCTGCGGCTGCGTGGGCGCTTTATAAATGTAAAATAAATAAATAAATAATAAAAAAAAAATATTACATCTACTAGATACGGCTCTGCTGGAAATCAACAGGGTTCACCGCACCAGGGTGCGACAAACCTACTCCACTCCTCCAGATATCCTAGCAAGAATACATTTCAATAAGGTGAAGGAGGAAATAATGCGAGAATCCGGGAACTCCAAGCACATCCAATTTAGAGGTGCAACCACCTTAATATATCAGGATCTGGCGAACACCACCCTCTTGAAGAGAGGGGCACTGAAACACCTCACAGAGTGGCTGCGAGAAAAGAAGGTCCCATATCGCTGAGGCTTCCCAACCTCACAAAATTTCACGTTGGAAGGTAATCCGGTGCAAATACGCACATCAAAAGAAGCAGAGAAGTTCTTGAGCCCAGGAGAACAAAGCAGAGAATCTGAGAAAGAAGCATCCTCCCAAAAACAGACAGAGAAACCCGCTAGAGCCGCCTGGAAGAGAGTGAACCGTAAACGCTGTATTCGTGGCCCTCCTAGAAAACACAAGAAGAACCCGGACTGAATGTGAAACAGTGACTCACCATTGCTGGGGTTAGTTCCCCCTTTTGGGTTCCTGCCTCACGGAAACCTCTTTGGAGCAGCCAAGCGTGAGACGGGAAGGGGACAGTCTGGGACAGATCAGCGCCCTCAGCCTAAGCTCTAAGAGCCTAAGGTAAAAGTTAGAGAAATACATAATGCTGGTGAAGAGAGAAGAAGCTTTCATTACTCCACAGAGTTATACCATTGTAGGAGCAAAAGGCAAAAGGTCCAGTTGGCCTCTAGTTTTGTCGGTGGTGGGTTTGAGCCGGATACCCTGTTGGTTGAGGGCTTTTCTCAACCGACAGTTGTGGGAAGAGAAGGGGGCATGGGGAATAGGGGGGGGGGGGTGGGAGGATGATCTCACTCAGGAGGCCTCAGAAGACAAAAGGGGACAAAACATCAACATCAGAAACAATCACAGACACACACAAACAGAGCAATCCAAGCCCCACCTTCTGGGAAAGGAACTATGTAGACCCAAATAGTAGCAAGAATATCGGTGGGAATTATGAGGTCCGATAATGAGCACGAAATACGAATGATAACATGGAATGTTCAGGGGCTTAACTTTCCTAACAAAAGGAGGTCGGTAGAAAGTAGATCAGGCCAACTCTCGGGGGACATTGTATGCCTACAGGAGACCCATCTTCTAATGGCGGATGAGCAATGAGTTAAATTTAACATATATACGGGTTAATGAGGTCATGCTAAGTTATATAATGTAGATATAGGAATATAGTACATGGTTTTCCTTTTTTGAAATATAGGGGACTGTGATTTCAAAATGAGACAGTTACATTGATACTATTAGCTGTTTTGATTGGGAAATGACTCTATATAGCTTTATTAGGTGAGGGTAGTTGACATTGAATTGTGGACAATGGTTTGATTTTGGTTGTACTAAAATGGATTGATAGATATTAAGGGGTGGGGGGTTTGGATATTGGGACTATAAGTTGGAATGAATAGTGATAATCATAATTTAGATTTGTTTGGCCATGTTTTAATTGTATATATATATTCATTTATTGTCTGATGGTTATCAGATTTTGCTTAGTGTAAGTTATTGTTCTTGGTTTTTAAGCGTTAGTCTGTTTATATTGTAGTATCGTGTTTTTTGTTTTTTGTTTTCTTTTCTCCTTTCCTCTCACTTTCCATGTTGCAATGTTGGTTAGCTTGATGAATTTAAAGTGATATATTTGCTTGAATTGTATTATAGGCAAGTTAGTGTGGGGCACTGAGGTATGAAACGGTTAACATTTGTTTCATGGAGGGGCGTGGCTAAGCAGCCAGGCTGTGAGGACGTTAACTCTGAGAGTTCCCGGCGATCCGTAATCATCCTGCCCTGAGAAGTGGGTCTAAGCTTGCAAAGACCCATAAAAAATATACTGTTGGACGTTGGAAGGTATTGAGCACAATCGTGTGCAATGAGAAATCGGAAGAAGAAGCGGCTGCAGAGATAGGAGCAGCAAAAGAAAGAGCACCGCCGCGGACAAAGGCTACAAAATGGCGGGTGCTGCGAGGAATGAAGGGAGTAAAGCATAACACGGCGCTGACATCAGGAGAGGCAGTGGGAACGCAAATCGAGCCAGGGTGAGCATGTTGCTAAATGCGCAGATGAGCTGGCCCAAGTACAGAATGCAGGCCCTGTAGCGGGATCCGTGGCGGGACTGGAGAACACAAGCTGCAGAAACTGTCCAATGCCTGCGGTCAGCCGAACACAGAGGATACAATAGCAACAGAAGCTGCTGCAGCGCAAGGGGCCTGACGCCAGCAAAGTCATCGGGAACAGACTACTGACTCTCAGGAGGCTGGGCAGTACTATATTCAAAACAAAAAGCATAGCCGGAGTGTAACGGACACATACTAAGGCCCTCACAGACAAAGAACGAAGCGCAGGGCCTGAGAAGGGATCCTGCTAAAATAGATTAGCCCAACAAAGGAACATTGCGCTGATGCAGGCACGTAATGTGCAAGAGCTAATCCGGAATACAGAAGTGAACAGGCTCTTGGCTGAAACGGATCGGTGGTTTCGTTTAGGGTCCGCCCAGGAAGGAAGCACAATATATGAATAACTGTAGCAGATGATCCATATCACCGGAGTCAGTCACGCAGTGAGCAGCTCCTTCCGCCTATCATGAAGTGAGTGAACGTGACTTGTGCCCAAAAGTATCCAGCCTTCAGTGTGTACTATTTCCTGCTGTTCCCCTCGAGCCCAAGGGGAACAGAAAGCGACGATCATATGCCCGGAGGACATATAAAGGCAAACTGCACAGCCTGCCAACCGACTCCCACAAAAGCCGGGGGATGCTGAGAGCACTAGAACATAAGCCGCATCGCAGCAGTGGGAGCCAGAAAGTTGATGCTGTATAGTGGGACACCAACAAGCTGGTCCTGAGATGAGCAAAGAGTTGCTACTAAGGCAACCGCAGGCATGAAATAGGCTCAGCAGGGATACATCCTGCAACAACAATGCTGACTCTGCAGCTTGTGGGCCAGCTCCCGCTGGGACCCGGCCCTACAGGACTGTCGTGACACAGGCGGCTTCACTGCAGCGAACGTCTGCGCACTGGCGCCGCACATTGTACCACTGGAAAGACTTATTATGCAGCACAAATCAGAGATGCATTAACGACCAGCCAGAGTCCTGTCCTGCATCAAGGCAGTCTGCACTGGGAGGCCTGCAGGCACATCAAGCGCAGAGGTACATGGGACCCATAGCGCTGGGGAGAAGAGGTAATACTTGCAAGTCAGGCATTGTGTCATCACGAAGACACATAACCCACATAGTTCACGTGGTGCACTGAACTAGAACAGCAAGACTGGGCCCAGCAACACAGTCACTGTACGATGCACACGGAAGTAATCACTGACATGGGCAGGAAGAGATACTCTCCACCCCCACCCAAGAAATAAGGGGCACAGGTCGAACTAGGATCCAGGAGGCTCTGCCATCGCGCCACGGCCTGAGCAAGGACAGAAGGCATAGGACTCTGGGAACGGATCTAAGCCTTCAACACCTAAGAAGAAGCACTGCGCCCCTGGCCAACATAGTGCACACCCCCTCAAACGGACCCTAGTACCAGGCGGGCGGACATGTGTACAAATATCAGCTACGTCGGCCCTGGCTGCCTTGGGCTGTGACGCCTGGACACATCGCGATGGCATCTAAGCTAACCAAGACAAAGGGGAAGCAATCCACGATGGAGGACATTACAAAAACGCCACAAACAATGGAGGGAGCCAGAAACAATGAGAGGAGTACGCAAAGGGACACATCACCAGCATGCAGCGAGCAGCAGATTCTAGAGGCTATTGCAGACTTGAAAGTGGCATGGGAAACGAAACTGGAGGCAGCAATGACCACACTCAGTCGCTACAGTTCAAAATTGATGCAGTGCAAGTGGACGTTAACCTATTGAGACAAGATGTAAAGGCAATAGTGGAACGCACCGGCGCACTAGAGAAAGAAGTGAAATTGAATATAGTTGTCTGCGCGGCGCATGCCTCGGAGATCCAAGTACTGCGGCAACAAGTGGGCAACCTGGAAAACAGGGCTAAGGAGGCCAAAGGACGCGCACGAAGGAACAATATATGTATCGTTGGACTCCCGGAGGGGGAGGAAGGATCGAACCCCACTGATTATATTGAGAGCATGCTGCTGCAAGAAATAGGAGGGGCACTCACCCAAGGATTTGCGGTAGAGAGAGCGCATAGAGCCCTAGCAAGGAGACCCCCGCCAGGAGCCACCCCCCCACAAGGCCGATCATTGCCAAGATACTTAATTACCGGGACAGGGAAAGGATCCTGGAATACTTCCGTAAAGGAGGAACAATACAAAGGGCATCCACGTCCATCGCGGCGTACCCACACTACACACTCCAGGTGCAAAGGCGACAACTACATTTTGGTCTCACTAGATGCTGTAAAGGCCTTTGACTCAGTCAGATGGCCTTGGCTGATGGCTGCCTTAAAAGAATATGGAATAGGGCCCGGGTATCTAAAATGGGTAAAACTGCTGTACAGTGTTGGGGAGAATTCTCTGTTTAGGCTGAATTTCCTAACCTAGTGAGTCCCCCAGCAGGTTTGCTGGATTTCTGTAGTTTGTTTTTTTCTCCTGCCAAGAGTGAGACTCTTTTCCTCCCACTCTTGGACATGATTTGTGATGTTCCTTTGAATGTTAATGTGTTACATGGGCTATGGGGTCTTTTACTCCATAGGGTCTCTTATGTTTTTTTCTAGGTGTGTTACACAGCACCCTCCATGCAGTAACACCGGGGTGTCCTAGTGACCCCCCACCATAGACTCCATACCCTGGGACTGACTACTGTCTCCCAGGGCATGTAAAGTCACCATTGGCTTTACTAGTCCCAAATTACTAACAGGACCAGTACAAACCATCATATTGTGGACGTACTGGTAGGGGCAATTCGATTGCCCCTGGGTCTGTTGTTCGAGAATTAGCATTTTTGTTTTTTCTTTGTTTATTTGTAGATTATTTTTCGCTGTGTAGTGTAGCAGGTTTGTTAGTTGTCTCTGTAGACCTATTTGGGTCTGGTTGAACAGGGCGAGGTTGTCGGCGTACATAAGGCGGCTGATTTGTACCTTGGCCAGTTTTGGCGGAAAGGTTTTTGTAAGATCTTCTGTTGCACTGAAGTCGCCCATGTATGCGAGAAATAACTCCGGAGCGAGAGGACAACCTTGTTTGACCCCCCCTACTTGTGGGGATTTCTGCTGAGACTTGACCTTGTGGGGTTAATTGTACTCTGAGGGTGGTGTTTGTATGCAAGGCCTTCAGTGGTAGAAGGATCTCCTTTGGACATTTCCATCCTTCAAGTTTTGACCAAAGTCGTGACCTATCTACCAGGTCAAAGGCCTGGGAAATGTCAACGAAGGCCACAAAAGTTCTTGGTTTTCCTTCAAGGACCTTGCTTTTTAATATGTTGATGACCAAGATGTTCGCCGCTGTGCCAATGTTTTTTTTGAAGCCAGTCTGGAATCGATCGTGGCATGGTGCAAGTCTAGTCCACGTTTGCAGCCTTTTCAGCAGTAAGGCTCCGAAGACCTTTCCAATACAGTCTAGAAGGGCGATTGGCCGAAAATTTGTTGGGTCACACACATCCCCCTTTTTATAAATCGGGACGATGGTTGCCTTGGTCCAGGATGGTGGAATGGATTTAGATTTTGCGCATCTCATGAAGATCTTTTTTAGTAGTTTTCTGGCGGATTTTTTTTAAGGTCCATATTGGAAATCCCATCTGTCTTACAATCTCTTTCAACACCACACCTTTTCTTATGCCAGGAATGGTACTAACGAATCTTCGGGTTTTATCAGAATGTTTGTAGAGGAGAGAGACGTCCCCCCGGGAGTCCAGAGACCGTGAGTAGTACTCTGTGCACCCAGGGGCCACCCCCTGGGAAACCCTCGTGGGGAAGAAAACCCAGAATCAGACAGGTTCCGATTGTGTAGAATGGTAGTCCACAGGATCAATGAAGAAGTAGAGTAGTAAGCTTGCTGTTCAATTGAAGACTGGATGCGGAATACGAGTAATCCAAGGTAAGTTGCTGAGGAGGAACCCAACAATATCAGGAGAAGTGAACTGACACTCGAGAGACGAGACTCCGGAGGTAGAAGAGGAGAAAGAAACAAAGTGACAGCAGGAGGAGAGGAGCCGAGGGTGAGAGAGGCCGACGGCGGAAGGAGGAAAGGAGCAGAGAGAGGTATGTAAAACAGAAGCAGTGAGCACAGAAGTGGCAGACGCCGGAGCGGAGTAAAAGATTCTGAGAGGGGCTAGGAGCAGCTAACACGACAAGCCGTGTGGAAAAATAAGCAGCGAACGGCCAGAGTTGGCAGACGCCGAGCGGAGGAAAGGCGCTGCGAGCAGTTAGCACGGCAAAAGCCGAGCGGGGAAAAGAGCCGCAAGGCCAGGGGCGGCAGAAGCCGAACTGAAGAAAGGGAAATGAAATACGAGTGAACGGACTGCTGGAGAGCACAGAACCAAGGGTTAGGGAGCAATGCATACACGGGAACGAGTAGCAACGCAGAGTGTGTTAGTGATTCAGAGTATAAGTAGGAGTGATCACGCTGATACCTGAGTGCGAGAACTAGACCTGCACTGTTAGGTAGTGGAAACGTGATCCAACAGACGCCATCTTGAATTCCACTGGGTGCGCCGAGGATGGTGAATCTTCCAGTGTTTCCAAAGACTTCTAGGGGTTTTCCTAACAATCTGGACCAACCGCTCGTGAGTTTTTTAGTTTTTTTAGAGTCTCGAAGATTTCTTCTTGGTCATCGAAACATAACCAGCTCGAGGGGTCGTTTTCTCTAGGCCCAACATCCTCTTTGGTTGCAGATTCAAAGAGCGTTGAAAAGTGATCGATCCATTTCTGCTCCCCCATTGAGTTGATAATCAAGTTTTTTTTTGATGATGACGTGGTTTTTATGAGGGACCAAAATTCTCTTGCTTTGTTGCCGCAAATCGCCTTTAGTACTTTTTCCAAATCTTGTTGGTAGAGGTTTGAGCAATGGTTTTTAACCCAATTTCTGTAGTTTCTCGAGGCTTCTGCTAGTTTTGACCCCTGGTCGCTGGACTGTGTGCGCTTCAGTTGCCTCTTGATTTTTCAAAATTTGCGTCTTTTTTGGGCTAACTGGGCCTCATAGGTATGCTTGTGTTTGGTGTCGGTAATTTGAGCTGTATTTTTTGTGGAAAAAGCCACGAGCAGAGACACATAGTCAGGTTCTGGATTTTCTTCCGATATACCCCCTTCGGAGTATCTTTGTGAGCTTCCTTACTGCCGATGTTGAAAGTTTTAGCCGATTTCCCTGGTTATTTATTTCAATGCCAAATGGTTCGTCGCTGGTTCTGCAGAAGTTGGTTGACCACGTTGTTATTAGTTGGTTGTGGTCACTGTTTATTGTCTTGCGCACCTTAAAGGTTGTTACGGTGTCCAAAAAGGGACGGGAGACGTAGGTTTAGTCAATTGTTGCTCGCAACGCTCCCTGTTCCCAGGTCGGCAAACGGTCTTTATCTGAAAAGACCGTGTCCAGGTTTAACATATGCCGTGAGGTCATCAGTTTGCACCAAAGTTTTCCTCTTTGAGTTGCTTTTGTCGAATTGGAGTTTTTCTCCTCTATTGAGCTGGGGTTTTTGAGAGCGATGTTGAGGTCTCCACAGATTATGAAGGACAAGACTTGGCGATTTGACTGAATTTCATCGATTATTTCTTCCATCATATGAGTGAAGTTTTTTGCGTCTAATGCTGCCGGATACCAGTAGATGTTCAAGATCGCTATTTCTGTGCTTGACGTCCTTTCGCAGCCTTCACGATCGATGAGTACTGCCAGTATGGATTGGTTTGACAGCAAGGTTTCTTTCATTCTTAAACCTACACCATTTCTGCATGCCATGAGTAATCCAGATGATGGTCGGCCTAAAAGGCCTTTTTTTGCAGGTGCCAGGACTACGTCGTAGCTGTCGAGGATGGGTTTGCCGATGAGCCATGTTTCTTGAAGACAAATCACATCGAATGATATCAGATCGGCATCCTTTCGAGTCTTCAAGTGGGTGTGTCTGCAAGTGTTCCAGGAACAAAGTTTTAGAACTGTGGGGAATTTGTCGGCTGGCATAATTGGATTATGGATATAGATAAATTATATTATTGTTCTGATGACATAGGAAGTTATTGTTTGTAATAGTTTCATGTTTGTTTATTTTACTGAAACCTGTGAGATGAATATGTATTTTGATGAAAATCAAAATAAAGAAATAATTTTTAAAAAAAGTGCTACTTTGCTTAACTCAGACCACAGTAAAAAGAGACGCCCAGGGTAGATTCATACTGGTAAAGGGACACTTCGTAGAACAACCACTCAATCCATCTGTAGCCCAAACAACGCACAAGAGAGATTCCTGCTCAATTTAATCCTGACGCTATTAACATTCAAAGAAGGGCACCTCCTGATCGGCAGGGACTTCAATGTAGTCCCAGACCCGCAAGTGGACAAAACACTCCCCCCCCCCCCCCCCCCCCCCCACTAGATCAGATTTCTCCCGGCATTGGGACTCGCTAAATTTCTCAGGGAAACAGAGACAGAAGACACTTGGCGATTAGCCAATAAGGGTGCTACACATTTCACCTTCTACTCAAATGCGCACGAAGGCTTCTCCAGAATAGATTTAATCCTAACACCGAGCATTCCATTCCCCTGCCTTGAAAAGGTCCAAATTCATACAAGAATGATATCAGACCATGCACCTGTCGCGGCAGACCTGCAAATTCAGAGTTCCCCGCCCCTCACCCCCAAATATTGGAAACTGCAGGACGCTATCCTGCTAGATGAGGCCATCAAAAGGGAGGTGGGCGAGACCCTTATCCACTATTTTAGAGAGAACACAACAGAGGAGTCCCCCGTAGCCGTGATCTGGGATGCGATGAAACCAGTAATTTGCGGGGAATCAATTAGCGCAGCAGCAGAGCAAAGGTCGATCGCACGACTACAGGGATCCAAACTGGAAGAGGAAGTGGTAGAATTAGAAAAAGGTCCTAGAAATTCACCGGGCCGATAAATTGGCTAGAGCCCTGGCATACACAAAGCAATATTACATTAATGGTAATAAAGCTAATCGCATACCAGCTTACAAGCTAAAAAAGGTACACAACAGAAACCACGTCTTATAGCTCAAGGGGTGGATGGTATCTTGTGCTTTACTGAGGAGAACATGGAATTGATGATAGAGCACCACAGGGAAATGATGGCTCGGACCCCCATATTATCTGAAAGGCAGATGCAATACTTACACTCCATCAGTGCCCCGCCCCCTAAAGTCCTGCTGGATCCCCTGGAACTGCAATCTCAGTTGAGGAAACCGCTGAGGCGATTAAAACCCTGAAAAATTCAGCCCCGGGACCTGATGGACTCACAGCTACATTTTATAAGATATACTTGCATATCCTATCCCCGCAGCTCAGTCTTATTTAATTAATTCCTAACTACTGGCAGCATTATCCCAGCCATGGCAGAATCTCTAACAATACTCATCCCCAAACCAGGTAAAGATCCTGAACAATGTGCCTCCTATAGGCCAATCTCACTGATGAACAACAATGGAAAGATATGTTCCGAAATTCTGGCAGCTAGATTAAGGAAGGTTCTCCAAAAACTGATAGAACCAGATCCGACTAGTTTCATCCTCGGGCGATGTACCCAAGATAATATCAGATGCACAATTGACTTTCTAGAAAGTGCTTCCAGAAAGGGGGAGAAGCTGGCATTTATCTCCCTAGAAGCCCATAAGTCATTCAACCTGCTGGACTGGGGATACATTAGGAAAACACATACCCGTTTTGGGTAAGATGCACATTACCAGAGGTACGCCACAAGGCTGTCCGTTATCCCCACTAATATTTGCCCTATCAATGCAGCCATTTGCCCTCAAACTCTGACAAAACACAAACATACAAGGCGTTAAAGTAGGTTAACAAGAGTACAAAACGGCCCTGTATGCGGATGATGTCCTCCTCACAATAACCAAATAGATAAATCTATGGAGCCCCTTTGGCGGGAGGTCGAGGCCTTCGTGGAGGTCTCAGGATTCAGAGTAAACTATGCAAACTCATCGGCACTGGCGATTAATATCTCACGCAAACACAGGGAGTCACTCACCCCCAATGTCCCCGTCCTATGGGCAAAATCCTCCATTGGGTACTTAGGAGTACGAATCCCAAGCAAAGTGGAAGAAATATACCACTGCAACTTCCCACCGATGTTTAGGGCGCTACAAAAAAACTTGGAGAACTGGCAGAAGCACAACATCTCATGGCTATGGAGAATAGCGGCGCTAAAAATGAATTTAGTCCCAAGAGTAATCTATCACTGCGCAGCACTCCCGGTAAACATCCCGGAGGCAGACCTACTGAAATAGCAGAAAGGCATACTGAAATTCATTAGGGGCTGGAGGGAAAATGCGCATAGCAAAACAGATTATGCTCTGCTGCAGGGGCTCAGGAGGTCTGGGGGTCCCAGACATGGCCAGATATCACCAAGCTGCACAGCTCTCACACGCATTTGCTTGGGAGACAACAGCAGACCAACCCAGCTGGAAACAAATTGAGGAAGCATGGTGCTCATCCCCACGATCCTCCCTCCCGCTTATCTCACCCTCACGGAACCCCTTACTCCAATTTGGAATAATCCAGACTTCACCCCTGGCATCCCCCCGTTAGCTTTGCAGCCTGGCGGGAGGGAGGCCTAAGGAGGTTGGTAGACTTCCTGGCTAATGGTAATACACTCATGTTCGAAGAATGTTATCCCAGAGGCTGACCGATTCCACTATGCACAGTTAAGACACTGAATATCACAGAGTGCTATCGGAGAGAAAGGATGGATGGAACTAACCGCATTAGAGTAGACTTTGACAGCAGCACCGCACAGGTGTAAAATTTCAACGCTATACAGATTACTAGACATAACAGACCCGAACAGGACGTGCTTAGCTGGGAAAAAGACCTGGGGCGCACATTAGAAATAGAAGATTGGGATAGTATCTGGGCAAGACTACATAAAAGTACTAAATGCATTACTAACGGAGAGGGGGATACAAAGTATGCTACCGGAATTACGTAACACCCAACCTGTTGAACAAAAGTAATCCAGAAATTCCCCAAACCTGCTGGAGAGGATGTGTGGCCACCGGCTCCCTGTTCCATCTGCTATGGTCCTGTCCAAGAGCCTGTGAATTCTGGCGAGTGGTGCTGGAGCAAATTAAACTGATTCAGGCCTTGCAATCCCATGGGACCCGGGCATAGTACTACTGGGGGATGGAGCATTCCCACTAACAGGTCAGATAGCAAACCTAATCACCCACCTCCTCACAGCTGCCAAAATGTCCATAGCTCGGCTGTGGAAACACCCTGAAGGCCCATCGCTGCCCATGTGGCGGTCGAAAATGCTGAGACATAGTAGTATCAGAGAAAATCACTGCTATCTGCTTGGGAAACATCAGTGCCTTCTGAAACACCTGGGCTTCCTTCATGGATCATGCGGAGAAATTCCCGGGAATGGCCCGACGACCCCTCATGACCTGCTGGCTCAAAAAGGGCCTGACTCTGGAGGGAACAACTCGGGGTTGTAGGGACGTTCACATCAGCCGCAAATGAGCAAGCCCTGGAAAAGAAGACCCACAAAGTGCAAAAGCATAATTGCGATACTGTTCACACATACACAGGTGTGAACAGTATCGCAATTCTGCTCTTCTGTGATGTTGATTATATTCTCCTAAAAACAAGTAATAAAATGTTTTGTTGAAAAAAAAAAATAACAATACTGTAAGACAGAAGTTCCAGGCTCCCATAAAGGGATGAGTGTATACAAAAAATGACAGGACCTGGAAAAATGGGATGGCTACAGGGAACATTTGTTGTCTCTTTTAGTTCTGAAGGGCCAGTTTATTTTCAATTGAGCCCTTTAGAGGATGTTGGAACAGCTGTTCTTATATGTAAGGAAAAACAATGCATCTGTATTTTTTTTGTTGCCGATTGGCTCTCGTAATCTATTTTGTCTGAGGTCTTCGCACGTCACCAGCTCATGTGGAGTCAGTTGATGGTCAGAGTCTGGCTTATTACTTAAGGCAAATAGTGCTAAAGGAAGGCAGTGTAGCCAACTCTTTGGTAGAGCGTCCTTTATTTTGGCAATTCGTTTTTTATGTGGTCGCCGGCCTCTATAGCATTTGCCCGTTCATAAAGTTCACAAGGGGTTGTGTGATCCCCCTTCTTGATAATGGAGGGCTTTAGGATGACCCAAACCCTTCCTGTGTCTCATCTAGATGCTAGTTTTCTGGGACCTATACACCTAGACTCACTTGGGCATGGAGTCTCTCAAGCAGATTGGCCAGTGGATGTCATCGGCAGGAGGAGCTGGGGAGGGATCCCTTGGTTTTTATGCCTTGCCTGTGCTTGTTCCTCTCCCCTCAACTCCATAATGTCATAATAATCCCATTGATCCCGTTTCATTCTTCCTCTCACTGTCACTCACAATCCCAGCAGCTCTCGCTGCATTACAGCGGCGGTGCCCATCCTGGAATCCCTGCTGGTGAATGACGGACCACCAGGGGCACTACACGTCCCATCGAACCTTGCGCCCTGCAGGACATGTACCATCTCAATGTATATGGCAATGTGTGACGCCACCTGCGTCCTTCGCACTGACAACATGGAAATAAAATCAGCGTCGGCTTGGCAGACTGTTGCTGCTCATCTGTCACATTGATTCCAACTGGCATTTTTCTGTTGTGATTGCTCCCTCTTTCTGTGAAACATTGGATTCTTTGGTTTTCGACCCTGCTTTCTCCTCAGACTGCCTCTGCTGTTTTCCTACAGTGTTTTGTCTTCCACAGCTTTTGATATCAAACCGTCCCTGGATTGGCTTTTGTATTTTCTTCCGGACAACAGGCGACCTGGTTTTCCAACTTTGCTTCCTTCCCGGACTTCTTCTGGAATGACCCTGTGGATATTGGTAACTTTTCAGTTTTTGGATATTTCCTGTTATATTTTCTTTTGGAACTTAAACAGCAGGACTCCTTGGATATACTTCTCCTTCCTTTTCATTTTGTTCCTTCAGGCAAGTGTCCCTATTCCATCCGGGTCAGCTGCACCATTGTGTTTTCTTCTTTTTTCCCATTCTTTTCGGAACGGGTTTTCTGGCTTATGGATATTATTCCCTGTGAACTCACACTTGTTACATCATTGTTAACTTCTGCAATCCGCATTCAGGTAGGAGATTTCCAGCAGGTGGGTGGTAACTTCATTGACCTGATTCTGCTCATTTACACTTCTTCATTTTACCTTGCAGCTGCTGAGGGTCCTTGGGAACTCCTTCTCTCCCTTCCGCTCTCATCTCCACATGCCTTTATTTATTACCTACGTGGTGCATTTGGGGAGGGGGGTCTGCCAACTTGGAGGACATTTTTGCATCTACATTGCAACACTGTGTGGTTATTGCTAGTGCATACTAGCCCCCTGGAACTTTCCTCCTCTGACAATTTAAGAGATTTCTCTCTGTTTTCACCTTTTGTTGCCTTTGATTGCTGACGTTCTTGCCTCTTTCTCTACCAGTCCTCCTTTCGCTCCAGATGTTACTGTATCTTGCTCCTCTTGGGTTGTTCCCACCTGGTCTGTCCTGGTTTCTCTACCGATTGTTAGTACCTCAGACCCATCTGCTCCTCTTGGGCCTTGCTCCTCTGGGCTTTCCCCATCTCCCATTAATGCGCAGCTTCTTACTTCCTCCATACCTCTTTCACTTCCGCCTCCACCTTGTGGTATTCCCTACTTCACCTTTCTGTATCTTTCTCTTCCCCTGATCTTACCTCCTAAGTGGGTCTTTCTTTCTCCATCTTTCTGCATCCCTCCTTTTGTCTTTTCTATTCTACTTCCTTGTTTCTATTTCCTGCCTCTAGAGCAATAGCCTTTTTAGCCTCACAAGTCCCTATAGCGTCAGTCTGCAGGTTTCCCAAAACCTTTTTGATTGTACGCCTTGCCATCTTCCTCCTGATATTCCAGCCTACACTGTCATTGGGGTATTGTCTCCTTTCTCCCTACACCTACTACCGACCACTTCCTCACTACACTGCTCCATCATCTTTCCAGAGTTTTCTCCAGCACCCCCCTGGTAACTTCTCCCAACCTTCCTCTCACAACTCCAGTCCGCCTCCTCTACAATGTTCTCACCACCACTTTTGTAGTAACTTCTCAAAACCTTCCTTTCGCAACTTGTGACTAACTATTCTTCATGTTCTTTCCACCACCCTGTTGGTTCCTTCTTCCCACGTCCTCCTCACAACTCCACTCCTTCCAACACTCTTCCCAAATGAAAATGCAATCTTCCAAAACAAAATAGTATCCAGGATGGTTCTCCCCTAGAGGGAATCCAGTGCCTTTCTCCTCTGAGACATCCCCCTGCAGAATGTATCTTATATTTTTGATTTTCTAGGCCTTCCTGGCCTCTGTTGCAATTGTCCCTGCTCATATAGTTCACAAGCGATTGTGTGATCCCATTCTTGATATTGAGAACTTCAGGATGACCCACACCCTTCTTCAGTGTCTGATCTAGGTGCAGGCTTTTGGGGACCCACAACTCTAGATTCACTTGGGCATTGAGTCTCTCATGCTGATTTGTCAGTGGATGTCATCGGCAGGAGGCACTAGAAACGGATCCTTGGCCTTTAGCCTTGCCTGGGCTTGTTCCTCCCTCAACTCCCTGATGTCATACTGTCATTGGCTCCGTTTGGTTCCTCCTCTCACTGTATGGTCCTTGCTAGAGCAGACCGGCCGACTGGAACCTTCCTCCTCTGGTTACCTCAGAGATTTCTCTCTGCCGTCACCTTGGTGTTCTCTTCGCTTGCTGATGTTCTTGCCTCTTTCTTTACCAGTCCTCCTTTCCCTCCTGATGTTACTGTATCTTGCTCCTCTTGGGTTGTTCCCACCTGGTCTGTCCTGGTTTCTCTACCGATTGTTAGTTCCTCCTCCTGCAACTGCCCTCTTCTGATGCTACCTTCTCTTCTGACAACTCATTGGGGGTCATTATTTCCGGCGCTTGGTGTATGGGAGGATTGGTCCAAGAGACCCCCCTCCCCTGCATCCTCTCCCCCTGGTGAAGTCCATGGCTCGTCAGGGGTCCCACCTGCCACCAGGGCCCAGGTGGTGGGTGGGCCACTGGCTGAAGACATTGACCAAACCTGCTGAATTTAGCTAGGCCCTGGAAACCATTTTGTGAAATAAAGATGGTTTGAGCCCTGTGCACCGCAGCGCGGCCCCCACCCTTGGAGAGTTTCAATTATCCCTGTGGCCGCAGCTTTCTAGCAGATCCGCTGAGAGCCCGTTCCCACGAACAGACGGACATGAGCTAGTGTTAGATACCAACACTGTAACATTTCACCTTCCGCAGTGCATCGCTGTTTCCAATATGACCCGGCCAGCAGGGCTGGGGTGGAAAAGAACTGCAAAATGGTCTCCTGACAAAAGCAGAGTCCCCAAATACTAACAAGCAAATCACCTGTGATGAAACTTTTCTCTCCACGACCTCTCTGACTAAAAACCTGTAACCTCCATAAAAATGGCAAAATGTGTCCTTGCATGACATTAGGGATGAAGCACCCACATCCCTGTAGCTATGCGCAAACAGTAAAAGTGTCCCAGGAGTTTTTTCATGTTTTGTGTTTTACCAAGAAGCCTGCACCCCAAGGTCCCATGCCATAACTGAACTAATGCTGCTAGAGTGTAAGGGAAGACAAATGCAACCCTATTGGGAGCTCACGTAAGGGGTGCATGAAAATGCACCATATGTATGCCCAAGCTCACCATGTGTCACTGCCGTCAGTCTTATTGGCGGGTTGTTCCTGCGCGCTCCACCAACCTTACTACTACCTCACTTACCGCAAATGTATAGACATGTAACAAAATGTTGTGGTTGTTAAATACTTAGCGTATAAGTAATGTGTTCGAATTGGCCATATGAAAGGCACTAACAATGTCAAAAACGTGAGCTTTGAAAAGACTCAATGAGTATTGTATATTATGTGAATGTTTGTCTCTTCCACCTAAATCTGCAACACACGAGGAAACTACCTTTGTGAGCACATGCAAGGCCATTCCCCCTTCCCCCCAGTGAAGCCTGCCAGACGAAAAAGCAGAGGCCTGTGCTGCTCTGCTCCACCTCCCCCAATTCGGCTGGAGCCGCTTCAAACATTCACATTCCCCCGCAGCACCCAAGGCCACGGCCTGCCACCTGAATTATTTACAACCCAGCAGTAAACCCCCACCTTAAAACACAGATCCAAAGGCGCCCTTTTTTAGGCTCCACGACCCACCGGCTCACCTTAGGTTAATGGCCCCTGTAAAATTAGGACACCCAATATTATGGCAACACCACAGGAACACATCCATAATGACTTCTACCGAGACATAACGCGGACCGCCTGTCCCATGCCCTGAGACTCAACCTCGCGACCTATGATACCCGGTCAACAGGACGATGGTAACCATGTATTGATGTATCGCCAAAAAACCCCACTCTAGGTGCATTCCTCCTGTGTTGCATTAACCTGTAGAATAACCTATTGGAAGATTTACCAGGGAAGATAATATTGCAATGTTGAATAACTGCGGTGTGCGTGGCCCTAGGGCAGAAAGCCAGGACAGACATTAATCACTGACACTGGTCACGGCTGGCACAACACTCCCGGATGAGCCCAGCTGACCTGCCAGGCCCAGCCCAACCCACGAGGGTAACCAGTGACGTCCTCCAGCCACGGCAAACCACATCGCAGCAACACCTATACTTAGTCGTCGCCACCCAATCCCCACAAACTTGTGCCCCCTATAGCCTGTAGGTTCTTATGACGCATTCTGTAAATATATACGCCTGTCTTTGCTATTGTCAGACAGAGCGCTCTCGGAGTTTGCAGAGTTCTTTGCATGCCCTATTCTGATTGATAAACTCCCATTTAAGCTCACCCGCACTTTGTCCTGGCCTTATTCCCATCCTGGGAGAGTCCATTATTATCTCTCATTGAGGGGAGGATCGTGCTATCTGGGGGACGCTCGCCTTCACTGGCAATGGGGACTTACCGGGGCATTACGGCCCCATCGGTCCCTACGGCAGGGCACCGGAAAAAGAAAATCCCCATTCCATTTGAGTCCCATTGGACTCAGTGGGAATGGGGAGGACGGATGCACCGGCACTGTGTGCAACAGTGCTGGTGCATCCGTCAAGGTCTGTGAGCGGGTGCCTTTCCACGTGGCGGGCAGGCACCTGCTCGCAGAACTGGTAGATAGGGTACCTTGATAAGGTATTTCACTATCTATTCTAGTGACTTGTTGGAAAAATAGGAATATTAACTCACCAATATTATGACATTCAAATGCTTGAAGGGCAGGGGATGGATATCCATATGCAAGTGAAGTGTATTTGAAGTGTTTTACGCAGCCCCACATTTGTTAGATAACTGCCGTTTATGTTCTGATCCTCCCATAGAAACTACAGCACAAAGGCCATGAGATTCCTTTAGTTCAAAAGTATAGCACATGATTTAGTATGGGGATGAATCTTGTGGCCATTAAGTCAACCCCATTGTCTTTCTTTTGGTTTGGTTGATTAAATAATGTGTTCACTAAATATTGCATTGAGAGTATTCTCTATAACTGTTTGATGAAAAGTAATCATTGGAAGAATTATTGAAAATTTGACATAATATGCAATTAGAATTACTATGTACTATTTGACTGATTACAGTTAAGACGGTGTGCAGGGGACGGGAGTGTCCACAACTTCAGGACACTGTTCTTGTGTAACTCATTAACTCTGCCCTCTACCTCCTGTCCTCTCTCTGGTGTTACCACCTCCTCCTTCACCCTCTTAGCTCTCACCACTTCCTATTGCTCTCCACTATGCCACTTCTCCACTCTCTTCTGTTTCTTCTTCATCCTATAATCTCCATCCTCTAGCCTTCTCCTAATGCAAGCCCCTTGCTTCTGCAAAGTACCCTGACAAAAAGAGACTGTGTGCTTTTTATACCTTTTCTCCATCCCCAGGTTGGTACTTTCAGTGAGGGTCTGCACCTGTGTTTTGGAAGAGGGTGAGGACTGAGATGAGGTTGTTGTCCCCGAGAGTTGCTGAGAGCTGCTTTTCACTTGGGATGATTGACCAGACCTATAAGTGCCTGCCTACTATTTTGAAAGTAGTTTTCCCCCTTTTAACCTCCTTATTGCTTCTGGTGCTGCGCATGTGTGTCTCGTGCTTCCAGCATGTGAATTAAATGCTGGACACATACTGGGTAAACTCTGTAAAGACCTTGTTTCTGTTTTCATGTTGTGCACATGATAACATTGAAACATTGTATCTCTGGCATGAGAATCTCTTACCGGGGAACAATGCTTCTGTAACTTTACTTCCTGCGATGTATTTTCACCATTCAGGATGCCAGGACCTGTAATATAGTATCTGTGCGACTTCAGGGCTCACTGTGCGTCCCACAAACGCTTTGAAATAACTTCTTTGATGTCGGGCGAAGCTCAAACTGTATCTAGACATAGGCTACCATTGTCGAGTAATGGTAAATGATTTTCCTTAAAGGGGTAGTTCTCTCAGAACTTTTACTTTCCCAATCTATCAGTGATGTATTTTCGATCATACGTTGATCCATCTTAAAAAAAATCCTATGCATCTTACCTTAGTTTCAGCACTTTTATACATGCGAAAACTGATGCCTGGGCATTGCCTTCTTTTGGAAATCTTTTCTATTAATCTATCATCCTAAATTCAAGTGCCCTTGTGGCAGTAATACATATCACCTGCCCCCAAAGCTGACATCAGTAGACGCTTACGCCTCTGTTCAAAACGCCAATGCACGTCTCATGTGAACGTCCTCTGTGCACAATCTATTGACGTGTCTCCAAGATATTGCCAAAACGCCTCTTTCCTCAACAAATATAAACTAACCATTTCTTATCTCATAACGTAGGAGGTCCTTTTACCTTCGCATTAGTGTATTTCTTTTCGAGTCTCCTTGACTTGTTTCTGCTCTGTTCAGCTATCTGCCAGGTGCGACACACTGAGAACAGGTACTTTTGCTGCCAATAATTAACTCAGTAGTCACTTTTTATTTAATAATTTCTTAGATTATGTACAAATGTCTTTACCAAACCATATTTAAATTCTACTTTAACATGGTATGTTCTTTACATGTGTCCCTGCAAACTTTTAAACTTTTTGCCTATTTATCTTGTCTTTGCATGATTGGTTTTTGCGCCTGTTTTTTGTTAACATTGAATTTTAATGCAAAACCTCATTTCGTTACTGTATACAAATAAAAACATGTCTATTTATCTCACTGTTGATTCTGTACTTATTCAATATTTAGTAACTATGGTCTCTATTAAGCCCTACATGTATGAGCCAGAATATTCAGAAAAGGAAATCCGTGAAGGAGAAAAAAGTCAAGACCATGGGGGTATCTGATGCTAGTCGTGACAATCAATCACCGGAGCCTGAACGCAGTTTCATGGAAGATGTTTCTACCTGGTTTACCTGCAATCATTGTATGGTTAGGCCAGCTTTGTTGGAAAACTGCTGTTGCAGAGAAAACTCTGGCTGCTTTGCCTACATTGCTGAAGAAGACACACCACCGCTAGGCGTTACTGAGCTGCATGACTTGAGGGCTAGATCTGTGTTGCAAATGATGATGGTCCTTATGCACAAACTTCAAGCTACTGTTCGCCCTCGTAATCCAAGTAACAAGTAAGTTAACTCAATATATGTTGTGTGTTTGACAACCAAGACGGCTAACATTGCATGTTGTACACCTATATCATGGTAACTTCTATGGGTCACTGACGAAAGCATCTTTCTGTAAATTGAATACATTTCTTTATCTAGTCTGAAACCCTAATATTCATCTTTAGAATCAACGTCCATACATTTACCTTTCTTTCACTTGGAAAACAAAAACAATATTTCCCTCTCCCAAACTGTTTTTTATCGAATGGGCGTTCACATTTTAAATTGATCCTCACTTGATATCCCAAGCACTGTCAGTATTTCCACGAAAAGTTACTTTATAAAGTATCGCTATGCCTTACATTTGAAACAGTATTTCAAACATAATACATGCAATTATTGGGTTCATTTAAATAAATGATTTCTGTATCTCTTACACAGGTGGTACAGGCTTGTGGCCTGTCGTACCTTTGCATGGTGGATTTATGGAAGATTGGGATTCCTTGTTCAACGAGTGATACCTATATATGTGATTTTCACCATTGTGAGAAATTCCCCAGTGACTCCGGACAATACCACCGATTTATGCAGACAGTACCTCGACCGCAGCAGTACAAGTTGTAGTTTGCCATTGCCATCCACTTTATAAAAAGAAATAAAAATAAATTAAAAACTGAGTGCATATGAAAAGTTGTTTGAAATTATTTGTAAGTCCACAACACGTACAGACATCAGAGAGGATTGTGAAAGATTAGTCTACTTTAACAAGGTTACTGGCCTATTGCACTTGCTTCATCCACATCTATCCATCCATCCCTCCTCCACCAGCAAAGGCAGTTCGCACCTGTGGCCGCATGCTGGCAAGGGGGCTCGGTGTTGTCTCAAGACTCCCCTTTGAAGATCCTGTCCCTGCAATCAACATATCTCTGTGTCCTTTGACTGTGTTATGGGCCTATTGCACTCGCCTCATCCACATTCATCCCCTCCGGTGTCAATGGCAGTTCTCAACTGTGGCCATGCTGCTCTCACAAGTGGCTCAAGGTGCCAAACATGTACAAACAAAGGGGCCCTGTGGCACGGGGACCATTGACCACATGGCCAACCCAGACCAGTGGTCTCCATGTTCCCTTTTGAAGACCCCGTCCCTGCAATCAACGTATCTGTGTCCCTTGATTGTGTGCCGGGCTCCACATCCATCCCCCTCTGGTATCAATTGCAGTTCACACCTGTGGCCGTGTGCTAGCAAGGGAGCTGCGAGGATGGGAGGGTTCGGCTCAAGGTGCTGAACACTATGTACACCTCAAAGGGCTTTTTGACACGTGGACCACTTACCACATATCCAGCCCAGACCTGCTGTCTCCAGATTCCCCTTTGAAGGCACTGTCCCTGCAATCAACATATGGCTGTGTATTTTGAATGTGTTTCAGGCCTATTGCGCTCGCTTTATCTACATCCATCCATCCCCCCTCTGCTACTGGTGGCACCAATGAAGCTTCAAGGGCAGCATGGAGGAGGTCCAAATTTGTCAGAGGTCTGGAGGGTATGAATGAAAACCTTAGGCATTCACATACACACACACACACACACTTCTGAAAGCCTTTATAAACACTGTGGAAGTTACCAAAAAAATCTCTGAAATCGACTTGGGATATCGCCAACTATACACTTTTTACCTTGCTTGCAGAATCCCCTGATCTGCTCTTCTAACTGTTAGTCAACTTTTCCTATTATTTTATTTAGTGTCAATGTTATATGCTCTGCCACTTTCTATTGCTTTATATTCAATGTACACCCTATTCTCAATTTAATATATTAAAAAAATCTACACCATTATGTGGGACTGAGATCCTTTTCATTGGCACGCATGCTCCCACTGTGGCCGCCCTTCTTGGGGACTCTGCGTTTGCCTTCCTGTGAGGCAAAAAACCTGGGTGTCATCTTCAACTTCACTCTCTCTCCTCATATGATGGAGCATGCAAGAAGGACTACTTCCAGCAGCACCTCCTCAGAGGTATTCTACCTTTTCTCACTTTACCCCAGAATCTCACTGTCTCCAGAGCCCTGGTTCTCTCCAGGGCTACTGCAACAGCCTCTTTGTCAATCTGCCGCCCTCTATCCAGCCCTGAAATCTGTCCACTGGCTCCCGGTGACTGCAATAATCAAGTTCAAGACCCTCTACATCATCCACAATCATTCCTGGGGCCGGGGCCTGCACCAGATCCAACTCTCTTTCGAAATACCTTAATTCTAGAGCCCTTCGCTCACTTAAATCCAATTCGCTGATGCTCAGACGCTTCTCCAGGCTGAGAGTGGGGGCGGTAGGTCTCTCTCGTCTGAAGGTGCCTCCCTCTGGAATGGTCTCTCTGCACTTCTCAAACTTGAGCCGGACCACCAGAAATTCCTGAAGCAGCTCAAGACCTTCCATTTTACCTTTGCCTTATCTCTCTTGCTTCTTTGCCATCTTACCTGTCTGCTGCGCTGACTGGTTGCTTGGCTACCCTAAGAGTCTCACTAAGAGTCTCTCTGGGTACCAGGCTCATCCATGAACAGTCTTCCTGGCACTGCCCCAGGAACGATTGTGCACTTATGGGCTGTATGTCACGCCCCCGTTAGCGGCCCCGTTAGCGAAACCACAAACACTTCAGGTTCCCAGACAGACTAGGTCCCATCCCATTTACCTATGCAGGTCTGCTGACGGCGAGTGGGCGAAGGCACTTGGCACTCTCAGAAGGACCTGCGTCCAATGCGCCCTGTGCGGTCCCCTTTCCTATATTGGCGAATGCCATGGCGGCTTGCCACTGGGCGCCCGAGGCACCGGCACCACTGGGCTCATCACGCAATCCGCCATGTGACCAGGAAGGGACCTGGTCGGAGCAGTGAGACGCAAAGCATGTCACGTGACTGAATCATGTGATCACCTTTGTATTCAAAAGGAACGTACTGACTCATATTCAGCGCTTCACAGCTGACTTTGTTAGTACTGTTTGGCGTTCTCACGGATTTTGTTGCTCTTGACTATCTCGACCACGGACTGCTTCCCGGATTCCTCTTCGCTTTCCTTTGGTACTTCTGCATTTGTTCTGGTGACTTACTCAGATTTTTGACCTCGGCCTTCCATTGGAATTATTGGATCTTCCTCTGCATTTGACATTATCTCTTGGTGCTCTGACCTCGGATTGTTTACCGGACTGATTTTCGCCTCTCCTGGCTCCGACATTTGGCTCAAGTTTTTTCTCCTGCATCAGGTATTATTACCACCCAACTAGAGTGCCATCCTGTGTAACAACTGTCGCCTACAGCCGTCGACTACTGCAGACCCCTGTCCATTCACCTTATCCTGGGTACCCTGTCACCTGTATTGGGTAAGCCTTCTTTAGTGATATTGTATTGCTCTGGTTGGGATTGCTTCCATTGTCTTACCTGGTTGCTTGCCTTACAGTGGTCAGGGGGGTCTTTCTGGCGTTCCTGGTTCCAGGCTGACGGCACTCTACACCTGTGGCCTCAAAGATTGCACGAGCAGTAATATTGCTATTTTGCTCGTGTGGTACTTAGGGACGGAGGTTTCATCATCTACACGACCATCAAGTCCTACCACTGTAACTGTAACCCCTAAAGCCCCCCGGCCTCCTTGAACTTAGTCAGAGCCGCTCTGCTCTGGCTGCACTTACTCAGAGCCATGCTGCCCTGATCCCACTTCTCCCTACACTCTCCCTTGCACTTCCCCCTCTCCTTTCACCTTGCAATTTGCGTTCTCGCATTTGCACAATCCGAATGACAGAAGGACTAGTAGAATAGTTTGTCTTGTCTTCCCCCTATCTTCCCTCCCTTGTCTTGTGATGCCTAGAAACAGTTGTGTAGAGGCGCTTTGCAATTGACATATATCATTTCACATAACATTACGGAGTATTGCTTCCAAATTTAATATTTCATAGCCCATGTATTCAATGCATATTTGCCTTGGGTGGCATTTTAAAAAAAATGTACCTTTATTATCAATGCAATGTGATGTTTGATGTACTCCTGTGACATTTTTTTTTATAGTCATTATTTGTCGTTTTTTATTTTTTTAACAGATCATAAGAACATCCAGAAATGCCTTCATGTATCGTTTTCGGTTGCCCCAATGTCAGCCATGCCAAAATGGAAAAAAACAGTCCTGCATGTCGTTCCGAAGGATATATGTGTCTGAGATTGAAAGCAGAGCCATCGATGTCTTGGCTGACATGAGGGTTAATCTTTTCCACATCTGCAGCATGCACTTCTCTAAAGCTATGTACAAATAGTCCAAGTTCACTAAAAAGTGTCAGCCCAGACTCAATCGCAAATTACTTCCCAGTGCAGTTCCTACTGAATTTCAGCACATGCTGACCGAGGTGAGTAACGATGTTATGGATGAATGTTCGATTTGACACAAAGAATAGACCTTGTACATGTTAATTATAACTTGAATTCATAGTTCACATATTAAACTTATATATATATTACATACATATGTGGGTACTGAAATTTATTGTTTTATTTTCGATTTTACACAGTTACATTGTACCGATGTGCACCTGTCATTGTGAGTCCACAGTTGACAGCTTCTTCAACCAAAATTGGACAATACTAGTGAACAACGCATCTGTGATAACCAGTGTCTGGGACGATCACCAAGACACCAATCTGTCCATTTGCCATTGCAGTTACAAGGAGCAGCATGGCAGCCTATAGATTATGAAAATGTGCAGATGTGAAAGAGTTGCATTGCAAACTGAAACCTCTCCGTTCTTCTCACTAACGAATCGCAATGTACGTGGATCCAAAACCGTTCATGGAAAATAAGATCTTTCTCCAGCATGGGGTCTGGCATGGATTCACATGCTCATGAATATGCCCCGTCGTCAGGCTGGGAATCCTCGGTAAAGAAAAAATCAGTATCAGTTTAGTTTCTGATCTGTCTTTCCCAGTAGTAACCAATCACTGATCTCTGCGTCATACTGACCACAGCCAATGACTGCCCTCTACCTAGGCCCCGCCTCTGGCAGCCATCTTGAGATTTTTACTGCACGTTCAAGTGTTGGGAGTCCTCGTGCTTCGCTCTCGAGCTTTTTTCTGCGTGTTTCGCGCTTTTTCACTTTTTTTTGGTTAATCGAGCCTCAAGCTCCACCGTTTCTACTCCCGTTAAAGGCTATCCGTGGCGGGATTTTCCTACGCCCCTCAAGGGTGAAGATTTCCTCGAATCAACTTCTTGGAGGATTCCAGAAGATTCGCGGCCTACTTCGAGATGGCCCAGGATGCGAGTTCGTCGCCCGGACTCAAGCTGTTTCGCAGCTGCCCTGGATGCGGGCTGCAGAATGTGTTTAAGGAAGACGAACATTTGCGATGCCTCTACTGTCTTCATGGGGACAAGACTCATGTAGAGAAGGACTGCCAGTTCTGCAAGAACTTGTCGGAGCGGACCATGAGGGACCGTCGATCCCGTCTCGCAAGCTGGTTGGAGAAGGGCTCGACGGGTGAGAAGAAGAAGAAAGGGTCAGAGCGGGCTTCTAAGTCCTGTGCGGGCGCCCCGGCGACGGGGGCCCAACACCAGGCCAAGTGCCGCGAGTCCGCTGGCTCCGGGAGCGCCGAAAGGTCAGGCTCTTCGGTCGCCAGGCTGGGCGCACCTTCCCCGGCACCGTCAACCACGAGCCAACGCTCCGGTTCGGGGAAGAGAAAGTCCGAGACCCCGGGTAAGCTTCGGGAGAATCCCCGTCCGATCTCGGAAGAAGGGGAGCGAGGCGTCGCCCCTCCCCCGAAGGAGAAGGCCCGGGACGCACCTAAGGTGGTGAGGGCCCCTACCCAGCAGGCGAAGGCCTCTATCGAGGCTATCGCGGCGACTCTTGCCAAGCCGGCAGAGACACCGCCAGCGGAGACTGCCTCCGAGACTAGAGTTTCCCTGCCGCCAAGGAGGGAATCCTCTTTTCAGCCCATCGTCGTGGCCGCCATGATGGAACAAGCGAGGGGGGCACGGTGCCCTCCTCGAGCTCAGAGTCGGCCTCGGAGGAGGAACTGACCGAGGCCGTGAGGAACTTCGAAGTCCAATTCGAGAAGGTTCGATCCCGTCAGGAAGATCCACGGGAGATAACCGAGGAAGACGACGATGGTGAGGAAGAGCGGCCTTCCCTTCCGGCGCAGCCGGATCCTAGGCCTAAGGATGGCTCGACGGCCATTTTGTCTGCCATCCAGTCCTTATGTTCTGAGATAAGGACGAGATTCCCACGGCCCAGGCCGGAGGACCCGCAACCTGGCCCGTCGGGAAGTCCTCAGAACAAACGACGGAGGACCCAACCCTCTCCTCCGCTTGCCCCCGTAAGGCCTACAGTTCCCTCCTCATCCTCCCACGAGTCGGGAGATGACGGTGCGTTGGGCTCAACGACGGATTCTGAGGGCGACGGCGACGGAACGGGTCTCCTGTCGCGCTGGCCTCGCCGCCCGACGAGATTGGCTCATTCCACGCCATGATCGCCAGGGCGTCCGAATTGTTCCAGCTCTGCCCGGAGGAGCAGAGAAAGGAAGGTTTCCTCTATCAGCGCCGGGAGGCCAAGAGGAAGACTTCGCGGTGCCCCTAATCGATGACATCTGGGAGGAGGGCCTGTCGGTCCTCAAAAACCCCTCCACGGCACCAGCCAAACGGGACCGGTACGAGAAGAAGTACCGGGTCCCCGAAACCGCTCCCTTGTGCCTCAGGGCCCAGCCAACGCCAGACTCGGTCGTCTCGGCGGCGGCGAAAAAAGAAAGCGGCAGGGTCAGGAGCCTCGACATCGAATTCCCCGCCGGACGGCGAGGGAAAGAAATTGGATGCCATGGGGCGGCGGGTCATTTCGTCGGCGGCGACGACGATCAAAGCGGCCAATGCCCTGGCGATCGTGGCCCGTTACGACAGGGAGCTCTGGTTTAAGCTGGCCCCCATATTGGACTTCCTGCCGGACGACAAGAGGTCCGAGGCCCTGGAAATACTGCAAGAGGGCGAGGTGGCGTCGGACCACGCCATAACGGTGGCAACCGATATTGCTGATACCGGGTTCCACCAGCTGGGCAACAGTGTTTGCCTACGACAACGGGGTTGGCTCCGGGCGACCGACTTCCATCAGGACGTCCAGACCAGGGTGTTGGACATGCCGTTCGACGGCAGCAACCTGTTCGGGAAGGCAGTGGACGAGTCCCTCCAAGCCATAAAAATGGACACAGAGACGGCCCGCGCCCTAGGAGCCCTTCAGCAACGACGGCCCTTTCGGAGCTCCGGAGGCAGACAGGGTGCCTCCAAGGGATCCAGCGGTGGCTCGTCGTCCTACCGCCAAGCGGCACGCTCCTCGTCTCAGGAGGCCTATAGGGGTCGCGGCAAGCAGGGAGCACCTCGCCGCCATCGGCAAGGTGGCCAGGGTGGCAAGGCCTCCACCTCCAAGCAGGACTGAACCGGCCGTGGTCTCGGGCCCCCACCGCAGCACCCCGGTGGGAGGCCGGCTGACGAATTTCGTCGGCGTGTGGAAGTCCATCTCCACCGACCGTTGGGTGCTGGATACCCTGGCAAGTGGACACTCTATCGAATTCCTGAGGAAGTGCCCTCACGTTCCTCCTGTCGCCAGGAAGGAAAATCACATCCCTCAACTGCTGTTGGAAGTACGGGCGATGCTCAGGAAAGGCGCCATCGAGCTTGTCCCGAAGAGGCTCCGGGGCTCCGGGGTGTACTCAAGGTACTTCCTCGTCAGGAACACACGACCGGCTACTCACAAACCTGGGATTCGCCATAAACTACCCGAAGTCCCACCTGGTGCCGTCGCAGGTGGCCCTGTTTCTGGGAGCGAAGCTCGATACAGTGAGGCGCCTGGCGGCCCTGTCGGAAGAACGGACGAAGACCATTCTAGGCAAAGTGCAGCGCCTGCTAGCCACGGACGTGGCCAGGGTGAGGTCCATCAAGTCCCTCTTTGGGATGACGTCCTCTTGCATCTACCTGGTGCGCCTTTGCAGACTACGGATGCGCCCTCTTCAAGAATTTCTCGACGCCCGTTGGATACAGACGACGGGCACCTTCGAAGACAGGGTCCCCCTCAACGAGGTGTTCTGGCGGGCGATTCAGTGGTGCGGCGTTCGAGCGCACCTCACGGCGGGCAAGGACTTTCAGACGCCGGCGTACCAGGAGACGGTGACGACAGACGCCTCCCTGGAAGGCTGGGGCGCCCACACCGGAGATCTCCACGCAAGAGGCCTCTGGCTCCTGGAGGAGAGGCCCCTGCACATCAACGTCCTGGAACTCCGAGCCGTGTTCTGGGCTCTCAAATCGTTCCTCCCGTCGCTCAAGGGCAAGGTGGTGCGGATCTTCACGGACAACACCACGACAATGTTTTACATACGGAAGCAGGGAGGCACCAGATCCCCAGCCCTATCTAAGGAGGCACAGGATCTGTGGCACTGGGCGGTCGCCCAGGGGATGTTCCTGGTTCCCTTCCACCTGGCAGGAGAAAGCAACACCATCGCCGACTTGCTCAGCAGGGAGCTGCGCGCGTGTCACGAGTGGGAACTGCGCCAGGATCAGGTGGATCAACTCTTTCGACGATGGGGCAAACCCCAAATCGACCTGTTCGCAACAGCGACGAACTCGAAGTGCAAGAGGTTCGCCAGCAGATTTCCCCAGCCGAGAAGCATGGGCGATGCGTTCTCGTTCCCCTGGGACGGTCTATACCTGTATGCGTTCCCTCCGTTGCCGTTGCTGCTTCGACTCATCAACCAGCTCAAGAGGTCCCGGTGCAGGATGATCCTCGTCACACCGGCGTGGCCGAGGCAGATCTGGTTCCCGGACCTTCTGGACTTGTCAACGTCCCCTCCCATCAAGCTGTCGGCGGACGCGGACCTTCTCTCCAGAGAAGGAGGCGCCATCTTCCACCACAACCCGGCGTCGCTGAACCTGCAGGCTTGGCTCCTGCAGCGCTAGATTTTGGAGGCTACGATATACCAGCCGATTGCAGAGAGGTTCTTGCAAAGGCCAGGGCGTCTTCGACTCTCAAATGCTACGGTCATAAGTGGAAGAGGTTCTCTGTCTGGTGCCGTGCACAGAAGATCAACCCACTACGGATTACGGCCCCTCAAGTGCTGCCGTACCTTCTATCGCTGGCAAAGGCTGGGCTAGCCCATGCCTCCATTAAGATTCATCTGGCGGCGATCTCCAGATATACCAGAACCACAGAACGGACGTCCCTGTGGTCCCATCGACTGGTAAAAGAGTTTATGAAAGGACTGTTCCGGTCGTTCCCGCCGGTGAAGGCCCCGGCCCTGGCGTGGGAACTTAACGTGGTGCTGACCAGGCTCATGGGGCCCCCATTCGAGCCGATGCACTCCGCACCTATGAAGTTTGTGTCGTGGAAGACTGCGCTCCTGGTGGCCATTACCTCCGCACGACGAGTGGGAGAGATCCAGGCCCTAACCTGCAAAGCACCGTACTTGACTTTCCATGCCTCGAGGGTGGTGCTTAGAACGCACCCCTCCTTTATGCCCAAGGTGCCGTCAGACTTCCATCTTAACGAGCCCTTGGTGTTACCTGTTTTCTTCCCGTCTCCTTCGTCGCCGGCCGAGAGGACTTTGCACTCGCTGGATGTGGCTAGAGCGCTGAAGTTCTACGCGGACCGCACGAAGAGTTTCCGGAGGACATCACAGCTGTTCGTGAACTTTGGACCTGTGAATCAAGGGAAGGCTCTCTCGAAGTCTTCTATTTCCAGATGGCTCTCCGGCTGCATCATGCACTGTCACTGGTTGGCTAACCGACCGCTGCCAGGCCGTCCAAGAGCCTATTCGACCAGAGCGATCGCTGCTACTACGGCTTTCTTATCTGGTGTGCCCCTGCTGGACATCTAAAGGGCTGCTCAGTGGAGGTCGACGCACACCTTCACGAGATTCTACTGTGTCGATCGGGCTTCCAGGGAGGAGTCCAGGGTCGGCCAAGCAGTGCTGCGCAACCTGTTCGCTTAAGGTGAAACTGGTAAGGAGGTAAGAGATGCTTAATGTTGAGTTTTTTGTATTGCTTAATGTTGAGCCTTTTACCACCTCCCGTGGTTGTGCATGTGTGTACTGCTATTTAATCTTATATTCATGAGCATGTGAATCCATGCCAGACCCCATGCTGGAGAAGGAACAAGTTACTTACCTGTAACTGTTGTTCTCCAGCATGGGTCTGGCATGGATTCACATGCGAACCCTCCCGCCTACTCCTCTGCGGCTCTTCACTTGGTCATACTGCCACTTCACGTGCTACCAAATCTGAAGATGGCTGCCAGAGGCGGGGCTTAGGTAGAGGGCAGTCATTGGCTGTGGTCAGTATGACGCAGAGATCAGTGATTGGTTACTACTGGGAGAGACAGATCAGAAACGAAACTGATACTGATTTTTTCTTTACCGAGGATTCCCAGCCTGACGACGGGGAATATTCATGAGCATGTGAATCCATGCCAGACCCATGCTGGAGAACAACAGTTACAGGTAAGTAACTTGTTCCTTCTGTGAACAATACAAAGACTTATTATTCAATCACTGAACGGAATCGCTGTTGTAAGATGTTTTCAGGGACATAATCTCCTCTTTTCAGCGTTATGACATAAATAAAAAGTAATTAATACCATTCCGATTATCGCTGTTTTAGAAAACTTTTGCATACTGTGTGGCTGTGCGTGTTTATGTTCCTGGTTCTAGGTTGGATAACGTTATGACATTGGTGATGACGGGGGAACGTTTGGCTACGCTGCCCACCACCATCATCATTAAAATAGGTGGAGCATATCATTTTGACTAGTGATGTCAGCTTTAGGGTCGGGTGAGATATATTACTGGCGCAAGGGCACTTGAACTTAGGGCGATAGATCAACAGATAGGTTTTAAACAAGATGGCAGTGCCCAGGCAGGTTTCTTTTCGTATGTGTACAAGTGTGGAAAACTATGGTAAAATGCACAGGATTTTTTAAAAAATGGATCTATCTATGATTGAAAATACATCACTGATCGATTGGGACAATGACATTTCTGAGCGAACTACCCCTTTAAAGTGAACATTTTATTTTTCTAGGCTGGATATTTGGGTCTGATCAGAGAGAGCTTCAGGCTATTGTAGTTGGGGAGAAAGTGCGTTATTAGTGCCCTGCAAGTTCTCACAAGGGGCTTGGCAGGATCAATGCTTTTTGCTGGCATTTCCTAGTTGACTGAAGGAGTGGCAAAGTTCTGGGCCCCCAGCACCTGCCTGAAATGAGGCATTGTGATCGCCTCCTGGCATGTGATGAGGACCAAGGTAGGGTGAGCAAGGGATCCTCTCCATCCTTTCCTCCTCTGCCACAACATCCATTGACTGGGGTTGGCACATGGCCCACCGAGTCACCACCTTAGTGATCCCTGAACCCAGACAGGGGACTACATCACAGCTCCTATGGGACAAGGACTTTGCATTTGGGATTGGTTTATTTGACTTTCCTGCTTAAGCAGACCTGATAGTAATGCGTCTGTGGGGTGCCTCGCTGGGATGTGGACTGGTCTCTCAAAAGAGCCTGTCCATTGTCTTCGAATGGACATGCGTGTTGGCAGCACTGCCAGGCAGACGGTTTGTCGCTCATAGTTCCAACACACTGCCTCAGCATTGTCTGTGCCTTTCTGCATGCTCCCATGCCAGACACTGACCTTTTCTGTTACCGTAAATTCATGCTGCTTCTATGTCCTGCAGGATGATCCGAAGATGTAACTACTACAGTGGACTTCAGGATTGCAATACATATCTCTAGAGGCATCGATTAAAGGGTTCAGCACTGCATGGGCATGTTCCCTGTGACAGTCCTCTGCGACAGAGCTATGCTATGGTATGGTGGGGTGGTCAAGGGGATCCCTTATACACCTCCAGCTCAGAATCATACCACAGTTGGTCGCACCTGGTCCCTGCGATCACTCCATCCAGCACCCTTAGAAAAAGGCTCAACACTATGTCACAACATTTAGCTATTACATTTTCTAGGAAATGTGTGTCTTACATAACTTAGGAAAAGAGGTTCCTTTGAAGCGGTCACAAAGCTGGACAGCCTGTGGTGACGTGCTTTCTAGTCTTTCAAAGAATAGCTAATTTCTGAGTATGCTGGTATCTGTATGTTTCCAATTGTCAATGTTTGCATTTGCTGTGCCAAAACATAGCTTCTGCAATCAACCACCCGTGTATCAATATGGGCCCCGACTTTGTTCAGAGCATTTGACCAAGGAGCCTAATGCTTGGACTTTCAAAGCGGGCTCCCACTCATGGCAATGGGCTGTTAGATCCATGTGGGCCGTGACTGAGCCCTGTTTTAAAGACAGCATATAGTCATCCATCGTATTGCTAATTGGATTGGTGTCTGCAATACAAATTCAGCTGAGGAGTTATATAACTAGTCCTGCATCCTTGCACACATTCCAAAGATGGGGACGAGAAAGTCCAAATAGTAGTGATGTAGTGTGCACTCCTATATCTTCCCTTGTTGGTCTGTGGTATCCAAATAGAATGCTTAGTACCATATACATTGATTTAGGGTTGCGTTAAGAGCACCAGGGACCCTGGGTTGCCGCGCCCTCCATCTTTATCAGTGCACTAGCAGCCAGTTGGTGGAAACTTGTAAAAAGGCCCGTGCTCGTAGTGCCTATTGTGTGTATCTAGAGAGAATTGTTATAGTTTCCACTCATTTGGCGCATGTGCAATTTCTTATGATGGGATTTATGCCATTGTCTTTTGCTGCGTTTGAAAAATGTAGTTCCACAAGGTTTGTGATTTTCATTTTTTCCAATCTTTTATTGTCTCGAATTCATCAATTGATGATATAACGATTGATTTAGGGTGCTGGGGAGAAAATGCAACTCTCGCACAAGAAGTCGCTACAAATGATTAAAAAAAACAATATAGTGTCCTTAACTGGAGGTTCCGCCACTTAAGGACACTATATCGGTCTTTGTCCTTACACACCTTGGCAGGGCTTAGGTGAAAAACTGAAGAGAAGCACAAGTTTGGCAGTCTTAGCCAAACGGTGAGCAAATAGTTCACCAGGATTGTGTTTGGATGTTCTGAGGTCTGTTTACAGTTTCAAGTCTCATCCCAGGTGTCTCTTCATTATACCAACTAAACCCCTACTCTAACATTAACCTCTTATCTATAACGCAGGTGGTGCAAACCCATCAACATATAATTTTGCCCCGATTTCTGCAACAATGCAGCAGAGCTCTAAAACCGATTGATTCTTGAGGCACTGATGCATTTCCTCTTACTGCTGAGAATGCTGGACAAGTCCCCAGTATAGGTGCACCCTAAAAACCACGTTGCATGTAAATGTTTCATCTCACAGGCTGACGATAAGGGGAGGACAGTAGCTTAGTCTTTGATAAATATTCATGCTCATGCTGGAGGGACTGTGGTCTTTGCACTTTCACCACCTCAATGTCATTGTTTCAAATCGCAAAACTGAATAATATGTCTCTCTTTACAGTTGATATTTACGCCTGCTGTCACTGTAGCTGCTGTCCATTCGGACATCCCGGTTTCCTCATCTTCCTCATCAACTTCCTGTAAATCTGAAGCTGCTCGGGTGAGATACATGTTTTTGAATATGGGTCTAAAAGTCCCCCCATTCGTATAGTGGTATGGGTCTAAAAATGTACTCAAGTGGCCTTGTCTTCGCCATTACCACTGGCGTGAGGGGGCCCCCGCTGGCTCTGCGGTGCAGGGGGCCCCGCCACCACATGTCCTGGGAGGGGGGCCCCTTAGGATAAAAAAAAGATTTAAAAAATTCTGCCTTCATGAAGAAATTATTTCTGTTACACAGTAACAGAAATAATTTCTTCATGAAGGCAGAGTGACTAAAAAAGGAAACTATTTTGTTTTGAAGCCCGAGGGCTCCTCCCACCCCATGACATGGACGCCTCTAGGCTGGAGGCCTCAATGTCATGGGGTGGGGGAGCTCTATGACTTCAGAAAGAAATAGTTTCTTTTTGAAGTCACTCTGATTTCATAATGACATTATTTCCATTATGGTTTGGTTCTTAATGGAAATAATTTCTTTAAGAAGTCGGAGTGACATCAAAAAGAAACTATTTATTTTTGAAGTAGTAGGGCTCCCCTCAACCCCATGACATCTGCGTGTATTATGGTATGGTGAAAGGGCGCACACTTAAATGTATAGGTGGCTGCCTGTGTGAGTGTATGGAGAAAGGTTACACAGTTAAATGTATGGGTGTCTGGGTGTTTCCGCGTGTGTGCATGGTGAATGGTGTGTGTGCTTGTCTTCAGGGGTGCAGCAAAACTTACATTTTGTGGGGGGTGCTACCCCTTCAAATGTTGGTAGAGGTGCTATCTTCACTGGCGGTGGGGGGGGTCAAACTTATTTGTGTGGAAGATCTATCTTTATGCATTCTAATGAGATTATCCTAGTGCAGCTTCAATGTTACAAGCAGTTAACTCTGAAAGCACCCACTTATGGACTGCTGTGAGAATAAGCGGTCTCCTGTCTCCTGTCTACCCTTCCAATCACTTTCCTGGCATGCAAGTACTAAACCCACATCAAGATTTCAATTGCCTAAAGAATTATGCATTTGAATGCAGGTACGAACAGTGAAAGGATTTACGTTAGTAATGGCTGGGCCTTTGTTAACAGCGAAACCTAGGTGCCGTTTAACATCTGTGTCCTGTTCTGTCATTCAACTGCTCTGAAGGTCAGCCAGGTTAAGTCCACATAGCCCAAAATTTCAATGGGTCGGGTGGGGGGGGGGGAGCACTGAAGCCCAGTCAGCTCAATGGTATTGTGCCACTACTTGTGGTTTAATCCCTTGGTTACTTATTGGTAATCTTCATTACTCCTAGCCCTAGCCTTCCTAGATATAGGGTATTAGTGGCTAGAGAGGCATTTTGGTGCAGCCAGTCTAGTCATTTCTTAGTTTGGCTTGACACTGTAACTGGAAATCTCTGATAAATCAGTCCTGCTAATTGTAATTACCTGGCTAGACTAGCATTTGGATGCTTCCAGTCTAGCTGTTTTACTGCAGCATTGTATATTATTCTGGGCATCTGTGATAAAATAATCATAAGTGTTATTGCTTTGACTGTCATTTCGGTGAAAACAGTATAGGTATGTCTAAATGTGGCATGGAATGCTTTACAGTAATGTGTTTTGGGAGGATAGCTCGGGGGAAACACACTCGCCTTGGAAGCAAGACGGCGCAGAGCAACAGTTTGATCTCCAGGTCCGCGCTTAGACACCCCTGGATATTAAGCACATTATAAATAAGCAATTATAAAATTGTATTACGTGTCTAGACTGGTCTACATTATTCAGCCAGTTGGACATGTTTTCATTGTGGCATGGCATTTTTAATGTAAAACATTATATTAATTAAAGCGTTAATGTTCCTGTGCACTGTTGGTGACTTGCATGTATTGGATTTTTGGATTGATGTTACTCTACAAAACAATTGAAAACGCTCTGGCTTTTTAGCCATTTTTTCTCATAAAGTATGCGGTATAATGCATTAAAACACATATTTAGATCTTTCTCCTAGTGCAGTGTGCGGCGTACCCCTGAAGCAGCACGTTCGTGCGTATTTGTTGCCAAGTTGGGGGGCCCTCAGCATGGCTTGCAGGGGGGCCCACACATTTTGTGTTAGGCCACTGCTCACTACCCAAGTAAAATGGGCATGCGTGTGGCTGTTGAAACCCGTTTTGTTTTCTTCTTTTTGTAATGAGAGGACTGCAGGGATTGAAAAGCCACACCATTGAGGTGAAGACAGCTTAAGTCATGTTTGTTTAATATGAAGATTACATTTCAATAACTTTTTGCTAATTAAATTATAATTATATGTATGGAATGACAATCACTGTAATCCTTGTGCGATCCTATAAGAGGTGCTTTATAAGAATATTAATGATTATTGTAACACTGCCTGTCTTTGAGTGTTGTCACCATCTTACATCTTTGTAGTTTTGTAAAATACAGGTGTAACAGATGTAACACTATCATGGGACTGCAAAGTATGGCTTTCCATTTAGAGAGCCAAGAATTGCAGACCCCTATATCACTGGTGACTTTCTTTCATCCTCAGTGGTATGAAGGGCAGAGTTAATTTAAACGTGTATCTAGGGATACCATCTCAGTACAAGGTCAGACATACTGGAACTGATATCACTCACCCAATTACATCACAGGAAGGGATATCATAAGACCTGGCTGCAATTGCATAAACAGAAGTGATGTCACATTACATTTGACCTTGATGATATAGCAGGAAGTTGCATCAATGTTGTAGAAAACCTACAAATGCAAACTAACAAATAGTATTTACAGTCGATAAAAGGTTATTTTGCTAACCAATCATATATTAACTAGGGTACCTCCTTGATATACTGCTGGTGCATTCATGATATGCAGATGACATACCGAGCTGAACCACCATACCTGAGGAGCACTGTCTCCATATACCACTACTGCAACATATGGATAGATATTGCAATGGTATACCAATAATAGCCTCACATGAGTTGTATAGTGTTCATATGCACCCTTTCATGCCTAGGCAGTGCCATTCTATAGTAAGAGAACACCACACACACACCACTGCACTTCAAGCAGTTTGTGTACATAATTCCTCAGGTAATCAGGTAAATCCACCAAACCAAATTACTGCTACCGCTGGGATGCCATCTCAGAACTGGAGGTAAAGCCGCCATGTTCCGAGGTGGTGGTCTTCCCTATTTTGGAGTCTCATAGGACTCCATGACATTTTTTTAAGGTAAAGTGGCAGAAATAATGCCAGCCAAGTGATGGGGGATTTTCCTCTACTTTAACACCAAAGTCAGAATTTGACAGTGTGGTAAAAATGGTGGTTATTGCATTACTGCCACTTGACCCCAATAGTCTTTCTACTGAACATAATGTATATTATTATATGGTACTGCTGATTAAAGGTGTGCTATCACTTCTAAGTGTTGTAATAATCACGGTCACTAATACCCAATTTTATGATATTCAAGTTAGCAACATTGGAATGATGAAGTACTGAGGTTCCATCATATGACTTAAGGCTGTGCATATATATATATATATATATTTCTGAGGCTTGTGGAATCTGCTTAGATCACATGCTGTGCATAGGCCGACATCTAGTGGAAGCTGCGGAGTATTACAGTTTGTTTTTCGAAGTCGAAAAATGGGCGTCGACACAGGGCGTGCCAGTAATACTATCCCTAGTGTGACGTCCCCTGTACCCATGATCCCTCACGCGTCTAGGATCCCCAGATTGTTTTTTTCCGCCATTCTGGTCGGAAGCACTTCATCGGAGTTCCCTGGCTTTGCCATAGTTTCACTCTAAACTAATTCTAATTTGCCCCGTTTGGCCAACCTTTCGTCGATCAACATCTCGACGCCGAACCGGGGAGGAGATCAACGTCGAATACCCGACGGATTGGGCCTTGAGGCTTCCGCCTCGGCTCGGGCCTGGGCCGCTGGCCTCGGCCCTACAAGTAGGGAGAGTGGGGGTGGTACACTTCCACACTCGACACCTTATTACCTACACACACTTGCCCGCTGCCCACAGGCGCGTATGGAGGGTACGCCCTTTCAGTTTTGCCCCAAGTGTAATAAGAAATACCCTTGGGTAGATAAGCACGCTACGTGCAACCTTTGCCTACCCAGAGACCACCCCGAGACGGGTTGCAGGGCCTGTAGCAGGTTTAAGGCAAAAACTCTTAAGGACCGCTCCACCAAGCGTTGGGCCCACCACGCCAAGCTAGCAGCTATGGAGGCGGAGGGTACCTTCAGCGACGGCAGCGACGCCGAACTTTCGGACGGCGAGGGCACCAAGGCGTCGAAGGACAGCCGAACGCACGTCCCCGGCCTCGGAAGGTCGTCCGTCCCGGCGACTATGGGGAAGTCCCCCGGCGACAAAAGCGTTACACATACACACGCTAAACACAAAAAATCCACCCGAGATTCGACGTCGTCGAAACCTCGGAAAGAGGCACAGAAGGAGCGGTCCGAAAGGACGTCCTCTGGGCGGTCCCGGTCGAGGTCGCCGCACGACGTCAGGCAAGCCTCCACACTTGCACAGAGTGCCTCGACCATTAATATCCCGGAAGATCAATCGTCCGAAGACGAACACGACTTCCACCCCCAGCCTGCACCCCAGGAAAAGGGTACATCACTTGGGAGTAAAGAGGGGCCAGTTTCGAAGGCTAGTTCGAAAGACAGGGATTCCACCTCCGATCCTCGACGCCAGGCGTCGAAAGATAAGGGAAAGGGGAAACACACTTCCACCCACGGGGAAGGGGGTAAACAGCAAAGGAAACAACCCTTGCAGTCCTCCACTACAAAAGAACTGACCAAGTCTTCTCAGGGCCAATCCATAGAAAGTCCCAGCAAGGTCACCCCAAGCTCAAAACTCTGGTCATGCGAGGACATTGACAGAGTAATGTCAAGGATGTCTTCCTTGGCGAATTTTTTCGAAAGACACCCTGAACAACTCCTAGCTTTAAACCCTCAGGAAGATTCTCCCTCAGGGTCTAGGGACCCTATCCCCTCAAATAAAAGACCCCGGGTCGAGACACCATTTAGGCCTTTAGACCCCATCGAGGTCCAACCCTATTCTTACCTCTTCCCTACAGACCAAGGAAACTCTTCCCTTATAGAAGGTCAGGAAATTGACACGCCAGAAGATCCTGCAGGATCAGATTATTACGGCGAAGACGAAGACGAGGATGAGCCAGAAAATAGCCCAGATATTTTCAGAATGGACTCACCAGTCGAAAGGGAAGCCCCAGTGTCTGACTCCCCAATAGATAATCAGCCCCTCCTGAATGAACTGCTCTTTCGGGCAGCTAACCACTTCCACATAGACACACAAGGTGTCCAGGAAGAAAGGGACTTTGCGGAAGAACTAATAGGGGAAAGGAAGCCAGTAGCCCAGACCATTCCCATCCTAAAATCTGTTCAACGCAGAATAGCACCATCCCTTGTCAACCCAAACCTGACAAGACCTGTAAATCCGAGAGTGGAGAAGCTGTTTAAAGCAGCCCAGTCGGACCCCCTATATATTAGAGGTCAACTTAAGCCAGACTCTCTAGTAGTAACCAACACCCGCAAAAGAGCTGGTACACCATTATCTTCCTCTGAGGCTCCCCCCGACAAAGAAAGTAAAAAACTTTATGGTTTTGGCAGGAAAGTAGCTTCCACGGCAGCCTACCAAGCCAGAATCGCGAATTCCACCACACTGTTGGCTAGCTACAACTGTCACCAGTGGGAAGAAGTGGCAGCACTAATAGACTCTGCTCCCGAACCCCTTAAAAGCCAGCTAGCTCGCATTTGTGCGGAAGGAAGGAACGTGTCAGGCTGCACTGTAAAAGCAACTCTGGACGCCGCTGACAATGCGGGTAGACTTATAGCAGAGGGGACTGTCATCAAAAGGCATGCTTGGTTGAGGCAGTCGGGATTCAAAGCAGAAACACAAGCTGCGCTCTTAGACAAACCAGTGGAAAGTGATCTCCTGTTTGGGAAGGCAGTCGAGGACGCTCTAAAAAACGCTAAGGAGGAATTTGACACCCTCAAATCCCTTGGCCAGTTAACTACCAAACCACCTAACCAAAGAGGGAATGGCAATTTTCGTCGCCCCCGCGGCCAAAATTCCAATAGAGGAAATAGCTACTCCCACACCCAGGGTACACAGTGGAACACCAGCTCACAACAGTCTACCCAGGCGTATGGTAGGGGTAGTAAAAGAGGACGGGGTAGAGGCAGAGGCAGCCCCAGTAAAGGAGGAGGCGCCTCCACCAAAGCAGTGACGCTCAGTTCAGGGTCCCTTCCCATGCAACCCCAGTAGGGGGACGAATATCAAGTTTCACCCAGGCATGGGAAGGGATAACATCCGACAGATGGGTGCTGTCAACAGTATCCAATGGGTACTGCATAGAACTACTGCAACGTCCCCTAAACCATCCTCCAAGACAAAAAGTCCACTCTTTACAACATCAGAAGATCCTCCTCGAGGAGATCGCCATTCTGCTAGAAAAGGACGCGATAGAACTCGTCCCGGGACACCAGGTAAACAAGGGTATCTATTCAACTTACTTCCTTGTGCCAAAGAAAGATTTAACAATGCGCCCAGTTTTAGACTTACGGCCTGCCAACAAGTATGTCAAGCCCCAAAAATTCCGTATGACCACACTACAAGAGGTAATCCCACTCCTAAAAAAGGGGGATTACATGGCAACCTTGGATATGAAAGATGCCTATTTTCATATTTCCATGCTCCCGGCGCACAGAAAATACTTGCGCTTCAAGGTGGACAGTCGCCACTACCAATTCAAGGTACTGCCCTTCGGGATAGCTTCTGCACCAAGGGTATTCACCAAGGTACTGGCGGTGGCAGCTGCACACCTACGCAGGGAGGCAATCCCAGTGTACCCTTATCTGGACGACTGGCTCATAACGGGGGAAACCCCAGGAATCTGCAGGTCAAACATTCAGAGGACCATCGACCTCCTCCACGAATTAGGCTTCTCCATCAACGAGAAAAAGTCAAGTCTGGTGCCAAGCACCTCAAAACAGTTTCTAGGAGCTATCCTAGATACTCAGAAAGGATTGACCTTCCCTTCGGAAGAAAGAATTCGGAACATACTTCTGCAAATTCCGCATTATCAGTCAGGTCAACAGATAACAGTACGCAAAGCTATGCGGTTACTCGGCATGATGGCGTCATGCATTTACCTGGTCCCCCACGCGCGTCTGCGCATGCGTCCCATGCAGGAATGGTTGGCGAAACAGTGGTCTCAGGCAAGTGGTCAGTGGGACGATCTAGTGGTCGTTTCGCCAACACTCGTACAGAACCTACACTGGTGGACAAGAGAGAATCTCGCAAAGGGGAAACCCTTTTACGATCCCGAAGTACAGGCAGTGGTGACTACAGATGCATGCCTGACGGGGTGGGGAGCTCACCATCTCCACCACACAGCTCAGGGTCTCTGGCCTCACTCAGTAGCCAAGAACCACATCAATCTGCTAGAGCTTCTGGCAGTATTCCGAGCGCTGCAGGCGTTCGAGCCCCATCTACTAAACTTGTCGGTGCAGATCAGGACGGACAGCACGACAGCCATGTTCTATCTGAACAAGCAAGGAGGGACTCGTTCGCCAAATCTGTCCAAGCTTGCCCAGAAAATATGGATATGGGCACTCAGACGGAACATCTTCCTGTCATCGCAACATGTTCCAGGGGAGCTCAATTCCCTAGCGGATGCTCTAAGCAGAGACTCCCTCCCAGAAGAACACGAGTGGGTCCTTCACAAAGACGTAGTAGAAGATCTCTTCTCTCAGTGGGGTTTCCCCACTATAGACCTATTCGCCACAAGCGAAAACAAACAATGCCCAGGATTTGCATCCAGGTTCCCACAACCGGACTCCCAGGGGAATGCCCTGTGGATAAACTGGTCAGGGATGTTTGCGTACGCTTTCCCACCAACTCCCCTCATCAGGAAGGTGGTGTACAAGATGAACAAGGAATCGATGACGCTCATCCTAGTTGCTCCCATGTGGGCGAGACAACTATGGTTTCCACACCTACGCAGGATGGCGGTATGCGAGCCCATCAGACTCCCAGCCTGGTACAACCTTCTGTCCCAGCAACAAGGTCAAACAGTGCATCAGGAACCCAACTCTATGAACCTAGCAGCATGGCTCCTGAAGTCATAGAGTTTGGACATCTCAAATTACCACAGAGGTGTATGGACATTCTAAAAGAGTCTAGGAAACCAAATACAAGGCACTGTTACTTTGACAAGTGGAAAAGATTCGTTATCTGGTGCCAGAGTAAACAAATCAACCCGGTTGATTGCACTCCTTCCAACGTTGTAACATACATGCTCCACCTGCTGGATGCAGGGTTGGTTTTTAACTCTCTGAAAGTACACCTGGCAGCCCTCTCAGCCTACACCACATCCCATAACAAGGTTTCGTGGTGGAAAGTACCAGTGGTTAAAGCCTTCATGGAAGGAGTAAAGAGACTTCACCCTCCTATCTCGAACCCACCGCCAGGATGGGATCTCAATGTGGTGCTATCTAAGCTCATGGGGCCCCCCTTCGAACCCATGCATAAAAGTAGTCTCAAACACCTGACTTATAAAACGGCCTTCTTAGTAGCCATTACCTCCATAAGAAGGGTCAGTGAAATTCAGGCTCTGTCAGTGCAAGATCCTTTCTTTACTATCCACAAGGACAAACTGGTTTTACGCACACACCCTAGATTCTCACCAAAATTCATATCCAAGTTCCATGTAAACCAGTCCATCGAGCTTCCGGCTTTCTTCCAAAACCCACAGAGCTCAGCTGAGGTGAAACTACACACCCTAGATGTGCGTAGGGCGGTCTTATACTATGTAAATAAAACCAGACCGCTAAGGAAAACAGATCAACTGTTTGTCTCCGTAGCTACAGGCAGAGAGGGGGATCGCGTCTCTAAGGGCGCTATCTCAAAGTGGATTATCAACTGTATACAGCTGTGTTACTCTCTTTCTGAAAAAACTCTGCCTTTTACGCCAAGGGCCCACTCTACCAGAGGCATTGGGGCCACTCTGGCTTTCATTGCAAATGTTCCCCTTGACACCATTTGCAAAGCAGCTACTTGGAGCTCTATTCACACTTTTACTCAGCATTACTGCATTGACACTCATTCCAAGGCAGATACACAAGTGGGACAAGCGGTTCTAAGACACCTGTTTGCTCATGACCCTTCTCACATCCCATCTCCTTCTTCTGGTACTGCTCGCTAATCTATGCACAGCATGTGATCTAAGCAGATTCCACAAGCCTCAGAAGGGATACATTACTCACCGTAATCGTATTTCTGATGCTTGTATCTGCTTAGATTCACATGCGACCCACCCTTCCTCCCCTCCGAGAGAAGGCGCATGGTTGCTTGTAGTCTTACCTTTCTGTCTATCTGCTTGGACTATCTGTACTCACGCTACTCCTCATGCTACCTCATGTCAGGAAAAACACAATCTGGGGATCCTAGACGCGTGAGGGATCATGGGTACAGGGGACGTCACACTAGGGATAGTATTACTGGCACGCCCTGTGTCGACGCCCATTTTTCGACTTCGAAAAACAAACTGTAATACTCCGCAGCTTCCACTAGATGTCGGCCTATGCACAGCATGTGAATCTAAGCAGATACAAGCATCAGAAATACGATTACGGTGAGTAATGTATCCCATATATATATATATATATATATGGGGCAATCCGTTAACTCACTGAACTATCTCACCTACTGTGTGAAATATATATTGTTTGCATGAAGGCCTGTTTAAAATATAACATTCTTTTAATGTATAATTTATTATTGTACCCTCTTTAAAAGAACTGGGTATGTTGTGTGTGAGAAAACCTTATTTTGGCGTTCGCAACCTCTCATATAGTGCAAGCGAACAAACACTTTCAGATGAGTGGGTGCTGCAGTAATGAGGCAATGGTGGACTTCTCACAGTAACCTCAGGGGAAGAACTAAAAAAGGAGTCTCCTCATATTCCACGCTCACATAAACTCAAAAAATGTTGAAACAATTTTATAAGTATATGCCAAACGGCTTGGTTTAATGAAGAAGAATGTATATATATGTTGTCTTAACATATCCCACACAAATAATATGAATTCTTGGTGGGTATTCACTTCTAAACAACTTAGAGAGAGTGAAGCATCAAAGCATAACAAAAAAATCTTTGTGTTCTCTTGAAAACAACTTAGAATTGGTATTGCATCAAAGCATATTACATATTTGCGAACTCGCGTAGGAAACGCAAAAAGAGATATTAATAAACTCCTTGGATATCAAACTCAAATTAGTTTAGAACTTCGATAGTCAATATGATAGCAAAACAAACTCATTGCTTGTCATAAGAGTTATCATGCTCCAAAATCATAGTATTACAAAGGCATGCCTACACGTGTTTCAACCCTCTAGCGTCGTCATCAGGGCGTAGTATTTTATATTGTTGACACTATAACATGTCATTTCCGAACATCGTAAAGATACATTGCCAAAAAAATCCTAAAATGAAGACATTGATTAAATGTATCATTTGAATGCATATTGATAAATGGAGAAAAATGCAACGGTAAAGGGGATGAGAGACCCAATGGAATTATGCTGGAAAACAGGATACGGGAGAGAAAGGGAAGAAGACAAAGAGAAAGAAAGGAGAGAAACAGGATTAATATGATGCATATAATTAATTTATCATACTGCATACATTATAATGTTTTAATAGTTCAGGATCCCATTAAGGGTTTTCCATTTGTTTCTAGATTTCATTATTACAAGTGTTTGGCATGTAGCCTGATCATGTTTATGCTGTACCATAGGGTAGGTAGTGACAAGAGCAACCTAGAAAATATATATAGGTACCCTAGGCACAAGGGACATATTTCACCCAGACCTTCACGATCTCTAGCAACTTAAACGTATTTAAGAAACATACTCCCACATTTCGGGTTGTGTATTCATTCCCATGAGTCAAAATGCAATAAGGATAAAATAGTAATAGTGATGGGATGCGTGATTTGCCTAGATCATTATATTCATTAGTGATCTGCAAAGGTTCAAAAGAAAGGTACCTGCCTCAAAGATCAGCGAAACAGAACATATATTATTCGAAATGGTAATGCCAGACATGTGGTTCGATCGTTGGGTCAGTCAAAGTTTCAACAACGTCTGCAAAATAAATGGAAAGCGCAGTGTTGTTGTATCACTAAAAGGCTGAGCATTTATCTGAAATTATTTTTACTGTTTTGTACATTGTCTCATAATTTGCAAGTTGTGTTTTCTTACCTTGCTGATGGCAAAAGACGTGAAATTGGCTTGTTGAGAATTATTCAGGGACATTTCATGTTCTGTAGAACTTGTGTGGATTTGTCTAAATTAAATGTAAATAATACGTGCATTTTAGTGAGTGGCAAGTCTTCCAAAACACTACATTAGGTTGATGAAAATGCTGTGTTGCCTGGCGTGATGGCTATCAGCTCATAAGGGTAAGAAAAACTCACCATATTAGTTCCATATTAAGGCACTGGTTTGACCTGCATGAATGCAGTGTTGGAATGCCGTTCGCCTTGTGCACAGGGGGCGCAGGCGTCTGCTGCCCGTGCCTAATGTACAGGACCTCTTGTAGGTCACGTGAAGTTGTCACGTGATAGTCGCCGGTCGCCATGGCAACCCGGACCTAAAACATCACGGCAAATCCGGAAAACATCTATTATTGGCAGAAAGATGAAGCTAAAGATACCGTAAGTAAGCTGTTCAGTCACACAAAAGAAAAAGACATGATCTTTTTTCTTTCTTCTTTGGTTGTCGTTCATCTGCTGCACATATCTATTGTTTACTATATAGATTGATGGGTTCTGTATAGGACCCGTGCACCATACACCTCTAATCATTTGTGTCGAGGTGAAAAAGGTACTATGAAAGTTTACCCTGTTTTCTGTTTTAGGATCCTCATTGCTAAATTGCATACAAGGTCTTAATACATCTATTTATCATGTTTGTGAGTCTAACCACATTATTTAAGATCGAAAAATATGGCTTTGTCAGACAACACATTTTGGTGCTGAAATAAACGAATTGAAATGACAGGACGGAATGTCTACCCTCCAAGAAACGTACATGACAATAATGTATCTAATATTAAATCCTATTGGTTGAACTCATCATGAATCGGAGAAGGGGTAAAAGCACACGTGAATACAAAAGAGTATGTACCTGAGTATTGTGATAAAGAGAATGTAAACAAGAAACATTTTTGTTATAATTTGAGAACAAGGAAAAGTTGGGGACAGATGCTTGTGGATTATAAAAATACATTAAGCTCATTTTCTTGAGTCCCAGTTTCAAACAGCGCAATTTACATATCATGCGTGCCTCTTGTTGTCTTAATGAGTTGTCTGTCATCTCCCCTTGCATGTTGCTTTATTTGTTTCAGTCCCATGAACTTGATATCCTTGCAATGGTCTGATGCTGTGCTTGCCAATGTGCGGCAAAATGAAGTTTTGGATCCTGGCTGTTAAGGTTCGAAAGGTGTTCACGAATTCTGATGCGCAGCTCCCGAATTGTGCTGCCTATGTAGATCTTTTTGCATACACATTGAATTCCATAAATAATAAATTTAGAACGGCAGTTGATAAAGTCCGTAATCTTAACTTGTAAGCCCCCATGGCATGTAAAAACCTTTGTTGGGGACAGTGCAAATTGGCAAAAGTTGCATGTGCCACAATTATGAAATCCAATTGGTTTGGTGAAGGGAGACATCCAATTAGACTGCCTAATGGAGTCAGATTTTAAGAAAGAGGGATTGAGGAGATTCCTCAAAGTTGGCAATTTGGTGAAGATGATATTCGGTTTGACTGTGATGTAATGTTCCAGGTCAGGATCCAATTGCAAAATATGCCAATGTTTTTTGAGAATGTAAAACAAAAACTTGCAATCTTGTGAGTATTTAGTAATAAAGCTCACATGTTCTGTAAAGTCTTTATTTTTGGTCTTTACCTTCTGAGATAGTAGTTGTGAACGATCTGCTTTCTCTATCGTTTTGGCTGCATTTTTCACAATATGCATTTGATACCCTCTTTCTCGAAATCTATCTCCAATCGACTCACATTCAGCAATGAATATTTCATCTTGTGTACAGTTCCACCTCGATCGTAAGAATTCCCCTCTAGGGATGTTATCACTAACACTATTTCTGTGACTAATAGCCACAGGTAGAATAGCATTCACAGCTGTTTCTTTGCGGTATGTGCAAGTCTGAATAGTATTGGATACAATATTGATTTGAAGATCTAGAAATACAATTTCCGTGGCATGTATATGTCCTGTAAATTGGATACCAAAGCTGTTTCGATAAAAATGCTGTAAAACAAAAATTCAAAACTTCGTTGGTTCCCAGACTAGATGACAAAAACGTTATCAATGTATCTTTTATGAAATGCTGAAAGGGATTATTTTGAAAGATATGTTGGTCTTCATAGTAAGCCATGAAGTGATTAGCTAGGGAGGGGGCATATTTCGCCCCCATAGCGATGCCTTTGGTTTGAGAATAGTAGTTGTCATTGAAAATAAACTGATTATGTTTCAAAGTAAATTCCAAAAAGCTTTCAGCTTTTAGAAGCCGAGGATGTCCTAAATGTATGATCTATTGTTTCAAGAGCTAGATTGTGTGGGATTGACGTATACAGGGCAGTTACATCAAAGGTTGCTAAGAAGTAGTGTGATTCCCAGGAGATTTCATTCAGGACTTGTAAAGTATGGTTAATGTCCTTTAAAAATGCCAGTATTCTGGGCACTAGATGTTTAATTCCCGAATCAATATATTCTGCCAGGCCTTCTGTGGCCCCTCCTTGCCCACTCATATTTGGGTGTACAGATAGTAGGTGTAGGAAGGGTTTATGTACATTGGGCAAAAAATACAATGTGAGCATACGTGGCCTTTCTTTGATGAGAAATGTCTTCTCATCGGTAAGTAATCCTTTGTTGTGCCAAAAGAGTGTTAGTGTCCACAAATCTTTGCGTAGTCGAATTGCCATCCAATTTTGGATAGCAATCTGGTGTTGAAAGGTTTTCTGGGCCTTTATCAATATAGTCTGATTTATTAAGGACCACAATATTGCCGCCCTTATCGGCTTCCTTTATGATAATTGTATTATCATCTGATAGGTCTTGGCGTGCCAGACGCTCTGATTTAGTTAAATTGCTTTTTTTGCTTGTAACACTTTTATGTTGCCCATCAGTATGTTTATGTATTTCATTTGTGATAGATCTATAGAAGATTTCAATGGCGTTATTACCCGTTTTCGGTGGCATAAACGTGGACCGATTTTATGTTTGATCATATCTGTTACGCTGGTAAATGCCTAGCTCACTTTGAATATCACTCAAAGTTTTGCTATTTTCTTCTGCTAAGTTAGCAAGCAAATGTATGTTCTCAATTTCCTGAATGCTTCGTTTACTGATTGGCGGTCGGTGTGTGGCTGGTTTGTAAAATTCTGGTTTATTGTGAAATCCATGTGGGGTCAAACCTTCTGGGCATCCGGCCACACCAAGAAAGGGGGTGTCAGGATTATACTGCACAAGAGCCACAAGCTGACTGAGGTAACCCGATGGGAAAGGGAGGACGGGAGAGCCATGGTACTAATAGGCAACCTACACAACGCTAGAATCACCCTAGCCACTGTATACTGCCCTAACGTGGGACAGGTGGGATTCATTCTGGAAGTCCTGGGGGAGGTGTTGGCCAGAGCAGAAGGACTCCTCTTTCTGGGGGGGGGGACTTCAATATGTGGGCTGATCGGGAGCTGGACCATAGTGGTAAGACCACTCCACCAGGTGGTGGATGGGCACGACCAAGCGGAAGGCTCTGGGACCTCATGTGGGAACAGGGATTGGTGGACATATGGAGGGAGTTACACCCAATGGAGAAGGGGTACACCTTTTACTCTGTGGTGCATGGCACAAGGATAAGAATAGATTACCTCTTCACGGGGCACCAGTACATGAGCAAAGTGGAGGCCTCCGAGATCCGCCCAGTCAGCTGGTCAGACCATGATCTGGTCTGGTTTGACACTAGCATATTGGGCCTAAAATCTAGAGAATCCCTTTGGAGATGCAACAACTTCCTTCTCAGGGACCGGTCTTTAAAGAAGAAATGACAAAGGCCATCAGAGAATACTTTGATCTAAACGACACCCGAGAAGTCGCCCGGGAGATAGTATGGGAGGTGGCGAAGGCAACCTGGAGGGGTAGGTTGATCAGTGAAGGGGCTTACAAAAAAAGGGAGAGGACTCTCCTGTCCCACATGCTGAGGTCTGAGATTATCACCCTTGAGAGGTCGGAAGGGAAGGGGGAGGTGGAGATGGAGAGGGACTGGGGAACCGCAAGAGGGAAAAGGCAGGAATTGAAAGACCTAGAGTTGGGCAAAATGGTAGCGGGACTCCAACACCTACGCCAAAGATTTTATGAAAAAGGCGACAAGGACGACGCTATTTGGCAGCCAAACTTCGAGGCCAGCGGGCTGAAAGATGGGGTGACAAGAATTCGAAGCAGGGAAGAGGGAGAAACATCAGATCCTAAGGGAATAGCGGAAAAGTTTGCTGGTTTCTACGGAACCCTATATGGGAGGGAGGGGGATGTAGAGAAGGAAAGGCTAGATGCATACCTCCACGAGGTTACCCTCCCCACCCTTCCAGCCCCTGAGGCCTTCACCCTGGACGCCCCAAATACTGAGGAGGTGGTACTTATGGCAATATCAGGTCTCAAGCCGGGAAGGGCCCCGGGAGAGGATGGGTACTCCGCAGGCTTCTATAAGGCCTTTTCGGGCCTCCTGGCAGGATTTCTGGCAAGCCTATTTTCCAACATCATGACCACAGGAAGGGCACCTCCATCATTTGGTAAAGCACTAATCACTGTGATTCCGAAGGAGGGGAAGGACCCGGCAGACTGCCGCTCCTATAGACCAATCTCCCTCCTGAATGTGGATTCAAAACTCGACCCCTGTCGAAAAAATCTTAGACTTGCACACCAAAATGAAAAGCTCAGATCCCTCCTTTATGGAACCCTCATGATCCCATGAGACGGAACAACCAAAAGCCTCAGAAGGAAATGGGAAAGGGACCTGGGCCGTGGAATAGGGGATGGCCTCTGGGGACGCATTTATAGTAGGGCATTCAAGACATCCATCTCCTGCCAATATAAGACACACGCTGTCAAACTTTTTCATAGATGTCAGTACGATCCAATCACCCTCTCGAAGATGTTCCCAGAGGTGGACCCGGTGTGCTGCCATGGATGTGGAGAAAAAGCCATGTGGTGGGCATGCAAGAAGGTTCAAGCTTACTGGTCAGAAGTCCTAAGTTGGATAAGAGAGGCGGGAGAGGGGACCTACCCAGAAGACACGATCCTGGTAATGTTTGGTCTGCAGCTAAGGGATGAACATTGGGAAAGACTTCCGAACCTGACGCACTCGCTTCTCTTGGCAGCTCGAGCAGCTCGAGCCAGGTCTTGGAAGAGGGCCATCCTTTCCACGAGTAGAGAGTGGGTGGCAGTGGCCAAGGGCGTGTATTTTATGGAAAGACTCACAGCGGCAATACAGGGCCCATATGCCCAGATAGAGACGGACTGGTTACAGTTCATGGAGGCGTTCGGCCACACGGAGGAAATGCCCGGAGATCCCCAGGGGCCCACAATCCGGCCCGAAACCCCTCTTAGCACATAACGCCTTGCACCAGTCCTGGGGGAGTCGGTCAACCACGGACGGCCGAAGGCCCGGTTGGAGTTGCCCAATGAGATGTGTTATGATCTGTCTGTTCTTGCGACCAGAGACAATGGACCAGGGGTGCAGGGGGGGAGAACAAATCCAGAAAACAATGTTTTGATTTTTGAGTTACATGGGGCTTCGGCCCGAAGGTTTATGGGTTCTAAAACCTTCCTGTTAGTATGAAAAAGCAATAAAAATTAATAAAAAAAAAAGAAAATTATAGACCCCGTCATTGAGATAATCTTTTTCATCTAGATACAATTTGAGTAACTTAATTTCGTCTTGATATTCTCCTAGGATAGTGTACATTTTTTCATAGTTTTCCTCTTTAGAAGCGATAGGATTATTTATTTCCGAAATGTCGTTTTTGATTTTTATCATCGGGAGAAAGCCAGTGGCTGAGTGGGTTTACTGTGCAGGGAACTGGAGTGCGCCCCTCTCCTCTTTTTCATCATATTTCCAGGATTTTTGAAGTGTGGAATCTTCAGAATCTAATAGGGTGCTGCACCGGGGTGACACATGCCCTGCTTTGGAGTGCCTCACTGTAGGCTACTCCACCCCCCACCCCCTTTCCCCACTGTGGGATTGGGTGTGAGCTTGTTCCTTGCAAACCTGATGATTACAGCTACCAGATGTCCTTGCAGCAGAATCATCATCATTGATTGTTAGCTTGCAGCTTACAGAAGTGCAGGTGTTAAGACTGCCTCCCTGATGATGTGAAGAGCACAGAAAACGGTAGGAGGAGAACACCAGTGGCTGATCCTGAGAGCAATCCGAAAAGTGCAAATGTCCTTTCAGGAAAAGAAGGAAAATCATCACTCTGAAGCCGGATAGCACAAAAACTATTTTTTTATTCGTAGTTGTGCATGGAAAAGGAAAAACCTGGACAAAAAACAACGCATTTCGTGGTATACCAACCTCTTGATCACGTAGGTTTTAGGTGAACACAAATAATGGACTACATTAAATGCTGTGGCAGCTCTATGGTAATGGGTGGAGAGTGTCTCCATGTCTTTCACAAATCGTCTTGGATGTAATCAGGCAGCCATTTTATAACATTTTACATCCTATGGATGTTAATACATACAGTCGTCGTTAATCACCCTGTATAACAGTACGTCATTGAACTACCCCTGACCATCATTGCGGAAAAATGACTGACTCAATTCAGAATGACTGCATGTTAAAGCATAAACATTATATGGCAGCCTGGAAAATCTCATAATGGGTAATGCCCATTGAAAATCAATAAGCTTTCCCATTACGCTGAATAGACCCGGATGTACATAAGAGTCACCATGATACGATTTACTGTAGCAAAATGACTCGATTTAAACACTGTCACCACAGTGGCGCAAAAATGCAAGCCTACAGATAAAATCTCAAATAAACATGGTGCCCTGCCACCATGTGTAACAAAGCGGTACCTTTGTGATCATGTTAGAATATCTCATTGCTGTATGAGCGAGCGTCAAAAGAACGTACCAGAAAAGATTCCCATTGCAGAGCAGTGCAAATAGGCAAGAAGCAGCAATATTAAACAGTATATATATGTATAGGATGGATGTTTACACTGCGCATTATAGCAGTGCTGGACAGTAATACGAAGGCCTCATTTCAGTGTGTCGCAGTTAAAAAAGCAGAATTTAATTACAAAATGAATCTCACCAGAAAGAGTTGGATGAGCCAAAGAAGCCAAGGTCTTATGAAACTTGAGTGAACTGACATTGGATACAAATTGTGTGAAAGAACAAACTCCTGTTCAGAAGGCATGATCAAAACAAAAGACGTCAGAGGACTATTAGAAAATTGTATTTTAATACACTAAAAGGCTCGATTCCATGGTCTCCGTCCAACTTCATTCTTCCAAGTGACTGAACAAGGTGGTCATAACTACGCACTTGAGCAGAGTGTGCCCACACTCTTTAAAAATTCTCAGAGCGCAGTGCAAACTCAAGGCCGAGTTTCAAAGCACTAATTGACATTAGGCCACTGAGGTGATGATGGATTGATATGCTAATTGGTGGGAAGCTTGTGTTAAGGTGAGCTCACCAGCACCTTGATGTTCAGCCCGCCTTCCGCTAGAAGTAGGTGGAAAGGTACTGATGGGGGGGTTAGAAGCCAACCAATTGTAGAGGATCGCGTAATTGAGGCTCCTATAGTTTGTGTAGCCAATGGGACGTTGTGTATTTAGTGACGTTCATAGTGGACGTTTTGATGGGAGGGCTTAGTTGCCCCACCTGATAAGTACCCTATAACTTTCATTCACTGTCCCATACTGATATGGAACGTATACTTAGAAAGTCACTGAGAGCCTATCACTTCCTTCAGTAGGTTTTTGTTGTTTGCCATGGAGTATGACATTGGTAATGACGCAGGTCAAAACGTCACTGATGACGAATTTTCTGAATATAACCTCAGTTTTTTGTAAGATTCTTTGAGTAAGCGGATCAAGCGAGTGCTGATGTTCATTGTACTCCCTGTTTTAGATAATTGACATTAAAACAGCTTTCCTTTTGCCAAACTACCGGAGGCCTTTTGATTATTGATGCATGAATACAATCTGCATCCCCATCCATCTCTAGGGTAATTGCTACTCATCAAAGGGGCTGGGATAGATATCCAGGTCACTGCGATAACGTGGGCATACTCTGAAGCTTGCAGTAGTGGCACAGATCAGGCGGGAGGGATAAATCACTGGATTGAGGTGGACAATATTGTGACATAAACATTTATAAGCCGCAGCTTCAGTGGCTCCCACACTTCTAATTCAAGCACTTGAAAACTCATGAAAGCTCTACAGGCATGTGCTGCACACTAAAGGATATTTGAATCTTGGGCCAATTTAGAGGGTTGCGCTGGGCTCCCTATAACATCTACCTCGGAACAACCTCTAACAGACTGATTACACTGCAGCTTTTGCGGGAAGGAAAGGGCACATATCCAATCAGAGGCTCACCATGCAAGGCTATTCATATCTTGGCGCAAGGGTTCACTCCAGCCTATTTCTCTAACACGTTTTCATGTGCACAACGGCACTCTCCCAGACCCACGTCTCCTTCAGATCCTCCAGCTTATGCCAAGGGGGAAAAAGAAATTCACGCTACACGAGCCCTCCACAGACCTCCACGGCACTCATAACTATCTTTAAAAGCTCTGGGAGAACAGGGTCCAAGAGACAGCTTCCACAGGTACATTAAGTGGTACCTACCTCGGGTGAGGAAAGCAGAGCTCTAAAGACTTTGATGGCTGCAGCTAAGGAAGACTTTACAACTAGCTTTCAACAATTCCAAGGTACATTTTGGCCTCTTTACAAACGCAGTTCACTTCCTTCACTACGGAAATCATGCAATCCATGTCAGAATTTAGCAGAGACACATCTACACTTGGCGAGCGGATCGATGTGAACGAGCGGGCAATTGAAGAACTGTGACACGAGAGTAAACCTTCGGATATTGCAATTGAAGAATTAGCCAGGGTGACAAGCAACCTCAAATTGCAATATGAGGACCTGGAGAACAGATCTCAACGCTCAAATATTGGGGAAAGAAACCTAACGGAAGCGGTTACTGCCTCTGAATTAAAGGACACAATAACTCATATATTTGCAGATCTGCTTCCGGAAGAGGAGACCCCACAATGTCACTGGACCGCCTACACAGAACTGGCCTGAAAAGGATGGATCCGGGGACTGGCCCACGTGATGTCCTTGCTGCATGCTCTTCATATCTCCAAAAAACAGATTTTATGGCAGGCCCAAGAGCAATCTCTGATCACCCACAATGGAATTGAGATCCAGCTTTTTCAAGATCCCTCCCAGATCACCCTCTGAACAAAATGCGAAATATGCAGCCGGTGGTCTGAGCATTACAATCCCGAGGCATCAAATACAAATGGACCTTTACCTTTGGCATGGTCTTCTCTCTTTACTGCAGTCAACAGAGGATCACTTCCTGAGACTCCGGCATGGCTTTGTTGCAAATCGAAGGTCGGGTAATCTGCACCCGAGCATGACTGTACGACCCATCAACCTAAACCTTGGGAATGGTCGACCGCTCCACGTCGAGGGAGAAAGCAAAAAAGCGCTACATAAGGAGGACTGGAAGGCGCACCTGAGAGGCCCTATCTGTCACAGGTTTCCCCCCTTCTCACCTGTCTATGTTGCCTGATGTCCTCCTTAGGTGGAGTCTTCTTTTGTATGGTTCCGGACTTAAATAAACCCACTCGGCCGTCCTCAACTTCCAGATTACGTTCAGCTTCGATGTCCAGGATCATGGGAAACTCCAGGAGTATTCAAGAAGGTGTTGGGGGCGTGCGGAAGCGGCACAGGGATTCCGGGAAAGCGAAAAGAGGGAAAAAGTCGGAAGAAGGGAATCCAGGGGCCGGGGGATAGCAAGTAGCACTAGAAAAGGTTCGGAACACACGTCCGATCACAGCTAGTAGCAGCGTTGAGACGCGCAGGGCCGCGGGGGTGTGGCTTCTTTATAGAGGACGCTACGTAGAACGTGAAGACTGGCGAGCAGCGTGCTGAGCTTGCCGCCATGTTGGTAGTATTATGGAGTGTGCAGTGACAGGGACCAGGAAGCCCAGAAGGGGTGAGTTCGATGGTTCATGACACTATCACTAAACATTTGGAGTTAAGGTCGTTATTGGAACTAGCCAGCAGACATTGAATTTGATTGAACAATGCTGCTAAAACTGGAGGAAGAGCCGGTACATCACATCTTGGAATTGATCTGTTCAGGTAACAGATGGGGGTGTTAGGTTACCCTGCATGTTGCCATGGGAAATTTGTGGTTTCATGGCTATGGTTAGCAGCCTCGGGCTATATTGGGTACCGTGGCCCACACCAGGGACTCTTTGGGAGGGGTTATAGTGGGATAGTTGAGGTTGGGGGTGGTGGGGGAGCTGAAGCGGGGTGGGTGAGGCTGGATGTGGGTTATTGTAGAGAAGGGTTTACATAGTATTTGTTGATAACAACTGTAGGCAAGAAGGAACACACAAACTGCATTGATTTGATTTTTTTTTTCCAGTCGCATGGGACAATTTAAACCTTTAACACTAAACATAGGGGGCCTAAACACGCCAACCAAGTGCAGAAAGCTAGACGCTCTCTTGGGGCGTCACCAACCGGATTTGGTGGCATTCCAAGAGACGCATATATGTGCAATAGACTGAAATAAACTGCGCCTTTAACATTACCGTTGGTGCTACACGCAAATGCAGTGGGTAAAGTTTGTTTGTTTGTTTGTTTGTTTATTACATTTATAAAGCGCACCAGACCCAGGAGTAGCAGGGCGTATAAAGGATATGCGAAGCTTACAAGTGTTGCATATAATACAGACAATAAATGGCCAGTAACATTACACAGGAAGTAATAAAATATACAGGCTTACAATACGAGGAAGGCAGTTATTTACATCTTAGTAGCTATAGGTATGCACAATTAGCAAGTATACAATCTAACAGCAAGACGCGCTAGTGTCTCCCAGTTACAGAGGGGAGCTCATTTTCAGTCAGGTTGAGGTGAGTAATGAGGTTTTTTCTAAAGAGAGGATAAGGTATGTCGGCTCTCAACTGGTGTGGTAAGGAGTTCCAAAGTTTGGCGGCCTTAACAGGGAAGCTGTTGCCGCCGATCCTGGAGGATTTGAATCTGGGTACTGGGACTCAAGTTGCGGGTGTGTTATTGGTATCGAAACTTAATTCCTGCTGTAAGGTGCTAAGATCTAAAATTCACAAGTAGGGCTGGTATGTCTTTGCAGTTTTTGGAATTGGTCCCATAAAATTAACGGTGGCTTCGATTTATGCTCCCATTTCGGCCCAAGAGGGATTTGTGAAATCTGTTCTTGCTCAGGTAGAAGCATTTCGTGAGGAGAAATAATCCTGCTTGGCGACTTCAACATAGCCTGGGCCCCTCTGCACGATCGGGGCACAACTACTAGTTCAATACACTTGGCACCCTCTGGATTCTAAAACAAAAATTTGCGAATCTAGTACTGGTGGATGTGTGACCAGCGCTCATGGGGGGAAACAAAAGGACAGACATTTTATTCACATGTGCACCGTTCATTTTCCTGCATTGATTACGTCTGGGACTCAAAAACTCTTATTGGCAGGATTACCCACATCTCATGTCAACCAATCACACTTTTGGACCATACACCCTTGATTACAGATATCGATATTGTAGGGACAACTTCCAGGGTGTCGTCCTGGCAATTCCCTGTAGAGATACTTCAGGACCTAGTAATAAAGGGGAAAATTGATAACAAAATAGAGGAATATTTTGATTTGAACCAGTCGCATGACACCTCTGTAAACATAACCTGGGATGCGTTCAAAGCAACAATACACAGGATCCTTATAGCTGAGGCAGCTTATATACAGAAGTAAAGACTTGCCCTGGAAAATTAACTTGAGTCAACTCCAACAAATAATGGTGAAAATGGAGACAAATGCATGTCCAACAATCTTAAAAGCATACAGAACAGTGAAGGGTAAGCTAAATTTACTTAAAGCAAAAAAGGCTGAAAAATCTTACACCTGCGTCAGTTCTACTATGTAAATTGCTAACCGGGTTGACCGCATATTCGCTAGACAATTATGCCAAAAAATAGCATTGCAAACCATTCAGTCGATCGTACCTCAAGAAGGGGACACAGTAACGGAGACCCCGCAAATCATATCACAATTCCATGCATTTTCGAATTTGTACTGCACAAAAGTTCCAGACGAACAGCCTCAGCTGTCATATTTAGAATACAAAGCGAACTGAAGAAATATGGCCGGGTGCCAGGTTTAAAAATGAATTTATCTAAATCAGAAAAATAAAATGTATCATTGCCCCCGGATGAGATACGCGTGCTATGAGCTCATACACAATTTGGTTGGGCACGAAACCAAATCCAGCTATTGGGAGTCGTTAAAACCCCCGATTTAGTTAGGATATATGAATCCAACTTCCCTCCTCTACTGAAATCGGTTCTATACCAACTGGAATATTTAAGGGTCCACTCTCAATCTCCTGGCTAGGACAAATCAATGTGATTAAAAATGGCCATTCGCCCCAAGATGTTTTTTTTCCAGGCAGTACCAATTTGAGTCCCGCCCCATTTTTTTAAAAAGCTTCGCAAAAGGATCTCTGCTTATCTATGGAATAACAAAACTCCCAGGGTAGTATGAGGCTTTGACTACGCCCACTAATAAAGGTTGGCTGGGTCTACCTAACTTTTATACATTTTATCAAGCAGCTCAACTCCGACTACTAAGGGACTGGTGGGGCGTAGATGCAGAGAAACGTTAGTTGAAGATGGAACGCGCAGCAGGAGGATCGCAACTAGGTGAAATTCTATGGCTTCCTAAAAGAGATCGCCCCCTTAATATTCACAAGAGTAGGATCACTGTCTTAGTGGAAAATGTTTGGGACCTAGCGGTAAAACTTAGACAAACTCACGACGTTCCCCTCGCCTTTCACACCTTTATTCTTTAACCCTAGCTTTCTCCTCGGCCAGGACCCTGAGGCTTTCTCAAAATGGAAACAAGCAGGTTGCGTCAAACTGCAGGATATGTTTCTGGGTAGGGATACTTTGCTCAATGCAAGCTCTACCTGGGATTGAACGAATCAGAACGCTTCCAATATTTCCAGGTATGTCACTGGATCCTCCCCCCCCCCAATTAAGCAGGCAGCAAATAGGGAGCTAACCGCTTTTCAAAAATGTATCACCACAAACCCATGGAACACGATTCTAAGTGATCCGACCGCGGCTGATTTTGCCAGGGCCAGAAAGTTTGCATGAGAAAGGTGCCAACTACCAAATATTTGCACCTTTCTCATGCGAACACACTTGTATACTGCGGCTGCTGCAGGGGTTTCCCCCGCAACCACCGCTCACTATACTGTAAAGTATAGTGATTGGGGTGTTGTGGGGGAAACCCCTGCAGCACCCGTTTTTTTCCCTTCCTTTTTTTTTTGCGGGTGTGCTGCGGGGGTGTCCCCCGCAACACCCCGCTCACTATGCCACACAGTATAGTGAGTGGGGTGTTGCGGGGGACACACCCGCAGCCCCTGCAGTCTTTTTTTTTTTTTTTACTTACCGGCAATGTTACCACCAAAGGATTATTCGGTCGTTATGTACGGCCAGACCTTTTTTTTCGGTACGATCGTACAAAACCAGGAACACAGTCCTACTGTCTAACATTTATAAAGTACTAATTGTGTGTCCTTCTAATTCTCCTCCACATTATAGAACAAAATTGAAACTAACGTTGGGACTACAAATTACGGACAATGAATGGGAAGGGTTATGGAAAGATATCCCTAAATACACCCGCTCTACCCAGTTGCAGGAATTTTGGTATAAGCTCCTAACCCAATAGAATTACACTCGGGCTCGCCTGCACACATTTAAAGCCTTGTTACCAGAACACTGTTGGAGACAATGTGGAGCACTTGGAGATTGGGGGCATGTTTGATGGAAATGTGCGGTCATTGTAGGATATTGGGCAAAAATTGATGAAGCATGAAACATATATTTGGTGCATCAAAGTCTTGCTCTATGAAGTCAAACCTACTGTTGATTTTTGAACCTTGTATGCGAAGATGGTCGAAACAAAAATGTATAACCTTTGTTGTTCTACAATTGGCTGCATTATTAGGAATAGCACAGAGATGGAAGTCGAAAGATCCACCGCTCTTTGCCGAATGCTTTTATAGAATCTGGAACTTTGCCACACTAAAATGGATCACATAAACGATTCAGGGAGATCAAGCAAAGTTTTCACAAGACTGGTTGGAGGTACTCAGATTTTTACAAACCAACATTAATCTTTGATATTGACATCAGCATTTGCATGTTCTTGCCATACACTGACTCTTTGAAAAAAAAAAAAAGAAAAGAAACTGCACCCTATGCCGTGTAAGGGACTCTGGGGTGGGTGTCCAGTGAGGTAGGAGTTGTGTGGGGTTGTGGAATGAATTGGTTGTAAAAGACTTGAAATGCCAATAAAATGTACCCAAAAAATAATGTACTGGCTAGAATGCACAGTACTAGAAATTCAGTCCAGTCTACACCGTATTTAAGAAGTTTGAGAATATGTGTCCTTAAAAACCACAGATTTGAAACAAAGCAACATACTATAGTACTTCACATTTCACACAATGGATGCGTTTTTACTGTCTAAATCGACCTTGATGTCTCTGAGAGCGACACATTTCTAATTGCCTCCAACAGTGCCTCTTTGACCAGGGGTAGCTGAGGCACTGTTTGGAGTAGCAAGGGGGTTTTCATGGGTAGCGTCTTCTACCCCTGGCTGCCCTCTTTGAGAAACGACTGACCCTGAGGGAGTTGGAGGTTGAGGAGAAAAGAGCTCGAGAGGGAAGGTATTTACAGAGGAACAGTTGAACATATTTTGGACCTAGGCCTCAGAAAGCCTTGTAGACCATGCAAAGGGTCTTGAATTTAATTCTTGCAGCCACTGGGAGCCAAGGAAGGGATTTCAGGGCTGGCGAGATACGATCCCAGGGCTTGAAGCGAAGGACAAGTCTTGCAGTCCTGTTCTGGATGAGTTGCAAGGGCGGAGAGTAGAAGCAGGTAGATTTAGAAAGAGGCTGTTGCAATAATCCAACCTAGAGAGAACCAGGGCTCGAGAGACTGTGAGCTTCTGGGGGAAGGAGAGGAAAGGCAGAATACCTCTGAGGAGGTGCAGTTGGAAGTTGGACTTTTTAGAGACATCAGAGATGTGGGCAGAAAAGGAAAACGTGGAGTCGAAGATGCCACCGGGGTTCTTGGCCTCACAGGTGGCGGGAGGCAGAGGGCCAAGCAAAGGCTTGGCCCTCAAATATTTGAGAATCAAAAGCCTCCAAGCCATGCTCGTAGTGCGCCTTCCAAAGAAGCCGGGAAAGAAGGGGCTCCCCCTAAATCCTGCACTTCCTCATGCCCGGCACGATGGCCTGATCCTCACCGAGAGTTGTCAAGGCCTTGAATCGATGACGTATCATCGAAGGATCCATCGAGCCTGAAAGCAGAAGCATAAGTCGAGTCATCGACTCTGGCTACACCAATAACGCCAGCCAAGCCATCGACATCTGTTTCGATGCCGAAGGCATCAACGCCAGCTGCGCCATCATTGCCAACTGCACCATCAATGCCGAGTGCCCAATTAAAACCCATGGCGCCAGTAAAAAAATTGACATTGAAAGTAAAAGGCATCTATCCTCCAAGCCAATCTATTGTGCTAACCTGGCAGACAGGATTAGGCACCCCAACCTCGTTTTGTAAAGCAATAAAGCTTGGAAGAAGTAGTGTTGTAAAGTATTAAAATATCCTTTTTGAAAAAATTGACACACGAAAAAAGGCACACGAGGTACATAAGGTCAACAAAACTTATGGCATAACCATATAAAAACAGGAACATTTGTTAAAGCCAGACAAAAGCCAACAACTGTACAGTATCAAATTATGTTCCCTAAATTAAACTTGTGGAGATGAAAGAAAAGTAAAAGCAAATAAAAACTAGACAATTTTATATTTATGTATCAACCAATAAGTAGCTTTATTTGGGGTACAGACAACCATATAAGCAATATATTTCACAGTTAATCAACCTTGATCTTGAAATAAAAGATTTCTTTAGTTCAAAATATTAATTACATGTTAAAGACAAGATTCCACACATTCTTGAAATGTATTTATATATCTTTGGAGAACCCAGGCCTGATCAAGAAAGTTTGTCATAGTATAAACCACATCATAGTAATTCGATACTTTTATTATAAATAGGAAATTGAAATACAAATTGAGAAATAGTTTCAATAGATGATGTACATCTGCCTTTGAGGGCTGCTGTTTTGCCTATATATTTAGAAGTTAAGTACATCCAGCCAGAATTTAACATGTTAAACACTTTCTTTATCTGATCCACTCCAGACAGGGTTCACAACCTAAACTACTTTTAATACATAACTATTTTAATGATCAAGTTCCTAATGTTTGATTGTCTATAAAGTGCTTTAGTGCCCTTTCATCATACATATTCATGACTTTACTCTTAGAAATAGCCATGTGGTTACAGTACTCATTCCACAGAGAAGACAAAGGAAGGTCTAATGCAATTGCATGTAACAGTGTAATCCATTCCCAGCGGGGTCCTTCGAATGGATTGTGTCCTCCCAAGTATTCTTCATCTTTGATATTCGATATCCAGCTCTAGCTGCTTCTGATTTTATTTTCTGGCAGAGGGCGATTTGCGTCGATGGCGTTGAATCGATGTCCCTCGACGGCCTCTATCTCGAGGATGATGTGATCGAAGGTGTATATATAGCACACGCAGCATCCATTGGCTTTAGTTCAGCAAATACTATCGCTTTGAGAAATAAGCGCGCTTCTTTACTTCATGACTTCATTGTTTTGAGAAATCGAGTATGTTTTCTTTGTCGACACTGACAACCCCGAAGACCGGGTTCAAGAAGTGTCGAGACTGTGGGTTGAAAATGTCATTAACCGATCCACATCAGATATGTTTATGGTGTCTCGGGGTGGAGCATAATACCTCAGACTGATCCAAGTGCCAGTCGATGTCAGGAAAGGCCTTGAAGTAATGAAAGGGGAAGTTGACTGTAGATCGAAACCCCAAATCATCTACCCCGACCAAAAAACAGATGAGTCGAGAGGCGACTCTCCGGGAGGAAGAAAGTTAAGAGCTTGAGATCGAGGAGTGCCTCCCACCACTCCTCATCGTTGTCGAAGGGGTCCAAGAAGAGGCACCATAGGTTGACTTCTTAGACTTCATTGTCAGACGCTTCCCCTGAGAGGGTATCATGCCCCACAAAGAAATCCACTCGGGCCCAGTGGGAGGCTTTCAGAGCAGAGATGCTAAAAATATTTGAGAAACAAAAGCCTCCAAGCCATTCTCCTACCGCGCCTTCCAAAGAAGCTGGCAAGGAAAAGGCTCTACCTAAATCCCACGCGTCCTCGAGCCCTGGACGATGGCCTGATCATCACAGGGAGCGTCTAGGCCCTGAGTCTATGTGTCATCGAAGGATCCATCGATCTGAAAAAACAGAAGCAGAAGTCGAGGTCATCAACACCATTGACACTGGCTGCGCCTTTGGCGCCAGCCAAGACCACGACATTGACAATGACTTTGACGACAAAGGCATAAATGCCAGCTTCGCCATCATTGCCAGCTGCGCCATCGATGCCAAGCGCCCCATTAAAACCTATGGTGCTAGTAAAAAAAGTGTTGATGGCTCCTCCAGCGTTGAATCCATTGTTCGTTAAACCCTTGATACCTGAAAAGACATATGTGCCTTTACCTAGGAAGAACTATTTTAAGTCCCTTACATCAATATACAAGGAGAATGAACCCTCCGATAACGAGGCACCATTTGGCCTCCAGTTTTGGCATGCCAAATGTACCCGAAAGTTTTATTTCTGAGGAATCAAGGTTGAGACACCATTATGACAACCTGCAGATGGCCAGTGGGATGGACACCTCGTCTGAGCTAGAGTTTGGAAGAACAGAGACAGGGGAGCATGCCGATGTCTCATACAGACAGCTCATGTCCAAGGTAGTGGACTACATGGGGTGGAGTAGGCCTCCGTTACCATTCGAACAGGATGATCTGACAGACATAGGATCTGATTGAGGACCCTTATCTAGGATATTACCTTTTTTTTCATATTGCTCTGCAAAGAAGGGTGGCAGCAAATTGGGAAACACCAGCAACCAATCCGGCTGTAAATAAAAACCTGACCAAAAAGTACCACCCTTCCAGTAGTGGCCCTGGCTACCTGTCAAAACACTCCACTCCTGAGAATCTGGTGGCTCAGGCAGCTACAGAAACTTCTAAGCAAGCAGCTTACCCTACCATCCCTCCAGAGAGGGATGACAAAAGAGTAGATGGATGGGCAAGGAAGGTATTTTCTGCAGGGAGTATGGCACTTAAATCGGCCAACTCCACATGTGCTCTTGCAAAATTTACATTCACTCTATGGGTCTGCATTTCCATGTCGGCACAGCACATTCCCGAGGGGGGTAAAAGAGACGGGTTCTTAGCCATAATTAGAGACGGCAAAGAAGCCATGTGTGAGTCTCTTCTATTGGGGCAAACTCCCAGGTATGTCAGGGCCACTAGGAGTTTGCGGACTCTCGGAAGGCCCAACACCTTCCACAGCACAAACGGAGGACTCGGTCAAAAGGCAAGTTTAAACTGCGGTTTATTACAGCAAAAACCAACAGGGATCAGTACGGGGACAGAAGAAATCCGTGGACATCTCAACTTCTCCTGGCTCGCAAGCCAGTTTTGACTTAGAATGACATCGGAGTGATGTTAGAACCTGCGCCCTTCTTCAGAAAACCTATCGACATCTGGTATTGGCCTTCAGGAGCCTAATACCCTATATGGTCACCTATATGTGTTATTCTACTGACTCTCCCGTGTCATGGGGCTGGCCTGGACCATCCCCAAGTCACTATCTATTACAATGTTGCAGTGTGAGGGTCTTACCATTGGTTCTTGCCCGTTGCTACCCACTCCTAGGATACTAAATTGTGATTGGCTAGAGCTGACGTCCCCAGGCCTGGGATCCGCAAAGGTTCCCAGCTCTTGGTGTAACTTTTTAGATAATAAGAATGACTATATGTCTGCATTGTAACTTGTGTGTACCACCTTAGTCTATCAGGGTGCTTGTTTGCTCAGTGCAACACTTGTCTCACACTGTAGCATCTTTGTTGCAAGCTTCTGCCTGTTACCGTAAAATCGTCTCCCTTTCTCAGCGCTGGTTGCTGTTCATTTTCTGCATCGGCCCGGATCACGTGTTCCGAGACCATCATTTGGAGCTGTGCAGCTCTGAATTATGAAGAATTATTTGCATTTACTGCAGTTGGTGCTGCTGTCATTCAGGGAATGGAATGTCATCTGTATTTGGCGGCCTTGGCAGCAGGTCCTGTCTCACTTTGCTCTGGGCGGCCTTATCTTTGTTATTCTTCCAAGGTGTCCATAATATTTTTTGTGGTCATCGAATGATCAGTGCATATAACAGCACACTCCTTCAGGGTTGCACCAAATCCACTTCCCTTCATAAGGGCTCCTGCTGGAAATAGTTCACACTGCGCAATCTTCGCTCTGAGCTTGTCTCGCTCTGCAACAATTTTATCCTTTGTCCCACCTATGTACACAATCGTCAAGATTTGCATTACGATAGCCTCTTCTGTTGTTTTCTTGTATTTTGCCATACAGCTATTGATCCCACACATTGATGCTGCTCCCAGCATGAGGGCTCCTGGTTTCATCTTCAGTCCGTCTGACAGCCATGATGGCATCCTGGGCCATATATACGCTAGCCAACTCTTGTCCTTCCCAGTTCCTCATGCTTCATCATCCATTTTCGCATGTATCTGTGCCAGCTGTGCTACTGCATCTGAGAGAGATCGTTATCTTCGTTAGCTGGCTTAAATGTGCAACAGGAACTCCCTATCTTTGCGCAAACTCCTCCTTCCATAGCCGTGAGGAGATCCAGAACAAATCTAATCTGGAGCACCACCCACCTTATTGCTCTGAGCTCTTCTTTTATGACATTGAACCCATTCACTGTAGAGTTAATTGTTAGCATCAGCTCCCAGCGAGAGATCTGTAACCACTTGGCATTCGTGTACTTCTGTATCCCTGGTATTATTGATGCAAAGAACATTTGTGTCCTGCTGAATAGCCTGTGCTCTGCTGGGATCTCATCTAGTGCCGTTTCTGATGCCTCCGAGAAGTAATTCCCCCCACTTTGGCCCTGTTCAAACCGTCCCATTTCTCCGCAATCTCCGCCTTGGCCGTTGGTCTCACCCCGACCGATCTCTGTCTCTTCTTATTGTTCATTTTCGGGAACTCATCGAGCTTTACATCTTTCTTCGGCACGACCAATGAAGGCATGTTGATGTGTATCAATGAGCAAACTCCTCCCCATTCGGTGTCAGCTTCTGATACGCCTTCAATCCACACGCCCAGTAGTGATCCATCAGCACTGCTGTTCCTGCACTCATTGCTGCAAGTTGTTTAATTGTTTTGCATCCAACGTTCTCGCCAACTTCAACATCACCATTATTCTGATAGCACAGAACTGGTGTCTTCAGGGGGATTATTGGCATATGTCCAGCTTCATTCTCCACCCATGCCAGTAACTTTGCATTTGTGTCCCACTCCTTCAGGCACTTGTAATTTTCTTCCTGAACCTTGTCCACTGATGATTGGGCTAGTGCCAGTGCCTTGCTTCCTACCACTCCATCTTGCCATCCATCGTTATGATGATGTGATTTGACAATTATAACACGCCTAGATACAAGTGTTTCAAGGCGTGATGAGGCAATGGAGGGAAAACAGAGGGAAGACAAAGATCTTACTAGGCCAGCTGACATTGAGTTTGCGCAAGTGCAGGGGAAGGGGGAAAGGGAAAGTGCAGGGGGAGGGGGCAGTGCAATACATAGGATCAACTGTAAAGAATAAATAAAATAAATAAAAACAATAGGTAAAAGTGCGGCCAGCTAGTGGCAAGTGCATGGGTAAGTGCAGACATCAAATGTCAAAAGCTGGGGGACTGTAGGGATACATAAACACCTTCCAAGTGCAGGGGTTGCTCTAGAGGCAGTGCAGGTGTGTAGCTGATGGGGGAGGGTACCTGGGCCGAGATCAGAGGGTATCCAGGTGACCAGTGCAGTTTTAGTCAGGAGTTCAGCAGGGGAGAGGAGGAGAGAAAGCAGAAGCAAAGAGGAAGATCTTGAGGTGCTTCCGGAATCGGAGATGGTTCTCCTCAAGTTTCAGGGAGGCATGGAGGCTGTTCAAGAGGTAGGCCCCAGCCAAAGAAAGAGATCTACCACCAACTCTTTGCTTGGAGAAGCGACTGACCCTGAGGGAGTTGGAGGCAGATGAGCGAAGAGCTGGAGAAGGAAGCTATTTAGGAAGAGAGAGTTGGAGGTATTGAGGCCCTAGGCCCCAGACGGCCTTGTGCAGAGGGTTTTGAACTTAATCCTCGCAGCCACTGGGAGCCAGTGCAGAGATTTCAGTCCTGGAGAGATACGATCCCTGGGCTTGAGGCCAAGGACAAGGTTTGCAATACTGTTCTGGAAGGGTTGCAGAGAGCGGAGAGTAGAAGGAGGCAGATTTAGAAAGAGGCTGTTGCAGTAGTCCAGCCTAGAGAGAACCAGAGATCTGGAGACAGTGAGCTTCTGGAGGAAGGCGTGGAAAGGAAGAATACCTCTGAGGAGGTGCCGCTGGTAGTGTGACTTCTTATAGACGTCAGAGATGTGAGGAGAGAAGGCGAGAGGAGTCAAAGGTGACTCTGAGGTTTTTAGCCTTATAGGTGGGAGAAGGACAAGGGCCAAGAGAGGCCGGCCAGAGACTGATGGGAAAGGAGTGCGCAGGTGTGCAGATGAGGAGAATATCATTCTTGCTGGCATTAAGGCAGACATTGTTGGCCTCACGCCACTCCTGGATAGCAGACAGAGATTAGAGGTGGCGGAAGGGAGCCTGAAAATGAGCTGAGTGTCGTCCGCATATCACTGATAGTTGGAGCAGAGAGCCGCAATGTGGTGGGCAAGCAGTGCCAGGTATTGGTTGAACATCCAGGGAGAGAGGTTAGACCCCTGGGGAACACCACAGATGGAGATAAAGGAGAGGAAGTACCCAAGTTGGACCTGGGAGGGTCGATCTGAGAGGAAAGAGTTCAGCCAAGCCAGGGCCTGATCGTTAATACCCAGGTTGTCACAGATATGGTTGAGTAGGATGGCATGGTTGACAATGTCAAAGGCAGAAGAGAGATTAAGTAAGATGAGGAACTGGGGGTGTTGGAGTCCAGGTTGGACAGCAGGTCTTCACAGATTTTCAGGAGAACATTTTCTGTGCTTCTGGCAGCTCTGAAGCCGGACTGATGGTCATTGAGACACCAACCAATTCAGTGTGAAGATTAAGCTAGGAGATGGCCAGCCTTTCCAGGAGTTTGCCCAGGAAAGGAGTGATGGAGATTGGGCGGTAGTTGGAAGGGCAGGAGGGGTCGACTGAGGGTTTCTTAAGAAGAGGGTGAACAAGGGAATGCTTCAGGGGGGAAGGGAAGACTCCAGTGGCGAAGGAGTGGTTGCAGAAGTCAGCCAAAGCAGGAGCCAGGGTGTCAATGTGGTTCTTGATGGTTTTAGAGGAACAGGGGAGAACCTGTTTTGACGAGACTTTCAAATATCGGACTTGTGTAGAAACCTTGTCTGGTGAGAACAGTGGAATGGCAGAGAAGGAGGGAGGAGAGGTGACCACAGAAGGGCCAGAGGAAGAGAGTGGAGTAGAGGCAGGAGGAGGAGAGGAAGCGAGAGGACAGGATGTCCTGAGTTTTTTTTTACATTAAATGAGAAGCCAGGACCGTGCCTGGGAGGGGACCGGAGAGGTAGACTACAGCGGGATTGGCCAGCTCCTTGCAGATTTTAAATAGTTTGGCTGAGTTGTTGGATGCCGCAGAGACACTGGCTTGGATGAGGCCTCTATTCTTGGTGCGGACAGAGAGCCGGTATTTCCTTTGGAGCAGGCGGCAGGCCAGTTTGTCAGAGGATGTACAGGAAGCACGCCATTTCCTCTCACCTACCCTGCACTTTAGTTTAAGGGTGACAAGGTCTGATCCGTACCAGGAGGTGCACTTATCTTTGGGCTTCAAGCAGATCCTCATGACAGGGGCAAGAACATCAAGAGTATCAGATATAGCTCAGTGGAGCATAGAAAGGACTGTTTTAGGGTGTGAGTCAGCCGAAGGGAAGAGAGTGAGAAAGTGGCGGCGATAGCCTCAACTGGCACACACTTCATGGGTCATATAACCGAGAAGGTAGGTGGCAGTGCTGGAGTTGGCTTGGCCTGAAGGGTGAAGAGAGTGATCAGTCCAGGAGAGAGGAGTGGTTAGAGGGATAGAAAGGGGAAGGTCTGTAGAGATCAGAACATCCAGAGTGTTCCCTGCAGAGTGAGTCGGGCCAGAGGGGAGGGTAGAGAGTGAGAGAGAGTTGCAGAGGTTGTGAAAGATTCCAGAGGAAGGACCGGGAGCATCCAGGTGGATATTAAAGTCTCTAAGAAGGAGGAGTGGTCGAGATCAGGAGTGAAGAGGAGAGGTCCACCCACTCAGAGAGGAAGGAGGTGATCTGACTAGGAGGGAGAGAGGGAGGGAGGGAGAGACAATATGGACACGGTTGCCGTCCTTGAAAGAATTCCGGGGAGGGGTACAAATCAGAGGTACACCCTGCGGAGGTTTAGGAGAAGCCCGAGGGGGGGGGGCAGAAGAGGAAGCAGAGGGCAAGGTAGCCAAGGAGGAGACAGCAGGGGGAGACCAGCCGCGGAGGGTTCCATGTAATAATGTCCCCTCAAAAATATCGCCATGCAAAAATATCACCGAAAAATGGCCGTTTTTTGTGGGGACATTATTGCATGGAACATGCGGGGGACACCCCTGCAACCCCCAAACCCCTTTTTTTTTGGCTGCTCTTGTCCCCATTATATGGTCACCCATATAATATCGCCACAACCTTTTCCTCGCAATATTATATATGGCGACCATATATATGGGGATAATATTACCTGCTACCCCGCGGAGGGAAGAGAGGGGACAGCAGGAGAAGAAAGGAAATTGATGAGGCGTGGGAAGCATCTGTCAAAGAGGAGAAGGTTAGCCTGAGGGCCTTGGACCAAGATGGTACCATTCAGTTAAACATTAATGATGACCTTAGAAGAGTGGAAGGAAGCCAGGAGGGCCTCCCACCAGATGCCACCATTAGTGGAAGAAGAGAAAGGAGAAAGTACAGAGACCATATGGAGAGTCCATAGGTTTGGTGAGGGAACGACAAAGAGGATGTCGGTGAGGGTTTGCCTGGAGGAAGCACTAGTATAGGCGCCAGCGATAGGGAGCCCTGGGTTGGAGATCAGGATGTCCTTTTTAAACTACTTCCTACCAGATTTACTGAGGAGAGCAGGATAGTCGATAGAGAAGCAGTTAGAAAAGATGGGAGAAACAGAGAGCACCATAGAATAGGTAGGGAGAGGAGAGAAGAAGGGGATCTGAGGGGAGAATACTAGGGAAGGCCACAGGGAGGGGTGCAAGCAGATGAGACAGAGACAAGACAATAGTAGACAATTGAACAAGATGACAGGAGCTCACACAATAGTGTTAGGCAGAAACCTGTGCAGTTCCCTCTGCAAAATATTTAGGACTGCAGGTGTTTGGCAGTAAACCCACTTGGTAGCAGTCTGTACCACACAGATTCACTTGGTAGCTGTGGCTGAGCAGTCAGACTTCCCTCAAGAAGAGTTAGGCAGTATACAGAGTATTCACAATAGGTCAAGAGGACACAGTAGAACACGTAAACGCGGACCAGGGCTTGGTGTAAAAGAAATATAATTATTTATTTAGAACCACATTAAAAAAACATACACGGATAGCTCAGCAGCAGCGTGCGCGTCTTGGAAGCAAGACGACACGAAGCAACAACAGGTTCGATCCCCGGGTCCGCGCTTAGAAACCTCTGGGTGTTTCAGAGAATTCAGAGTCAGTAGGCTGGATCCGCTTTAAGAGGATCAAACAAAATGTGTCCAAGGGCAGTGTCTTGTAAAGGTTCAAAAATAGTTGGACCAAAGAAAGGGACCAGTTAGAGGGTCAAGGCGGCCAGCCCAGTCCAGAAGGTTAAGGAGTTATTATTACCTTGTAGCAATCTTTAGAAAGGGAGGCCTGGCGGACACGGTACCTTAAAGTGGTGAGAACGCTCCAGCGGGAGCAGTTGCTCCTGGCAGCGGGTGCAAGTGGGTGCTTCGTCCAGGGGAAGAGAGGATCTCATCGTGGAGGAAGACAGGAATCCGTTGCACTGCCAGGGAAGAAACCAACCGCTGAGTTTCTCAGGTACAAGGAGCGGTCCGGTGATTCGCGGTTCAGTGGCGAGTGGCTATCCGGCCGCCGGGGTGCTTGGCACGGGCAGTTCGACCACAAACCGGGCTGGGGTGCGAAGAAGAAAGGAAAACTGGTTGTGCCCACCAGTCAGGGGAAGAAGCGCCTCCAGCCGGGAGATCTTCTCTGTTGTCAGGAAGTGGTGAGTCGGTTCCGCAGGGCTCCACCGGTGGTGTCGTCGTGGTAGGTCGGCTCAGCTTCTCCCTCGTCGGATTCTCAGGTCCTGTGGCGACTTCTGAAGTTCCAGTCCCCAAAGCCCTGCTTTTATGCAGAAAACCCCCATTCACTCAGCCTAGCTGTCCCTCAAACATGCTAATTGGTGAGCCGGCCGGCTCACCACTTGGGCCAATCACACAAGAGTGCGACCTGAGTTACCAAGGTAACTCGGTCCAGGGTGCCTAAACCCCCTCCCACACCCCTGTGGTACCCAGACAGAGTGGCACCACTTTTGGAGGCTTCTGTGGAGAAGCCCGCCAAAAAGTGTAACAAAGGGCTCGACTTGGGTTGGAGTCACAGAAGAGAACACAAACGCTATTTTGGAATCGAGTTCTGGCAAAAAATACCAACCGGTGAATTAATATTAATTAAATAAACCAGCGGTATGTTCGAGGCTATGAGAATTAAATAATTAAAGTTGGTAGCCTCGAACAATGGGAAAATCCCATAGGGAAATATTTGCGGTCGAATATAAAAAGTAGTTTCCACTGCCACCAGCCAAAACTCTATCGGGGGGGACGGAGATGTGCCCCCTCGACTAACAGACCCCGGGGCAATCGAATTGCCCCGACCAGTACGTCCACAATATGATGGTTTGTACTGGTTTCTGTTAATAATTTGGGACTAGTAAAGCCAATGGTGACTTTACATGCCCTGGGAGACAGTAGTCAGTCCCAGGGTATGGAGTCTATGGTGGGGTGTCACTATGACACCCCTGTGTTACTGCACTGAGGGTGCTGTGTAACACACATAGTAAAAACACATGAGACCCTATGGAGTAAAGGACCCCATAGCCCATAAAACACATTACCAGTCAAAGGAATACCATAAATCATGTCCAAGAGTGGGAGAAAGAGTCTCACTCTTGGCAGGAGGAAAAAAACAAACTCCAGAAATCCAGCAAAGCTGCTAGGGGACTCCCTAGGTTAGGAAATTCAGCCTAAAGAGAGAATTCTCCCTAACAAATAGTAGAAAAGTTTGCTAGATGAATGCTTTGCTAAGAAGGCAAAACCAAAGAACAGCACTACTTTCACAATATAGTTTAAACACTGGAGACAACACACCTAGGTCTGAGAGTCCTGTATAGTGGGAAAGGTCTAGATTTGTCAATGCAATTTAAACACTTTCACAATGCAAATATCTGTGGTCTTTCCCAGCAGCCATGCTCTCCTCCTATCTCTTTTTCCCTTGTCCAGGGTCATGGCAGTTCCTTCAATGTGATAATCTTTGTTTCTCCCTTCTCAGGTCCGTCAGTTATGTAATGTATGCCTTCATCTAGCTGCCAGTAATTGTTCATCATGTCCAATGTCTTTATGCAATTATCTTTGTACGGCAATGTTCCTTTGGACATCCATCTCAATATTGCTGTCTTCCCTTGGAATCTTCCTCATGTTTGCACCATTGCGAGATATATCAGGCATTGTGCTCTTGCTGCTGGTATTTCAGTTGGTGTGAACATTCTAGAGGCACTCATGGCATAGGGGATTAAAGAGCCGACATAACAGCTCTCCCTGGTGGTTTACCCACTTTTGTTATGTTTGTATCACATGTTAGACACTCGAGCAGTTTTGGTGAGAGATATGTCTACTCCCTTCATGTCTGTGTCAACACTGTGTTTACCTCTCCTTACCGTATCAGCAGTGTCCTCTTGTCCACCTGACTGGGTCGTCCCACCTGCTTTGGTCCGCGGAAAGGTAGTTGAGGATACACCGGTAGCAGTAACAATAACATATAATTGCCAAAATATAAATCCCATCAAGCCACTGGGAATTAATAGACACATTACAATGATCTTTATTGTTCCCTTCATATCCACTTACACTGCTTGATCCTTGCAACCTGGTGATACAGTAGCCTGAAAGCACAGAAAAGGTATTACATTCACATAGACCCTGCATGTGCGGAGACGAGAATGAAAAACAGACAGTGTAGCCCTAATCAATTTTGGACAAGTATTCCAGTTGTTACTTCTGCTGCTTGGGATCATGTGACCATGGGGTGTCCAGGTCTCCCTAATTGGGTACGGTCTGCACACACTTGTAGTTCATCGAGGTCCTGAACGTTTGCCCTGTCAGTCATGGAGACTGTGTTGCCAGGTGAGGCCACTGCTTTGTAGGGTTTGATGTCTTGTATGTTATTCCAGGCAGACTTGCCTACTAACTTAACAGCGTGGTCTGCAACTGCCTCCACCTCATGGGGCCAGTGAATCTAGGCGCATTCCAGCGCCTCACAAAATTATGCAAGAGAACAAGATCTCCCACTTTCACAGAATGCTTTAGTTCATAGTCTTGTGGAGCATTGTTGCAGTGGAACTCTTCACCGTCTTCTGGGCACCTCTGGATTCGCTGTATCTGGCGACAGATAAAAGAAGTGCTAGCCACCAAAGAAGTAATGTAATCGTACATCTCCTTTCCTAACACCTCTGCACTATGCTCATAGTCTTTCAGTACTCCTGTGGGAAGTGCCAGAGGAAGATGCATGCACCATCCTGTCACCACCTCATGGGGCGTTTAATTTTTTTTTTTTTTTTTTTTTTTTATTTGGTTCAACTGTTTTCACAGTTTTTACAAATGGTGCAACCCGAAGAATTTCTGATCCCGAAGAATTCTGTTCTGTTTTGTTTCATTGCGCTTCTGTGCTTAGACAGTTAAAATGTACTTTCCCAATTGCTGTCAGATTGGATCTTCTTTTTTCAGGTTTATATTCTGAAAGAACTGGCCGACTGCGATTACTGATTTTACGTTTCCACCTGACATCAGGATGTTCCACCAATATTCTTCCTCCCCGCATCTGCTGTTTTTCGATAAGTGGCCCATATGTATCATTCTTTTAGCCGCTAGTTCCGGGCATGACAGCAGGAGATGCCTCAAGGTTTCAATTGTTTCGGGTTTATTGCAGAATCTACAGAGGTTGTTAGCAGCAGAGCCTCTGATGAATAGGATTTCTTTCGTGTGTAGGAGATTCAGCCTGGCCCTTAGAAATGTGTTTCTAATTTGCTTACTCGGTCCTTGTAGTAAATAGCTCATGGGTTCATTTTGTTTTTGATAATTGACTGGTAGGTCCGCAGCCAGTTTGTATTTAGCGGCCTCTTCCAGCGTTTTAATCCAGTCCATTTGTTTGAATTTTTTTACTGTTTTAGCGGGGTTGTTTTCCAATTCTTCCCATGAACTTCCAATTTCCTCGAGGGTTTCCCTGTTTCTTTGCTCCCAAGAGGCTAGGGTGCTGTTCTCTCCTGTTTTAAGTTCTTCCTTTATAACCTTGAAGATCTTCTCAGGGGATAGCCTAATTTTCCGATTCAGCATTAAGATGTTTAACTTGACTCTTCCTTTTAGGGAGATGACGTTGATTTCTCTACGAATAGATGCCATCGGAGTGGAGTTTGGGAGCATTAGAATTTTCCTCCAAAATAAGCCTTCCAGCTTCTGCCAGGTCCGCTCTGGGATCATGGGCATCGCTTCTGCACCATAAGTAATGGCGGGTACCGCTTTCGCTGTGTAGAAGTTCAGCACTGGTTTCAGTGAGAATTTTCCGTATTTTTTGTCCATGAGTCGAGCTTGTGTTATCATAATTTTCGTCTTGGCAATCAAGGATTCCTGCATGGGGGTTTCAAAGCGATTTGCGCTTATCGTCACTCCCAGGTATCGGAATGATTTTACTTTCTCTAGTTTCTCTCCGGCCAAGAACCATTTAGATTTTTCTTTTTGTGTTGTGGGTTTTTCCAAAGTCATTATTTTTGTTTTTGATGAGTTTAGAATCAGATCGTTGGCCTCAAGATATTCTGCGAGCGAAGTAAGTTTGCGTTGTAACCCTATGGCAGTTTGATCCAGTAGTAAGATATCGTCGGCATAGAGTAGTCTGCCAACTGTTTCCTCTCCAATTCTAGGCGGAAATGTTCTGATAGTGGGGTCCCAGTTTTGATAATCTCCGATGAACGCATTGTACAGTGCAGGGGCCAGTGGGCAGCCTTGTTTTACGCCTCTGTGAGTGGTGATCTCCTCTGAGAGTTGGCCTTTTCCATTGAGTCTGACCCTCATGGATGTTCCGGAGTACAGCTCCATGATTGGGTTCAGAATTGCTGTCGGGCAGTTCCCTTTCCTCAGTTTTGTCCATAGACACTCTCTATTGACCGTGTCAAATGCATGAGAGAGGTCTATGAATGCCAGGTGTATCTTTGGACGTCCCTCTAGCACCTTGGCTTTCAGTACACTGAGTAGCATTATGTTAGCCAGTGTTCCGATATTTTTTACAAATCCTGTCTGAAAGTCATCGTGTAATTCGGAAGTGGCAGCCCAGTTCTTAAATTTGTCTAGAAGAAACGCTCCGAACAATTTCCCAATGGTGTCCAGTAAGGCTATTGGGCGTAGTTTGCTGGGTTGCCTTTATCGCCTTTCTTGAAGATTGGGACCACGTTTGCTGATTTCCAAGATTTCGGGATGGATTGGGTGTCCGCGCATTTTTGGAATATTCGGGATATGAGAGCGCCCCATACTTCGGTGTTCATTTTGAGATCCACGTTGGAGATTCCATCTGGTCCAGGTGCCCGGGAGTTGTTCAATTTCCTTATTTTTTCACAGATTTCCTTTTCATCTATTCCAATGTCCCATCGATTTTTTTGGGGCCGTATTAATTCTTGGGTGTTACCCTTTGGTGGGGCGAACATGTCCGAGAAAAAGGATCTCCAGTGATTCTCTCCAATTGAGTTTGCTAAGGCCTCGTTTGAGTTAGTTCCTTTCGGGTTGATCAAGGCCCAGAAAGTTTTAGATTGTTTCCCACTTAGAGTCTTTAGCATGGTCTCAGAGTCTTCCTGGTACAAAATGGCACGGTGAGACTTAAGCCAATTTTTGTAAGACTTTTTCGCAGATACTGCAGCCTCCTCTGTTTGTTTTGAGGGGCAAGATTTCGCTTTACGTAAGATTCTTCTCATTTCCCTTCTTTTCTCCACCAATGGTTTATTATGTGTATGATTTGTCTTTTTGACTGAAGATTGAGCTTTCCTTTGATGTTGGTAGGGGATCAACAGGGGATAATAGTCAGGTGTGTTTGCTTCCCCTGGCACAGCTATTGTTCTTTCGTAGGTCCTTGTAATAGTTCTTATTGCTTCATCAGAGAGTCTTAGTCTGGTCCCTGCATCATTAGTAAGAATTGAGGTGATCATTTCCTGTCGGCTTGCCTCCGAATTCCGTTCTGGAGCTGACCATGAGGCCATCAGGAGGTTGTGATCACTGTTTTGAGTTCTTATGACTTCGTATGCAGCTATCATTGCGAGCAGATTTCTGGATACATATATGTGATCCAGAGAGGCCTTGCGGGAGCCTTGTTCCCAAGTTGGAATGTAGTTTGGTGTAGGAGAGGTCAAATAATGGAGGTTATGGAGGTCTAGTGCGTCCATGAGCGATTCCCATCCTTTACCTCTCAAGTCTGATTCTCGAGTTGTCGAGTAGACAGTGGGTGCCAATGCGGATTGTAAATCGCGATTCGATGTAATTGGGCCAATGTTAGGTAATGTCAAGTTTAAGTCTCCGCATACTATGATGTGATCTATTGTCATCGTGTTAAGGCATGTTTCTATCGTTTGGCCGATGATTTCAAGAAGGGCTGTTGCTTTCACGACTTTTGGGTTCCAGTATGTGTTTATTACTAGGTACGATACTGGTTTTTTCCTGTTCTCCCACTCTCCTGGCTTCTGCTCTGATACCAAGGACGCCAGAATTGACATGTTAGCTGTAATTGTTTGTTTAAGTTGTAGGCCACTGCAAATTCTGACTGCTGTTAAGAGGCCTGAGGAGGGCCTACCCAACGCTCCTTGTGTGGCTGGGGAGAAGTCGATTTCGAAGCCGTCTATTGTTGGCTTCCTGAGGAGCCACGTCTCCTGTAAACAAAGAAGGTCGAAGGTCCCCAGTTGTACATCTGAGTTGAGTGTCAAGTGAGCGAATCCTCTTGTGTTCCACGACCCCATTTTAAGTTTGCTTGCAGTCTGGTGAGGATTACCGGTATCTTCCTTGACTCCCGTCGTGGACGCTTGTGGCTATCTTCTTGTTTCTGTGAAGAGTCTTTCCGGCGTCCAGGACCTTCTTTTTTTTCCAGATCTTGCCGATAGAGTCGTGAATGGGTGTGTAAATCGCTTGACCGGTTTCTGGGGTGAGCTAGGTCCTTTGATGACTTCCAGTTCTCCGAGGAGCTCTTCATGGCTCGATCTGAGCCCGTGTTACTCTGTTTTCCGTTGTGTTTGCTCCTGGTGCTACTCAGAGCGCTTTTGTGCCATTGTTGGATATTAGTTGGAGTACGCTGTGATTCCCAACTATCTCTGGAGATGCGGGTTCTTCTCGTCTTGGGTGCCCTTCCTTGCTGTTTACTGAGTGGGCTCAGTTCTTCGTGGCCCCCTGTTCTGGTTTCCTCGAGGGTATTATAAGGTCTATAATGTGAGACCCGATGTCGTGTGGGTTCGTCTTGATTAGCATCAGATGTCTTCCTTTCGCTCCAGACTGAAGTTTTTGTTCCCGAGTGGAAATTGGGAGAAGCACGACGTGAGGCTCGGTCTCTTGGAGGAGAGACTATCTTGTATCGAAACATACGGTCTCTGGTGATTGTAAGGTCTCTGTCCTTTAGTCCTCTCTGTGTATTGCTGAGGCTCTCCCTGTCGCTGTGTAATTCTTCCATGTAGTAGCCTAGTTCTTTAAGGGCTCTGGCCTCTTCCTTAAGTTTGAGTCTCGTGCTAGCAGAAGATATGTGGATGTACACGCTGTCTATGCTGTGGGGGCTCGAGAATTCGATGACGTCTAGACAGTCTGATGTTACTGATCTAAGAGCCGGGACTTGATGAAATAAGTCCAGTATAGCGGTTCTGTTTAGAACCTGGTTATGCTTAGCTTTACAATTCGGCTGCAGGAAGAAGGAGCGAGTTGCCGTTGTTCTGTTATTTCTCATTAAGCTGGAGCGTTTCCATTCTCTTTCGCGGGTTTTCCGTGGGGTCCACTTAGGGCTTTCCCTTTCTTGGCTGCGTTCTCTGTAGTCTCTTTTTTGTGTCAAGTGCACTCTAGTTTTCCACCTATTGGGAGTGGGCTTATGTTTCCCGGTGGAGTCTTCCTCCCATTTTTTGCGGCTTAATGGATGTTTTTGTTTGATCTCTGCCGAAGACACGTCTTCCACCCTGTGTGGTGCTGAGGGTTTAGGCTCCCACTGTCTGATTTTCTTTGGAGGTGTGTCTTTATCCTGGGTTCGTTTAAAAGACACCATTTTTCTTTTGGCTCCCCGATTGTTGTCTAGGTTTGGATCTTTGTCCCGCCATTGCGACGCAAGTTCCAAAGCGTCTTCCATTAGATCGCTTTCAGTGGAGGTGGGAGATCTGTTGATTTTTTGACTGTCACTATTTTGCTGGCTGGATTTTGAGGTCAGTGGTTTGGTGCAAATTTTGATATATTTTCTATCTGACGATGGTGAGGATTTTTTCGAGGTCTGAGATTTGGCCGTGGCCGATTTAGGAAGGGTAGGTGGACCGCTTTTAACTTTCTTTGTTGGAGCCAGAAGCGTGGATGGGTCTTCCGGGAGGGCTCTAAGGTCTTGTTCTTTCTCGTTGACAATGCAACCATTAGTTTTTTTTGTTATGCTCTTGCTCGATTGAAGTTTGGAAAATTTAAGAGTGCTTTGGTTTCCGTTGCTGTGGCCTTCCTGTGGTTTCTTTGTAGGCTCGAGGTTGAGACTTAGGAGGGGTGTTTTTATGCTCCATTTGCCCGGGGCCGTCAACACTGCTGGGGTGTTGACGTGATCCTCCGAACTAGAGTTGGCCATCTTTTCGCCAGTGCCTGCTTTAAAGTAGAATGTTTTCTCCGACAAGGAGTCCGTCTGAGACTGAGCTGCTTTCGTTTCTCGGTGATGTTGGTCCTTTGTTTGAGTGCAGGCATGTTTTCCAGTCTTCCTGTTTTCAATTTTTGAAGTGATGAATCCCTCTAGAAACGTGAGTTTAGTCTGTGTTAAAGCCGCCAGTGATGCTTGGTCCTTTACAGAATCATTCAATGATTCATATAGTTTTGTAAATGGGGCTAGAGCTATAGTGATAGCTGACATTATCGTCATTAAGTCTGGCTTTTTGTTTGGTGTATCTTTTGTTGAGTTTCCCACAGTGTCGCTTTGTCTCCTATTCTTTGGCTGTGGGCTGGACATGCATGGTTTAAAGGTTTGAGTTTCCGATTGTCGCCTGATCGTAGGCGTTTTGAGCGTTATCGAGTGCTCCGGATGAGCTATAGCTTGTGTTTGCTTACATGGCAAGGGTTGCATTGTAGGTCTCGTTAGGTTAGAGTTTGTTGGGTCTGAGTTCCTGGGTGGCGAACTGAGACTGTCTGATTTGGCTACTAAGGGTGTGGCATCTGCCACCCCCCCGTGTAAACGGTTTTCTTTGGGTAAATTTACCTTGTTGGAGTTGTATAATGGGACAGAAGACTGTACGGGAGTCTCTGTTGATGTAAGTTCCATAGGCTTCGCTGGTGGTTTCCCAAAGTGCCATCTTTTGTTGATACACTGCTGAGGACTCGAGGTATTGGGGTTCGGGTGGTGTGCGTTGAAAGTAAGTCTCATTGGGATAGCGGGAGAGTTGAGGTGAAGTGATTCTTCTAGGGACCCCTCCAGGAGGTCTGCGTCTGAGATCTCACTTTTCTCAATCTGATTTCTTTTTCCTTGTTTACTGAAGAATTTGTCCAGGGTGCCCACTAGGGGCTTCGTGACATCTTTGCTCCGCTTAGTGGTAGCTAACTGCTGGTAATTCTTAATTGTCTTAGGTAAAAAGGGGTTTGTTTTGTTTGTGTTTCCTGAGGTAAGTCTGTCTTCCTTTTCCAGCGCTTGTTTGTTCTCCTTTGGAATTGGGTCTTTGAGCGGCTTTTTGTCGATAATAAGTGAAGGGACCTTCTCGGGGAACTCCATTGGCACTGTCTTTGAGGTATCTGGTAAAAGCACTGAGTTTTGGTTTAACATAGGGTCGTTTTCTGAGTCCTCTATTAATGAGCAGGAACAGTCGTCCGACCAGACTGTTTCCAAGTTTCCCAAGCTGGAGGGAGGGCTAACTAAGTCCTCTCTTGCTATTATAGGGTGGATCTCCAGTTCGATTTTGATTTTATTGGATCCGTCGTGGGGTGCATTTTTGTTAAGCACGTTTTTGGGGTCAGATCTCTTGACAGTCTCGGGTGTAATGGGGTGCTCACAGGTCTTGGATGAATCTAATGGTGCCGCTAGAACTGACGCAGCGCGTCCTCCCTCGTATCTGGGGCTCTGCGTTCTCAAGCCCGCTCCTATGGAGCCGGACCGCGCCGGGGAGCTCACGCCCGCTGCCCCTTCGCTGGCGTCTCCTGAATCTGGGTGACCGCCTATTGAGCTGTTCGCCCCAACCGGAGAGGCTTCGCCATCTACCGCTGTCTCCTTGGAGAGTGCATCGCCTCCGGGGCTTTCCTGCAGCGGGGAAGTCTGTTCACATCTCGCCAGTAGAGCCAACGTGTCCGCCCCTGCAGAGATCGATGAAGGTCGATCCGGCGTGTCCGAGCCATTGGAAAGATGCAGGTCGGACTTTCTAGGTGGGCGATCCACTCTATCTTCCCTTTTGCCAGGCGCTGCAGTTGGCGGTCGAGCCGACGCTCCCAAACCGTCCTTCGTTATTGTGGCGTCTTGGTGCGGCTGGGTTGTTTCCGCGGTTTCCTTGCCCTGCTCGTTATCTTCTGTCGGTCGGGCAGGGCCCGCATCCAGGCCGTCCCAGGACGGGCTGTGTACTGGTGCTGTGGAGTTCGCGCCCTCCACGACTCTGTTTTGATCCTCCGTGCTTAGCGCTCGAGTCGCTAATTCCTGGCCCATCGAGGCTTGTGGGAGGGCTGTGCGAGAATTGAGAGCAGCATCCTGTGACCCCCCCTGTTCCTCCAGACCTGGCGGACGAGCGGACACTCCCAGACCCCCCTGGAGTTGGGGGGCGGCCCAGGACTGCCTGTCATTCTCCGTCTGGGCGTCCCCCTGCAGCGCCGTCGCTGTGTAATGAGCCGGTCTTTCCGAGTGGAACTCTGCTGCTTGCAGGTGCGCCTGTGGAGTGGCAAGCAAGCTAAAGGCCTCCAGTGGCCCCCGAAACCCTTGACTTTGTAGGTTTGTCGAGGGTTCAGGCTTCTGTTGGGGCGGGATTGGCGGCCGCGCGTCTTGTGTTTTCTTGCTTCTTGGGAAGTGTTTATGAGGGCTACGGTGCTCAAGCCCGCTATCTTCACTACGGGTTCTCTGGCTTCTTAGCCAGTGTGTTTCAAATTCTGAAACGTGTGCCGCTCGATTCATCTTGTCCGGGTGTAAGAGCCGCCCCTGGCGGTCCTGGCTCGGACTGCCACGGACTGCCTTGACTCTGCAGCCTCGACTCCGCGGCCCGATCCGCGGTAGGGTTGATGTCTTGTAGACACGCCTTGCTGTAACAGCAACTGTAGAGAGACTGCCACGGACTGCCTTGACTCTGCAGCCTCGACTCCGCGGCCCGCTCCGCGGTAGGGTTGATGTCTTGTAGACACGCCTTGCTGTAACAGCAACTGTAGAGAGACTGCCACGGACTGCCTTCAATGGTGGTCGGACCCTGGATTATTGCACAATTCAAACAGACCTAGAGGTGAACAATGCAACCAAGATGCATGCACCATCCTGTCACCACCTCATGGGTCGTTTAATGGTGGCCGGACCCTGGCTTATTGCACAATTCAAACAGAGCTAAGGGTGAACAATGCAACCAATTTTTCTTGGTACTTTGCCGAGTCTTGAATATGCACTCATTTAGGAGTCCATTCAGGGGTTCACATACCTCATTTGATTGCGGGTGGTATACACAGGCAAATTTATGCTTAATGCCTAGCAGGGTTGTGATGTGTAGGAACAGTTTGTTGGCAAAGTGAGCTCTGTTGCCAGACAGCAGGACCTCAGATAGCCCCATCTCGGAAAAACCACCCTAACCAGAAACCTGGCCGCTCTAAGGGCATCAAAATGTGAACAGGGACTGGCCTCGATCCACCTAGAAAATGGGCAAACAACCACTATCATGTAGCGGTATCCTTGGCAAACTTGGATCATATCCACGTAGTTCACGTGGAGGTGCAGAAATGGGCATACAGGTTTCAGTATGGATCCTCTCACAACTCTCAAAGTATGCCCTGGAGTAAACTGCTGGCATTTCAATCAGTTACTGACAAAATCAGCCACATGTTCATTCAAATTTGGACAAAACCACGTTTCTGCAATGCATGTCGCAATGACCTCCTTCCCTGTGTATGTTGGATAGTGCAATTGTTATTGTCTTCAATAATGCTAGTGGCATCACCACATTCCCTGTATTGTTCTGTCACCATGAGGCATATGTTGGAGACATGGAGCACCCCCTCTTTATCCATAGCTCCTTCTCCAGTCCATGATCTGTGTATCTGGTAGTACATTGTAACCTTCCTTCATCACCAATTTCCTCACTCCTCTGTGGGCCTTTTGTCTCTTTCAGTTCCCACAATTGCCCAAAATACGCTGCACATTTTGCCTCATAATCTGCTGCTTCATTCCTTCTTGAAATAGGGTTTTGCCCTTTGGTGTGGGCCTGGCACTTCACTAGTGCTACCCTTTTTGGATATTGAATCACCTTGATCTATCTGCCCAATAATAGTGCATGCTGCTCTGGGATCCCGTCTGCTCTCCTGAACCCTCTCCTCAGTCATCACACCAGTCCTGAGTGTACTGTTGACATCACATGGGTGGAGTCAGAATAAATTATCATCTTTCTCTACACTGTTTTCTAGTGCTAATATGACAGTCACTAGTTCTGCTGTGCGTGCTCAATAATGGAATGGTGGCTGCGCAGTTGTAACCACCTCGCTTGTCCTGTCCTCCTTCAACCTTACCACTGCAGTCCCAGTATGTCTGATCCCATCAGTTTGATCAACTGTTGACAAACCGTCAATGTACAGCACATCTCCCCACTCAAGTACATCCTCCTCTACTTTGTGTGTCTCACTGAACATCTCTATTTTCTTAGTGCAGTCGTGTGCATAATCTTCTACCTGGAGAACGTCTGCCATAAATGTCGCTGGATTTACAGTCCTACATCTTACCATCTTCAGTCCTGCATTCGAAAGTATCACCACATACCCTGACGCTCTCTGTGTGGTCAATGTGCTCTTTGGCTTATGCAGTATCGCAAAGAGGGTGTGCCCCATGTACAAAGTGGTGGTGTACCCAATTGTTACTGCTGATGACTTCTCCACTGTGTAGGCTGCAGCTGCCAAAGATTGCTTGCACAGATAATGTCGTCTCATCACTATGTCAAGTTGTCCACTGTAGCAAACAATTGGCTTATGGCGCATGGTTGTCTTCTGTGTCAGTACCACCTTCATCACAACACCGTCAGTGTGCGAGAACAAGAAGAATTCCTTTTCGTAGTCTGGGGGTCCCTAACAATGGAGCAGTGCTTATGGCTTCCTTCAGTTCCTCGAAAGCCTCAGTCATCTCTGTGGTCCATGTTAGTGTCTTTGTTACCCTCTGTGCTTCCTTCGGGGTGTCCAGTAGTGTTAAGAAACAGACCTGATCCAGGTGGATCTTTTTGGCTATTTCAGAGTGTTAGACTGGCAGGCAAGGATCCTCCTGAAGGGTTAGGAGCCCATTCCACCCGGGGCATGGCTACCTCTGCTGCCCTGCAAAGGGATGTACCGATAATAAGTATTTGTGAGGCAGCACCGTGGTCTACGATTCACACGTTCACAAAACATTACTGCCTAGATTCTTTCCTCGGTCAGGATGGGAGATTTGGCAAAGCAGTCCTGCATTCTGTTCATGAAAAGCGATAAACTCCCAAAGCAGTGTTGGATTTGGTGGAGGGAGTACAAATTTCAGTTTATCAAAGATGAGGAATACGTGGGAAGACACAATCCGTTTGAAGAACAAATTACTTACCCCTGGTAACGTTCTTTCGACTGGATGTTCCACCCACGTATTCCTGATTCCCCTCCCAACCTACCCACAGTAGAATTTCCCATGCTATTGCATCTTTCATTCCTTCAAGGCTGAGTACGGTTATTCCAGTGGTTATGCAGGTATTTCTACTGTAAGACAAAACACAACTTAAGCCAACAGGCGCTGCGTGTGCTATATATACATTTGATGACATCATTCTCGACACAGGGGCCCTCGAGGGACATTGAGTCGACGCCATCGACGCACAGCACCCTCTGCCGAAATAAAATGTTCAAAGCATCAAAGATGAGGAATACGTGGGAAGAACATCCAGTCGAAAGAACGTTACCAGGGGTAAGTAACTTGTTCTTCTGTTTGAATAGTCAGTTCTCACAGTGCATTTTTATGTAATTTTAGGTCTTCACTTTGGTTGTTGCTCATCAAAATAGGATCATTTTTGAGAAAGCCTTGTACTGTATGGGTTGAAACTGTCAGTGGTGAAGCCCCTAGGCTATTATAAATAGTTAAAAAAAATGTATTAATTTTATTCAAACCAAACAACAATACAAACAAACCCAACACGCAGTGCAGTTTACAACAATTACATTAAACACCATTTGTATTTCCATTTTTTCAACTGCTCCCCTATTATAAATAAATAGTTATGAGTTATATTTTTCAGAAGGTGCAGAGGACTTGGTAGAGGGGAGTGATTTGGGATGATGAATGGAATACAGTACATGACACTGCAAAGCATTAAATAAACCTGTGTTAGATTTTTTACTAAACAAATTAAACATAGAGGCAAAGGATGCCACAGAGACGGTGAAAGGTCAAGGGAGCAGCTGAAAGACAGTGGCAGCACCAATAGCATCAGGCTGACTGCAAGAGCAAGAATCAGCCACACCGGTGAGTAGACCCAGAGAGTAAGAGGAAGCAGTAGTGCTTGTAGCAGGACACTGCAGAAAGGGCCATCCACAATAAACTGATGCATCAAGATAAATGGGACTGGTGAAGTAATTTATGAAACAGATGCATTAGTGCATTGTGGGCCACCAATTCCTCTAACGATAGCTAAATTCCCAAGGAAAACACAATACAAGCTTTGGGGAGGGAGCACTAAAGATACCACGCTTCTATCCTTTAAAATATATATGAAATGTGCTAATTTGGATCTGAGAGAACGTAACTGTGCGTGTTTGAGAGAGTAGTATATGAGAGTGGGTGTGATGAGAGCGGAATGACTCTTTTTAGATTTCGTTAATATGCAATAGTGAGGGTCAACTGACAAAGGATTAGTGATAGTGGACCTGATTTGTCAGGGCAAAGGGAGTGTTAAGGAGAATAAAGAGTCAACAATTCCCACCTATTTGGAAATATGCTACGAACAATTCCATATAATTTGGGAACACAAATTTGACTTTGGGATTACAAAGGATTGTATAGAACTGTACTTTCCAAAAATCCCAAAACTATGAAACCCTTCAGTGTCTCTCAGGAGACTGTTGGGTCAGTTTTGGATACCATTAGGGGATTGCTGGTAAGGGATGTACTTTTCAAAGCAGGTTACGTTCTTTGGACCGTTTTGGCCGATACTCATGGGTGGAGAGTAATGATAGATTATAAGAAGTACAATAAAGTCTTATCCCTCCCTTCCCCACTTCCCAGTTAGTCACATTTTTGCCAGAAATGCTAGCGCAGGTTAGGCCCAAATGACCATCATAAACGTATTCGATGTAAATAATAATTTCTGGGCTTACCCCTCAACAAAGATGGTCAGAAATAGACTGTCTTTGGCTGGGAAATAAGTATTGCCACAGGGGATGAAAGACAGACCCATGATGGTCCACAGAGTGATAAATAGAAAATTATATGACCCAAAAGGTGCAAAAAATGTGGTTCATTGTGTTGATGATACAATCATTTGTAGCAATAATGAGGAGGAACATCGGCATTTGAGAGACATAATGATGACTACAGGAAGGGTGTTGAAATTGGACACAGCAGAACTATAGCGGAAAAAAATAGGTATTTGAATGTATGGGCATATTTCTATCAACAAATGGTTAAAGCATTGATGAAGACAGAGTTCAAGTTATGGCACAGCTGATTCCAATGAATCACAAATCATTGCAGTCAGTATTGGGTTTTGTAGGGTTCTCCAGAACATGTACCCCCTTATTTGCGTATATTTTGCAAAGCCATTATACAATGGCTTAAGACAAAAATAATTTCAATGGAGGGAGGAACATTCAAAAGCATTGAAACAATTAGAACAGTCTTTGTACAATGTACCAAATATTGTGACACCTTCATAAAACATAGGGCCCCGTTGCCAGTTCGGTGGGGATGGAACAGAATTACTACAGTTTTTACTGCCCTGACTAATTCTGACAGTGAAAGAAAAGTAAATCCTCAACTCTTCCTCCAAAAATCTACAGAATTACCACTCGTGGTGAATCTGCAAAAAAACTTCATGGAGTGCTATGGACTTCAGAAATGGGTAATTACGCTGCAGTACCACCACTCATAATACTGTGGCACGTCCACAGGGCTGACTGGTGGGAACCGTAAACGATGTTGGCGGATTTACTGCCAAACTAGTAATGAGGCCCATAGTATTTTACCTATGCCCTTGGTATCAGAAAATGAAATTGCTGCATTGTTGGCATACATGTATGACACTGAGCATATGCTGGTAGCATGTAATTCATAGATGTAAGAACTACAGAGTTGATATAAACCACATGCAAAAGGACAATCTTCAGTGTGTATTGGGCCTTGGGTAAGATGAAATACTTAATTGTTACCGTCCATTGTAAAACATTTAATTAGTAACACAATAATTAATCCAATAACACAATTTAGAATTATTTTTAAAATCTTAATAATTATGTACATTTAGTTATGATTGAGTGTTATTTTGTTATTCATTGTGGTTGTACATTCCGAATGGATACTCCATAAACATCTATGGTCAGTATACAACGTGAGCAAAGTTTGACAAAGCCACCATCGAAGAGCAAAATTGGATTAGTTACTTGGTTTGCAACTTTTACAAAATGTGCTATGCCAAAGCAAAGTAAATGATATTCAAAATGTTGCCTTGCGTAATAAAACACAATTTTAATTAGTAACACAATTTTCCAATTGCACAAATTAGAATTCTTTTTTAAAATAATAATTATGTTAATTTAGTTGTAAGTATTGATAAAGAATAAGTTTGTATTGCTTTTTTAAATTTATTTAGTGCAATTTTGCTCAAAGAACCTTTAGCACCATACAATAAAGATTTTCCATAATAACTTACTAGAAAGTCTTAATTCTATTAAAGACACAGAGGCGAACATTATGCTTCCCTTTCTTTATTTATATATTTTAAAGAAAGCGCTCAGCAGCAAAATATTTTCATCACAACAGAAAATATAAACATAAGTCTAACAGTGAAATAGTTTATAGTCTTTAAAACAACAAACTACATTTCCCAGATGCCAGAGGGAAAGCTCAGTCCACAGTCAGTAAACATGTGACTAGTATCCTCCAATAAGGTAACGGTCCTCCCATAAACAGTCTTGAATATGATGCACTTCCTCTTCCGAAGCTGCAAACTTGGCCAACGAATATTAGTAACCGTAGTCAACTCGTAGTAAAAGAAAACAAGGAGCTGCAGATTAAGCGGATTTGTCAGCGGGTGCTATCAAGAAAAAAGACATAACTGGAGTTAGATCGTGAATATTACAACCCTAGTTCCCAGTAAAGGGAGGGAGAGAAATATGTCATGTTATTTCAAGAAAAACAATCATGCATCGGAAACAAAAACAATTAATAGCGCAGATAATGTTCTTCAGACTCAGTGTACCCGATTTCTCGCCGGGTGGGATAATGTTTGCCTCCGTGTCTTTAACAGAATTAAGACTTTCTAGTAAGTTATTATGGAAAATCTTTATTCTATGTCAAGACCGGAGGCTCCCATTATGCTGGTTTAAAGCTTACTTACCACAATAGATGCTGTTTGTTCCACCGGTTTTATGTAGAATTGCTTAAAAACTGATTCGCTTGACCAATCCGCCATTTGCATGATATCTTCTAGTCGGATTCCGACCTGAAAAGCTTTAGAAGCCATAGCTCCTCTCACAGAATGGGCCCCGAAGTGAGAGGTGTCTATCTCAGCTTGAGTCAAGGTCCACCGTACCCAGCGTGCTAGGGTCGGAGCGGAAACTGCTCTATGGGGCTTACGTAAGGCTGTTAAGAGCTGCCCATCAGGAGAAGTCCTGATTGGAGCCGTGACCTCCTCATAAGCCTTAAGGCATCTGACTAGGCAGAGTTTGGGCTGATCCCTGAAGGCAGGGTAGGCAATCACTCTGGAGTTACACTTCGTCCTTTTATGTATATGAAAAGCTATGCCGTCGGGAGAGAAGGTCCTGCCCGCGAGATCGAGATCCCTGACGTCAGAAACTCCCATGCAAGACACGAGGCAGAGAAGTATAGTGAGCTTACCAGATATAGCAGTACGAGATAATTCTTGATTATCTTGCCAGGATAGAAAGAGATTCAACACTTTGTCAACGTCCCAAAGTTTACCTGTAACGAGACGGAGGTGGAGCAGTCAGCCTGATACCTTTGAGTAGCCTGCAGACCAAATGGTGTTCACCGGCTGGAACTCCTTTTATGGGGTCGTGTCCTGCAGAAATGGTGGAACGATATGCGTTAACCGTTCTGTAGGCTAGACCCTTTTCCACCAAAGATGCTAAGAAATTGAGAATTTCTTCTAGAGGTGCCGAAACTGGATGTAAGCTGTTGTCTTGACACCAGCTTCTCCAGGTGTTCCATGAGTTAGAGTATCTTTTGAGAGTGGCTGGAGTCCAACTCTCCTCGATGAGGCTAACTGCCAAGTGGGACATGCCAGGAACTTTCCACCTAGACCTGAAATCCTCCAGACTGCTAGGACCAGAGACCCTTGGAGAAGAGGGTCACGGTGTCCTGCAGGATTGAGTAGGAGATCCGGGAATTGGGGTAGAAGGATTGGAAAATCCGTAGAAAGTTCCAGAAGAACTTGATACCAGATCTGAGAGGTCCAGAGCGGGCCTTTAAGAACCAGCTCTGTTTGTTCATGATGGGCCTTCGCCAGGGTCCGTGTTATCATGTTGAAGGGGGGAAAGGCGTAATGTACTCCTTCGATCCAATGCTGGGGAAAGGTGCCCGTAGCGGCCGCCGCTGGATCTGGGTTCCAGATATTGGTAGTTGTGTGTTCAGGCATGAGGCAAAGAGATCCTTGGAAATGGGACCCCAAATCTGCTGGAGCCGAAGGAAGACCCCTCTGTCGAGCTTCCAGTCGCTGTAATCGACTGTGTTCTGGGAGTACCAATCTGCCACTATATTCGTCAGGCCTGGTAAATATTCCGCTGTGACCGAAATATGGTGTTCTAGGCAGTAGTACCAAAAATCTTTGGCTAGCTCCGCCAGAAGCCGAGACTTGGTGCCATCCAGATGGTTGATGTATCTTACTGCCGAAATGTTGTCCATTTTGAGCAAGATACAAAAACTCACTCTGTCCTTGGTAAAAGAGCGTACTGCGAAGGAACCCGGTAGGAGCTCAAGGCATTTTATATGCATACCAAGTTCCTGAGGTGACCATGTGCCTCCTGTGGCCACTGGACCACATCTCGCTCCCCATCCGGAACGACTTCCATCTGATTCTATCACTATGTCTGGAGCGGATTCGAAGATTGCCCGGCCGTTCCAGGCCTCCATGTGTACAAGCCACCAGTTAAGCTCTATTCTTGCCTCTGTCGATAGTCAGCTGTTGCGAGTAAGAGAGACCGCGTCTTAGATGCTGTCCCTTTAGCCTCTGCAACTCCCGATAGTGTAGTGGTCCCGGAAAGATAACCTGAATAGACAAGGAAAGGAGGCCTATCACTCCCGATAGGTCGCAAAGAGATATAACCTTCCTCTGCAGGAGTCTGCAAATCTCCCATTTGGTAGAGTGAATCTTGGACGCCGGAAGGCGGAGTTGCGCTGTTCCGGCGTCGATGACGAATCCTAAAAACTCTAAGGATTTGGATGCCTGAAGGCAAGATTTCTCCCAGTTTGAGGAATCCGAGACTGTGTAGGAGATCTATGGCAGACCTGGCCTGATGCTCCACCAGAGCTTGGGAATGCACCATGAAAATAATATCGTCCAAATATATTATTAGCCTGACGCCTTGTTCCCTCAAGTGAGAAACAACTGGTTTTAGGAGTTTGGAGAAAGTCCACGGAGCTGAAGAGAGACCGAATGGAAGGCTCGTGAATTCCCACTCTCTGTGTCCCCAGGAGAATCTGAGGTAGCTTGCGTGGTCCTGATGTATGGGCACCGCGAGGTATGCATCTTTCAGGTCCAGTCGCATGAGCCAGTCGTTGGGTCTTAAAAGATCCCTGAGCATGTGAATACCCTCCATCTTGAAATGGCGGTAAAAGATAAAATCGTTGGGGGCCTTGAGGTTTATTACTGGGCGTACTTTTTCCTTTCTGCGTACTATAAAAATAGGGCTGAAGAAGCCGCCTGAACTTGTGCAGGGGCGAATCGCCTGCTTTAGCGCTAGATTGCAAATTTCCTTGTCTAATTCTATCTCGTCTTGCTTGGACATAGCGATGGGAGAGGGACGGTTTATCTGAAAGGGTTGTGTAAAGAGTTATAGTCGCATGCCGCGCACTGTGCCTCCCCTGATAATGAATCCCATGCATGCGCAAAAAGAGCTAGCCTCCCTCCTATAGGCACTAGTAGCGCGGGCGGTGTGATGGGTAGACTGACCTGAGATCTGTTGTTGTGCAGGATACCGGGCGGCTCTCCTCCATCCGCGACCTCTTGCTCGGCCTCTCGATGGAAAGAAGGTGTCCGAGTGATCCTGCCATCCTGATGTTCTCTGGGTTGCTGAGGTCTGCGGTCAAAGAAATATCGGCCGGATGAGCGACCTCTGCCTCGACCGGCCCTGGCAAAAATCTTTGACGAGAAGACTCTTTTGATAGAGGACTGCGCCTTGTCTAGCGCAGTAAATGTGCCTACGAATTTTGCCATGTCCTTGACGAATGAATCGCCGAAGAGCAGACCCTGGGCAGTAGCTCCGGACTCAGTGTCTGCCAACTCAGCCAATTTCCCGTCTATTTTATGGAGAATGCCTTTACGGCGCTCGGCTGAAATGGCGCAGCTGGCTTTGCCTAATAGACAGATGGCTCGTTGGGCCCATCCTGAAAGAATGGCTGGATCTATGGCGTCCCGTGTGGCTATGGCTGCTTCGGCCAGATCCATCATTTTCGCCAGTGGACCTAAGACGTCCAAAACTCTGTCCTGGCAAGATCTCCAGGCTCGATCTATGCCTTTTCTTGGATCTTTGGCATTCTTGCCAAGGAAGGTCATCATTTTTTAGTCCAATTCTGGTGTTAGAGCAATCTTGTCCGGGATTACCGGGCATGGACACTCTGCTTTAAGTCTCGCTCGGACTTCCTAGTCTAGCGGCTTACGAAGCCTGTCCTTGATGTATTCTAATGTTCTTGGTGATGGCTCCCAATCGGAAGATCTGGGATGTACCAGATCCTCGGGGGAGAACATCCCTCTCGAGGTATTCTGTTCCTTACGTGACTTCTTAGGGACAGGGCTGCCACTATCCCTGATGTAGAGGGTCTCGACCCTATTGATTGAACATCCTCATTAACGGAAAGGGGAGACAAACTGTTGTCATCGTAATCTTCTTGTTCCAGGCTCTGGTGATATCCCTCTGGGCTGGAGGGTCTGGTGCCCCTGTTTTCCTCCTCAGGGCCAGAGGGTCCATCGGCGGAAGGGGTCTCCTTCCTTTCCAAGAAGGCCTTTTTCAGCCTTGAGAAGGCGTCAGAAATGGCAGTAGAGGCTAACTCTGGCTGGCTCGGGTGGGGGTGGGGGGTCGTAGAGTCTTTACTTAGGTGAGCCGGAATACATCCCCCTTCTGAGAGGTGCTTTCTTTTTTGTTTTTTTTTCCTTTGGCAGGGAGTTATCATGCAGCTGCTCCTCCACATAGTCCAGTCTTTGCTGTATAGGCAGGAGCATGTCTGAAATATCCTTCTTGATGCTAGTCTCCACCGAAGAACTTAGCACCTTAGCTGCTCGCCATTGCCACTTCATCAATTTCATATGCCTCTTCTTCATACTCAGGCCAATCCTGGTCCTCTAGAGTGAAGTATTGGGCTGCCATGCTGTAATCTGCACCTCTCTACTCCCCCCCCTTTTTTTTTTTTTAAATTATTCTCAGTCAATATATATATTCTTAAATATATATGCAATTTCTCTTTTTTTTATGACTATCGACTGCCTTCTCTCCAAGCCCACAGCGTGGGCATTCATTGTATATATAAATATATATATGTATATAGCCCTGTGATAAGGGCTGGGTTCGCCTGGAATTCTCTTGTTTTCCCTTTTTATTTTTATTTTTTTTGTGAGATTGCTGACAAACGATGAGGAAAGGGCAAACTGCTTCTGGCGCTCACGATCGTAAGTTCGTTATGGCATGAAACGAAAAAAATCAATCGTGGGTGCCAGAAAACAGAGTAAGGCACCTGCGAGTGCAGAAGCGCCCCCGGGTGACCGCAGGAGACACCGAAGTCACTCGAATGTTAGATTCGCCGCTTCCTCTGCTCGCTGATGTCAACGCGGGTTGGGGAAGCAGGCGGAGAAAGCGAACGAGGCTCGCAAAGGCGGGTCCTCGACTGCACGTCTGCTCGGCTCGAGAAAGCCGGATTAAATAGAAAAAAGCTGTGTGCCGTATTCTTCCGACGCCAGCAGGAAGTAGCTGGTGTCGGATGTAGATGCTTGGAGGCGGCGGCGCGCAGCGCGTCGATGAAAACAGATTAACCCTTCAGGGAAAACGATACGGCGGGTGTAGCAGAAAATTAAAACTTTTAATTATTAACCTCCATAAAATATCATGAAGCAACATACAGTGCAATATCTACGAAGAAATAATGACACAGATTGAATATGATGTACTTATCTCTTGCTGTGAGCAGCAAAGAAAGAGGAAGTGCATCATATTCAAGGCTGTTTATGGGAGGACCTGTTACCTTATTGGAGGATACTAGTCGCATGTTTACTGACTGTGGACTGAGCTTTCCCTCTAGCATCTGGGAAATGTAGTTTGTTGTTTTAAAGACTATGAACTATTTCACTTTTAGACTTATGTTTATATTTTCTGTTGTGATGAAAATATCTTGCTGCTGAGCGCTTTCTTTAAAATATATAAATAAAGAAAGGGAAGCATAATGGGAGCCTCAGGTCTTGACATAGAATTCCACATGGATGATGTATATATACATAAAATGACCTTTGTTTAGAAAATTTAAATATTGTGGGTACAGACACCCTAAAATGCACAATTTCCTCATTTCATACAGTCCCACTTTAAAACAGTCTTTAACAGGTTTTTCACCGCAAAACACAATGACAATTTATGTGAATTAAAAATATAGATCCATGAGTAATCAAGATTAATGTTAATTTCATCTTAGTTTTCAGTAGAAAATAATTTCCTCCTAAAAGGTTCTAGAAACTGGCATTCCAAAATTAAATTCTTTTAGTTTTGAATACTTCTATTACAGAGCATACAAAGTCATTCAGCAATGGGAATCTATGTTCTTGCCCCAACCGCTTCATTTGTGAGAAATAAATAAAATCTCAACCTTAAAAAATTCTGATCTTAAAACACAAGATGGATGTCTAAAAATATAAGCAGGTTATGGGGGTAATTCTTAGAATCCAGCGCACAAGTGGCGCACGTGGCTGGTGCACAGTGTGGCGACAGTCTGCACCAGCCACGTGCGCTAAAATCCATTTCCGCCACAGCGTATTCATGGATTTTAACATCCAAAACCAGCCGTGGCACAGAGTGGCGCAGCGACCCTGCAGCAGCGCCAGTTACGCCCCAACCCCTCCCCGTACGCCATGCACAGCGCACAAATCCCATACATGGCGCACAGGCCATTGGACCAGCGTACAGCCCCCCAACCTTGAAAACGCCTGTAAAATTCCCGTGCACCCGAATACATGTACGCCCCGGCGAGTTTCACACGCGATTGGCCCTGTGCGAGCGGGGTACATGTATCACTGGGGTTTGCGGGGAGTTTCACACGCGATTGGCCCTGTGCGAGCGGGGTACGTGTATTACTGGGGTGTGCGGGGAGTTTCACACGCGATTGGCCCTGTGCGAGCGGGGTACGTGTATTTCGGGGGTGCGTGTGAAGTTTCACATGCGATTTTGCTGTCAGAGCGGGGTACGTGTATCCAGTGGGGTGCTTGGGGAGTCCCACACGTGAATTGGCAGTGTGGGTCCTCCACAGCCTCTGCAGGCAGCCCACACCACAGGGGACTACCCTGTACCCCTGGTCATGTCCCGTAGGCAGCCCATCCACCATGGGCATGCCCCCCAGCCAAGCCACATGTCACCTTGCAATATGATCACCAACTCATGTCCCCCAGCACCCCCAACCCCGAGCAGTGAGGGGCACCTACCAGCAGGCCCCCACTCATGTCCCACTCATGTCCCCCAGCACCCCCACCCCCCAGCAGTGAGGGGCACCTGCCAGCAGGCCCCCACTCATGTCTCCCTGCACCCCCACCCCCAGCAGTGAGGGGCACCTGCCAGCAGGCCCCCACTCATGTCCCTGTGCACCCCCACCCCCCAGCAGTGAGGGGCACCTGCCAGCAGGCCCCCACTCATGTCCCCAGCACCCCCACCCCCCGCAAGTGAGGGGCACCTGCCAGCAGGCCCCCACTCATGTCCCCCAGCACCCCCACCCCCAGCAGTGAGGGGCACCTGCCAGCAGGCCCCCACTCATGTCCCCCTGTACCCCCACCCCCCAGCAGTGAGGGGCACCTGCCAGCAGGCCCCCACTCATGTCCCCCAGCACCCCCGCCCCCCAGCAGTGAGGGGCACCTGCCAGCAGGCCCCCACTCATGTCCCCCAGCACCCCCGCCCCCCAGCAGTGAGGGGCACCTGCCAGCAGGCCCCCACTCATGTCACATTCATGTCCCCCTTCACCCCCACTCCCCAGCAGTTGGGGGCACCTGCCAGCAGGCCCCCACTCATGTCCCCGTGCACCCCCACCCCCCAGCAGTGAGGGGCACCTGCCAGCAGGCCCCCACTCATGTCCCCAGCACCCCCACCCCACAGCAGTGAGGGGCACCTGCCAGCAGGCCCCCACTCATGTCCCCCAGCACCCCCAGCAGTGAGGGACACCTGCCAGCAGGCCCCCACTCATGTCCCACTCATGTTCCCCAGCACCCCCACCCCCAGAAGTGAGAGGCATCTGCCAGCAGGCCCCCACTCATGTCCCCCAGCACCCCACCCCCAGCATTGAGGGGCACCTGCCAGCAGGCCCCCACTCATGTCCCCCTGCACCCCCACCCCCCAGCAGTGAGGGGCACCTGCCAGCAGGCCCCCACTCATGTCCCACTCATGTCCCCCAGCACTCCCACCCCCCAGAAGTGAGGGGCACCTGCCAGCAGGCCCCCACTCATGCCCCCCTGCACCCCTAACCCCCAGCAGTGAGGGGCACCTGCCAGCAGGCCCCCACTCATGTCCCCCAGCGCCCCCACCCCCCAGCAGTGAGGGGCACCTGCCAGTAGGCCCTCACTCATGTCCCACTCATGTCCCCCTGAACCCCCACCCCCCAGCAGTGAGGGGCACCTGCCAGCAGGCCCCCACTCATGTCCCCCCCCAACACGTCAACATGACCCACAATCATGGCCCTGATGGCCACCCAAATCCCACGGCACACCCCTGCCCAAATAACCAACCAAGCATAACATACACCCCACATTAAAATGCCCATTACATGAAACAACACAAATGGCGGTTTATGGTCATAAAACCGAAAAAACAAATCCCGAAAAAAAAATCTCGAAATGAAAAGGTCGAAAAAAAAAGTCGAATTTTTTTTATGACGTTTTTTGTTCGAAATGGGGGGGTTCCCCCCCCAAACCCCCTTTTTTCATTTTTTTTTTATTTTACCCTTTTGTTTTTTACTTGCCCCAAAAAACCATATAATTAAATAAATAAAAAATTCGACTTTTTTTTCGATATTTTTTTCTCGAGATTATTGTAATTCGAGATTTTTTTTCGGGCTTTTGACTGACCACCACAAATGGCATGTATGTACATCAACACATGTCCGTCACACACACAATGGGTGCCATTGAATGTGAAAACCCACATCGTGACATGCATGAAACCAATGAGAGAATACCACACATTGAAGTACAGGAAAAAATGTATTGAACAGAAAATGTGGTGAAACAAATTCAAAGACCAAACAATGGACATAAGGAAAACAATGCAGAATGTCACATAATGATAAAAAAAGGAAATCGGTATCCAAAATATATGAAATCAAAAATGTCTCCAATGTCTCCTTCCAACAAAGCAAATCCAAACAGAAATGAAAAAGTAAAATCCATTGCTCCATGGAAAAATCAAAAAAGAAAATGCTGACAAATCCACATTCCAACTATTTACAAGGATGAAATCCTGGGTCCATGAGCCCAACTGTCCAAATGAAACCTACAAAAATACACTAACTAATGAAGAATTATATACAAAAATGTGGGGTATTGTCCAAGCACCCCAAAAAAGCGCCCCAAAAAAAAAAAAAAATGAAAACAAAAATGAAACCTAACACTAACTAATTATTTACAATGGCAGCGGTCTAGTCCGACGGTTCACTTTTTGATATCCCGGGACAGGGCATCATTGAACTCCTGCTCAATGTCCTGGAGGCGGTCCTCTTCCATGGCCCCGAGGGTTCGCAGGGACGATGACATGTTGACCTCCAACTCCCTGCGAATTGCCTCGAGGCACTCGGCCCGCCTCAGTGCCCTCAGCATGGAGTTCTCCGTCCTGACCATTGTGAGCCGTGCCTCTTCCGCCCGCTGCCGCTCCGCATCTATGGCGTGGCCCAACCGCTGCCACACGGAAGACACTTGCAATCCTGGGTCTTCCTGCCCTCTGGCCGATGCCTGCCCCTTCGATGTTGAAGACCCCAAGCCATCATTGCTCCCACCATGCTGCTGCTGCTGTGCCTGTGCCTGCGTCCTGGCTCTTGCTGCCTGCACGTCCTCCTCCGGCTGGGGTGCAGTTGTTGTGGTGGCCACCCCTGACGGACGTCTGACTCCCCACTGTGGCAGCGATGTGTCCTCCACTAGCCTGGCTGCTGGGTCAGAGGCAGCTCCACAGGGTACCCAGGTGATACATGGGTGGGAAGATGGCATGGAGGACGACTGGCGCATAGCGGGTTCAGGTGAGGAGGGGGTCGCAAGAAGGTCCAGCACACAGAGGAATTCGACACTGGTGACCCATCCCAGTAGGTCAACGCGGTCAAAGAGGCATCTGAGATGACGTGTAGTGACTTCACGAAAACACTGCAGGGCACCTTGCATGCCCCGTTGACGCAACGCTATCCCAGCGAGGACAGGCTCAATCCGGTCCCGGATAGCCACGTCCACAGGGAGAGGAAGGCCAGTTGTTGGGCGCCCATCCCCTCCCTGAAAACTGGTCTGGACGTAGGCATCCCTGCTGATGCCGGATGATGCAGTCACAGGATCAGGGACAGGATTACACACGGGCACCTCCGCGGCGGTCTGTGCTGTCTCCTGTCCCTGCCCCTGCACTGCACCACTGGCACCAGTGGAATCCACACCTCCAGACCCCGTGTGTGTCCCATCCACGGCCTCCTCCTCCTCCAAACCCCCCACCAACCTGGATGACTCCATGCCATCTTCCTCTGCCGGACCCTGTGGGGTCTCAGCTGCCCCTTCTGCTGCCGAGGAGTCAACCTCTGCCTCTTGGACCTACCCTTGGCAGCTGCGGCCTGCGACACAGCACCAGACTCCTCACTCCCCGAAGAGATGACAATCTGGGAGGGGAGCTCGGCCTTGCGTCTCCGGCTGGTGGTGTGATCCCTGCCGCTTTGCTCCACAGCACCCTCTCCGCCCTCTTCATCAGTTGACCCTGCAGACAGGGAGAGATAGACCACAGGCATCAGGGCACTATACAATGGACTGATACACACATGACAGTTGCACATGAGTGGCAGTGTCAAACTTCAGACATGGCATCACACTCCCTAACACACTTGTCATTTCTACTCACACACATGAGCAATTCCACAGCAATATTGCATCAGGCAGCACCATCCATACACATACAACAGCATCAGCATCCGAAGGTGAGCCTGACGTCACATGAAACAGGCGGAGTACACAACACATGCACACACACCAACACACTTACATGCATGTGTACATGTCCACCAACTGTCAGAGTGATGAGATCGTCATCCATGTCACATCTGGCATTCATCCTTCTACATGTCAGTGCCACATGCATCCATGTTGCATCACAGTTGCACACTTGACAAATACACACACATGCACATGTACACAGTGCAGATAGATGCAGCTGGAACCAACATCCATGTGTGACACTACAACCATGCCAACGTACATATACAGTAATTCAAACATGTGTGCTCCCACATCTGCATTTGGCCTGCATGCTTACCCACACATACACCAACCATGTGTCTCACAAATGAGGAGTCGCATGTGTCAGCCTCACGCCCCTGTACATACATGTCACAATCACACTTTACCGGAAAGGAAGAGAGATCGACACTCTCCCCCGAACCACGGAAGCCAAATGAACTCGACCCTCCCACCGTGGTTGACACAGACACCTGATATATAAAACAGGTCACCACGTGGCAGCCAATGGGAGGGAAGAGGGGTTAGGGAGAGGTTGTGGATAGGATGGGGAATTTAGGAACACCAGAAAAAGGGTAAGGAACTCTTACTTTGGATGGGACAGGGGAAACACCAGGAAAGAACCCTACTCTGTCCAGCATGTAACACTGACCACGTATATAACCTAACTTCCTATCTAGTACACCTTACTACGTGTACTAACCCCTGTTGGTTCACAAGAAAACACATTAGCAAGCAACATGATGAAAACAAACATTAGGAGAACTTCCCATCATGATAAACAAGACACATGGCCCTTCGGGCAGCAAAGCAACATATAACATAAATGATTTCCCTCCTACACTAGTTTACTGCACCAGTGAAGATTTGGTGAACTTGATAAACGTAATGTCCATGTATCATATTGAGTCTTTTGTCAGTAAATAGTTCATTACTCATAGAGACCCATTAAAGATGCAGATTCACTATTGCTTGTTACACACTGGGTTTGCCCAACACAACCGTAAATGAGTGAACACCCTGGATTTCCCAACGCAGCAGTACATGAGTGAATACACTGTGTTTTCTCAGCACAACATTCCAAAAATGTTTGCTGCTACTTATCTTATGTCTGAGAGCCCCTCGGGACTTCCCAGACAAAATGCGACCCGCTGTAAATCACTCCCAACAATGTAAGCAATCACTGTGCATTTCCCCGTACTTATCTTTGGTCTGGGTAGCCCCGCTGGACTTCTCAGACAATGAACGTTAAGCCGTGATCCTTATCTGCACTCTCCTGCTCCTTCCGAAATGCGGCCGTCTGTAGTTCATGCAGTCCTGCTCTCCATCGTTCCTCTCCCCACATGGCCTGCCTCCCTCCACACTGAATCAGAATAAGCCACACTTGCACGCTGCCGTTACCAGTTAATATGCCGTCCTTAATCCCAGACAGCTGGCCAAGCGTGCGCGTGTTGAACTACACGCAGACCCAGAGAATGCTGGGAATTATAGTTTCTAGACCTTCCCAGCTTAAAAGGCATATCTAGACACTCCTCGTCTTTGCCAGCCTTGAGTCCTGACAATACACATCCATACATGGCCCTACAGAAACACATTTGCAACCTGCACACTACTGGCACACCACGACACGCACAGCGTCCAATCAGTATGCATGTACACTTACCGCTCGACTCCAGACGGGTCTGCCTCTCAAGGACCTGGACGTGGAGCGCTGGGTTTATGCGTTCCAGGACCCTCATTTGGTGGTCGGTCAGGTGGCCCCGGCGCCCCTTGGCATCCGCTGCCTTGAAGAGGCGCTGGGCCTTGTCAAGGGTCCTGGACCTGAAGTCCTCCCAGCACTTCTTGACATGTTTGTCGCAGACTGCCACCCCCTCCTCGTTGATGGCAGTCAGGATGTCCATCCAGATCCTGGTCCGTCCTTCATAGTTGGCGTGAAAACGTCCAAAGAGGGCATCATACTGCCCCAGGACTTGCTCCACCAGGACACCAACTTCCCTGGCACTGAAGCAGGTAGCCCTCTGCCTCTCTGGGTGGGGGTTGCCAGTGGCGCCAGATGGTGTTGTGCCCGACATGGCAACCCCAGAGGCAGGTGTGGGTGGGCAACTGGGTCCTGGGGCTGGGCTGTGGAGCGATGGTATTCCAGTCGGGAGTCTTCAGTTCCAGCAGGGGTGGTCACAGCAACTGCACCCCTGGCTGACGTGCAGGCAGCAAATAGCAGGGCACGTGGGCAGCAGGCAGGCAGGCAGCAGCAGATGGCAGGTGGGAGTGTGCTCGGGGCTCTTGGGGGCAGTAATTCGGCCTTCTGGGAAAGAGTGTGGCCTTCCGTGTGTTGTCGCGTGGCCAGCTTGATACGGAGTGATTTGGCACGTGAAAAAATTGCACGTCAGCATGTAAATCGAGGAAAGGCCCTTAGTGAGTAAGCACATCTGTGACGTTACGTGCGCAAGTGTTTCCCTCGTGACGGATGCATAGTGAATCAGCACGTGAAGACACCGCACGTACGCAAATTCATTGGACCAAAGGCCCTTTAGCGCGTAAGCACGTCTGTGACATGACACGCAAGGGTGTTTCCCTCAACACGGGTGCATGTTCATCGTACACGTGCAAAAACTGCACATCCGAGTGTCAGCTTGTGTAATTGGAGGAAAGGGCCTTAGCGCGTACACGCGTAAGTGACGTTGTACGTGTGGGCCGGTTGAAAAGGTACGTGTAGGACGCCATTTTGTTGTATGTGCTTTTCGTGGAGAGCGAGTGGGTGAATTTTGTACTTCTAGTTGGTTCACACGCGATTACTTCACAACGGTTCAAGTTTGTACTCCCTGTTACCTCTGACAGCGTTCAATTCTTATTTTGGCCTGTTTCCTCAAACAGCGTTCACTTCTTCTTTTGTCCTGTTTCCTCAGACAGTGTACAATTCTGCTTTTGGCGGGGGTGTTGCCAACGCGCACACGTGCCTCTTTTTCACATTCTTTTTCCAGGCATACGGTGAGTCGCGCACGTATCTACCAACTGTGCTTGCCCTGTGTGTCGCGTACCCCTTCAGAGGTCAGTGTAGGCTGCTTGTATTACACGTACGCTTATTTTTGTGTTTCTGGGTGCCACAGCGTAGTGCGGGTTCATTTTTCCATGCACGTGGTCTACGAGGGGTTGCGTGCATGTTCATTTTTGTTTTCGGGGTGCCTGTGCTTTGCGTGACCCGTCATCTTCCCCCAGGGGTCACAGACAGCCTTGCTAGAGAACTAGGGTACGAATTCCATCTAGTACCCTACCCCTTTCACCCCCAATTGCCCAGGACAATTGTTTACTGCTACTCCCATACGCACAACAACATCAGTGCCATGGTTGGGAGGCGATCAAGCGGTAAGGGAGGCAAAGGTGGCCGACCTCCAAAAGGTGGGCGTGGTAGGGGACGTGGCCAGGATTTGCAGGGTGCCTCTAGACCCCCGTGTGTGGAGGACCAATCAGGGACACCCATGCCCTCCCTCCCCCATGGTTGTGGGAAACGTAGCTGACACCATCCCAGCTCAGCCCTTGTTGGACTAGCCCGTTTTGGCACCTGAACCGGCACACGATGACTCCCAGGCTGACTTCCAGGTCAGCAAGTCTAAGCCACGTCAAGGAAGCCTAGCTTTAATGACTCCGAACTTGATGCACTTGTGGCCTATGTGTCAGCACATAGCCGCGAAATGGTGGTTACTGCCGGGTGCAAGTCCACACCTGGTCAACGTAAGGCACACTGGCAGACCATCGCGGACATCATTAGTGCCCTTGAATTTGTGAGGCACACAGCTGATGATTGCTACAACGGTGGAATGACCTGAAACGCAGAGCAAAGAACAAGCTGGCCTCAAATCACGGCTCTACTCTGGTGACTGGCGGTGGGTCTCCACCAGAGGGCAACCAACTCACTGAACTTGAGTCTGTTGCTGGAACTTTCGTTGCAGAGCAACAGATCCAAGGCGTAGGAGACCTACCAGATTACGACGCATTGTCCGGTGAGTGCCCATGCATGTGTGTGTAATCCATGTGTATGTTGTTTGGGTGACGGGCTCTGATTGAGTGCCTGGTGAGGGTGTGTACTCCTGAGTGGTATGGGTCACCCATGTGCTTCCTCCAAAACATTCACCGGCCTTGAATTTGGGTATGACAGTATCTCTTCTGCCCACAGTAGCCAACTAGCGCAACATTACTGCAGTTGCCCTTGAACTGTCATCTTGCAACAACATTGTTCAGATTTTTTCAGGGTTAATTCAGGCTGATTGTTTCAATTCTCCAATTTTTGCAACACATTTATCAGCCCTAATGCCACATATGTGACATGCTTCTGTCATTGATTACACCCCTCATTGGGCCACATTTGTTACCTTGTCATGTGAATTAGACCATTCAGGCTGATTGAGTATTGGCCTGCTCACATTGATTTTTGGTGCCTGTTTGAATTTGGTACATGATAGTTGTTTTTTGTCATGTTGAAGTGACCAACCATTGATGTGTGCATCCGCCTGCCATCACTGTATTATTGTACACTGGATGTGTTGCAGTGTGTGGCACATGCGTATTTTGTCACACTATTTTGCATTTTTCATCTCATCATGTCCATCTCACATGGATGGGTGACAGTACTCACTGACTGAGTTATGGCTGTACTTGTCAAATATACCATGGCTATGCTACATGCCATCTGTGTGCTGGCATGTGTCATGTATATGTATTGGACATGCCACTCACAGGCTAATGTGCGATGCCAGTGCTACCCAGCATGCAGCAAATGTGTTGCTTTTCCATCTTGGTGTCATCAGCGTCTTTTTGCCTCCCTTTCCGACTCATTGAGAGTGCATGCATGCCAGCGTTATAGTCATGTGGGACATGTGTAAATCATGTACTGGATCGCTGGCTTGTCAGGCCTATGTGTGTGCTATTGTGCTAATGGCTGTTTCCATTGTTTGTCTTTCATGTTTTTGCAGGTGATGACGCACTTGATGCTGTTGAGGTTGAGGAGATGGTGCAGACCCAGGAGGAATCTCGGGCACGACCGGGCACCAGTGGGGGACGTGGTGTGGCGGTGGGTGAAAACCCAATCTTACTGCAGACCACACTGTCCAGGGGTGTCTCTGGGTCCCCCTCCCCAGTCCTCTATTCAGGTGCTGAATCGGATGATGAGACTTATGTGCCATCGCATGTGCCGTGGCAGGGATTCTGTTCTGTCTAACCCACCTGCACCAGGGGTAGAACCCTCTATGGGGATGTCGGTGTTGGTAAGTCCGCCTTTGGCGGTTACGGATGCAGGGTCACACTCCACAACATCTGATCCTGTTCCTGGGCCAGCAGATCAGAGGGGGAATGGAGTCGTGCAGCCTCAGGCAGTGCCAGCACAGCAAGGTGCAGATCGCCTTGCCCCAAACAAGTGTGGTGCCCGCCAATGCGGTGGCCGTACGCCACAAGGCAATACTGTATGGCAAAATTCCATTTACAGTATAGCAGCCCAACAGGGAGCATCGGTTGAAATTATGGGTCAGGCAATGGAGAGGGTGGCCACTTCCATTCTCCCCCCTGAAAGGCAGATGGAGCAACAACAGCAGGCAACAGACACCATTTGCCAATCACACAGGGAAGACATGTTGGCGTCCAACAGGGACAGACGGGCGGCACTGGAGAATCTGCGCCAATCGATATCAATAAAGTCCCAGGCCCACAGGGAAGCCCTGAGGGAAGAACTACATACCCTCAGGCAGACTCTGGGTGAACTTGAGGCTTTCCGAAATTTAAGGTCAGAACAGCAGCTGGAGCAGCTCACACGTTCGCTCTCAGCTGAGCTGTAGGCAACTCGGGAGGAGATTCGGGCACCACGGGAGGCCATGCGTGCAGAAATGCAGGCAACCCGTCAGGTGCTGCATGGGAATCTCCGTACTATCATCCTCCAGAACGAGACCTTCCACACCCGCATGCTTGCTGCCATGGAGGACAATACCAGGGCTTTGCGTGGGCTGCCTCCCATAGCACCACCACCTCCTGATGCAGCAGCAGAGGGTGATGAGAGCGACAGCAGCACTCCTCCAACACTAGCGTAGCCGTGCAGGCCATGAGCCCATGGAGGTTTTTTTTCTCGCAACATCCACGCAGGTGACTGTTGGTGTGCACCCTGACCTCGAACCTCCTGGGTGGCCTTCCCCCAGCCCCCTGGCCCCCACATGGCGATTTATTGATTTTTTTTTTTTTAGTGTGTTGCCTTGTGTGGCTCCCGTGGGCATCCACTGTGTATTCCAGCTGGGCACATGCAGGCTTGTCCTGTGTTTGGGTTAGATGCTTGGGTTCCTGACACACACACCCCTCCTGCTTCCATTTGCATGGGCTTGCAAAGGGTGTGACCAAGTGACAGTGACTTGCACAGTGACATTGGGCTCCCTTGAGCTGTGTGGGCAGTCTGTAGTCAAAACTGTGTGTACATCCCTAGTGGGGATTGTTGTTGTATTGAGCTCTGCATGGTGTATTGATATGTGCTTGTGCATCCATGTCTTCCTCCTTAGTCACAGGTACCTTCTTCATGTCTTCACAAGGCCGTCTTCTTTGCGGTTGCAGTTCATGTTGTATGCAGTAAACTGACACATTTGCCTGACGTCAACAGTGCAGTTGGAAGGGGTGGTTGTGCTGGCTTATTCAGGTTGTAAAACGTGCACTACTTTTATTTGGTACTGTCATATTTTGGCAATGTTTCATCTTGTGTTGCTGGTAAGTATTTGGTCATGTGTGCTGTTTGTTATTGATTACTGGGAGCATATTGTCTGTGGCCTGTTTCCATTTGGGACAGTGCAATTTGTGACACTTGTGTCATGTGTTGTGCATTCCTTTGTTTGCTTTCACATTGCATGACATGCCATGGTGTGTTGGGTAGCGGAGATGGGGAGGGGTTTGGGTGACATGGCACTGTTTTCATGTTGTATTTTGCAAAGGGGTAGTCTTTCAAGCAGCATAAATGTGTGTCTTTTTGTGACACAGCATTGGTTGTCTTTTGGTAGGTAGGGATGCACACAATGTAACACTTCCAGGTGACCAATCTCAGGCTGGTATGGTTGGACAGTTGACTGTCCCTTATGTCATCATCATTGATTGTCAGCTGGTATGTACCAGGGCTGTGTGCACTCCACAGGGGTGTGATTTTAGTTGAAGTAATTAGCCACCAGCTGCATACGGGCTGCCTCACCACGTGCCCTTTCCCCTCCCATGCGCAGCGGGCGTGTTGGGGATGTGGGGCACCACCATGTCCACCGGCAGGCCGCAACGTTGTGTAGGACACATGCTGCCACTATGATCCTGCACACTGCTGGGGGCGCGTATAGCAGCTGCCCACCAGAGCGGTCAAGGGAGCGAAATCATGACTTGAGCACTCGGAATGTGCGCTCCACTATGCCCCAGGTTGCAATATGGGCTGTGTTGTATCTTACCTCGGGTGGTGTGGTGGGGTTCCGAATTGGCGTCATCAGGTGGGTGCTCAGAGGGTAGGCACAGTCCCCTGGGGAGGTGATGATGGGTATCATTAGTGGGGTTGTGACATTACTCAGTATCTGACATGCATGCATGTGCAGTGGCATTTATACTCACCAAGCAGCCATGTATCGCCATGCCACCCAGCTTCTAGGTCCCGGTTTAGGGTTGCCATTCTGTAAATGAAACTGTCATGGGTGGACCCTGGATAGTTGGCATATACTGAGGTGATGATTCCCTTGGCATCACATACTACCTGCATGTTGATGGAATGCCAGTGCTTGCGGTTTCTATAGATGTGCTCAGTTGCCCTGGGAGGACGTAGAGCCACATGGGTGCAATCAATGGCACCCAGCACTTTGGGGAAGTGTGCCACCCCGTAAAAATCCTGGACAGCTGCCTGCCTTTCTGCAGGTGTTCTGGGCAGGTATATGTGCCTGCGGACTGATGGGCGTGCAGTCATGATGGCCAACACCTGGTGTAGGCAGTGTGACTGCATGGCCTGTGACACCCGTCCCCCGCCCACCCACTACGGCACTTGTCCGCTGAAATGAACCAGTGGTCAAGAAGTGTAGTACATTGAGCACCTTTTCCAAGAGGCTCAATGCTTGGGAGCACAGGGTGGGTGATGTGAGGTCATCCTCCCACTCACTCACCAGGTCGAGTATTATGTGAGGTGGAAACCTGTACCTCCCATACACCTGGTCATCAGGCATCCCAAAAAGGCTGGTCCTGGGTGTAAAAATTCTGTGCTTGACTATCCTCCTCCTCCTGCGGTGTCACACGACCACTGCTGCATAGTGTCTTGGCTTGTTTGTTGTTTGCGCGCACTTTTATGCTGCGCGGGTCCGCGTAAGACCTGTAAACTGACTAACCTTGAAAAATTAATTTTTGGTTGAAATAGAAATGTATGGGTAAAAGTGTGATGTATTTACATATGGATTGATAGTTGGATTTTTGAAAAAAAGAGATTTTCATCTGTTGGGTTGGAGAGAGGGGTAGGGAGGGGGGAAGTGAGTATGTGAATGAGGTGGGCATATGGCAGGCTAAAGATATACAGATAAGTACAGTAAAACATTCACATTTAGGTAGCATACATATGGCTATACAGCCATCTGGTATACACTGATAGAGTATCAAGATGTAAACTCTGACCCGGTCTTCAACGCCGAGTGCTACCGAAGTATGTGCTGACAGCCCAAAAGTCTCTCCAGACTCTGAATGGTACAGGAGTCTGGAGAAACCTCATGGGGAATAAAAACCCTTGATGAGTGGCTGTTTCAAGTAGCTGCAGACTTCATAAACGGAGATGGATGAATGACCGGACTGCCAAGGAGTTATATAAGGAGTCCATCAAGGAACAAAGCGGATGACTTCGGGCAGAGTGCACCAGCGAGAGGAAAAGCGCAGAACAAGGAAGGAAAGGGAATTTGAGCCAGCGGAGAGAACTGGAGAAACCAAGCCAGAAGGAAAAAAAAGAAAGCGTTAACTGCGTGCAAACGGAGCGGCACATGCTTTGAATCCAGGGAAGGAAAAGACTAGAAACACATCAAGGAGCGTCAATGCTTAGCAAATAAAGAAGCTACGCATCCGCTTGCAGTTCCAGAGATCCTTATGAGTCGGGTCTGCCTTCTTCTGCTGTCTCTGCCAGTGTTTGCAGACCGCCATCTTGAGGAAAGACTAGACTGCACCATGCAGATCTAACTGAAGGGTCTGCCTGTCGCCATCTTGGGTGAAGTAAGGTATAGCACAAACTGCTTTTTCTGACGATGCCATAAAGACAAGTCAGAAAGGGGCGTTTCCTGACATAGAGGTGCATTGTTACCAACTGAGATATATACGGTCCGACGCACCACTGGGAACAGAGAGAACTGCAGAGTTAGGGAAGGAGGGACAGGGTGGTATAGTGATTGAGAGTGAACGAGGTGGGGAGAAGCAGCGGGCGATAGTGAGGTGGCCTTTACAATAGAGTATGACCAGGACCTTTGGTAAACATGAATGTGGCTCTATAAACTTAGTCTCGAGACATACTGGCAGAATCATCACTACAGAGAGAGAGAGAGAGATGGGTAGAAGGGAGGGGTAGGGAGAGAGATGAGGAGACAGGGTGAGGCTGGCAGCAATGAAGATGGGTGCAAGTAGAGAGAGGGAAGGAGTAAGGGAGATTATGAGAGGGAGGAAGAAAGTGAAAAGAAGGCACAGGGAGGGATAGTGAGTGCAAGTGAACGAGGTGGGGAGAAGCAGGGCCTTACAATAGAGTAAGACCATCACCTTTGGGAAACATGCCTGTAGCTCTATAACGTTTCGGTCTTGTCTGATAAAGGTACATTGTTGTTTGATATTTGAAAATATTGACTAAAGAGAATTACTATATTAAATAATGGCAGATAGAGGCACAAATAAGTATAGACATACATGCACACACAAATATATAATGAGCAAGAGCTGGATATAAAAGGAGAGATAGATTGAGATAAGACATGGACTTAGAGTTGATATTTGAGCAATAGATATAGGGTTCAAGAGGTAGAAATATATGTAGATATAATGAAAATAATAGACCTAAAACTATACATTATTTTAGAGAGAATTAATTTGTAATAAGAAATACAATATAGGCATTGTGGCGGGTCAGGAGGAGGACACAGGCTCAGTGGTGCCATTATTCAGTATTTTATTAAAATAAAAGTAATAAGGCCTAGCTTTGCATATCACTATGGGTGTTCCCTGCCTATTATATTAACTAAGGTGCTTGTCAGTCAGTTGGGATTATCCAAACAAATAAGTCTGCAGTCCAGAACCTACCCTCACTGACCCTACTACTATATAAAAACTAACGTAGGTCAGGAGAATGACTCCCTTCTCCTGAAGGTAGTTCTAGTACCAACTTTTAAGAGGTGATTCAAAAATAGTCTCTTGAATATGATTCATGAAACTGATGCCACTCTTCTGAGAGTACTTTAGTACCAATATTTCAATATTTGGCTTGTGAATAGTCTCTTATGGCTGTTTCCATTAAACTCTTTAATTCTTTAACTGAATTACTTTGCTTCCCCTCCTTAGGTTGTATCCCTATAGATTATCTTATTGATCCTTGTTTCTTGTCTCTGAATCTTTACCTGTGCTTTTATAGGTTCTTGTTACGTTTTTGTTTTTTAACAATTTATTTGATTTTACAATAACAAACACCCCAACATCCGAGCCACCCAGAACATGCAGCAATCCGCAATAATCATGACACAAAGCGTTAAGGCATTATACAAACCCGGAGAGTCAACAAGTTAGTCGTCAAGCAGTAAGCCAGTATTGTACATATGGTGCCCGTACCTCAGGTGGACGGGCATGCAAGGGCATGATACGGGTGAATGTCGATTCCATATCATGGCAGTATGCCACATCTTGCAGCCCAATTTGCTTGTTGGACCTGGGGCCCTTCCACCATTACATAGCCCCCCTCCTGTGGGCTAACACAATAGGCCAGTCAGCCGCCAGATCTCCCACGCTAGTTGCCTTGTGCAACCCAACAGAGCAAACATGGGATCCAAATCGAGTTGTTTACCAGCATTAAGTGAAACCCTGGACATCACTGCCCCCCAGTATTGGGATATATGTGGACAGTTCCAGGCCAAGTGCATGAAATCGTCTGTACTAAAGCCGCATTTAGGGCAGCTGTCCGGGGTGGCTGGGAAGTGTTCATGCAGTCTTGCTGGGTTATGTTATGTTTGATGTACAAAATGAAAGTGGATCAGTTTGAACTTAGAATTTAGGGAGACCTTTTGGGTTTGAATCATCACATACCTCCAATAGTTGTTTTCAATTTCCCCACCTAGCGCCTCCACCCAGCGCAGCGAGACGTGTCACCCTCCCAAGGAATATCAGAAATGAGAGTGCAGTAGAATCGGGAGACCAAGCAAACCTCCCCCTGCGTCTGTATCAGTCTATGCAATAGCTCCCATGTAGTTGGCTGATTCGGGAATGACGGAGATGCAGCTTTTAGAACGTTCCGCACTTGAAAGTATATGAACAGGTCCAATGAAATGGGTCCACCCCCATCCTTCACTTGTTGCAACAATATGAATATGCCATCCACAAAGTACTCACCAAAGGTCTCTGTGCCAACTTTCTCCACCCACTGTATGTAGGTCATTTACCCTGTAATCGCCATTCCGGTTACATGAAGTAACAGTGACTATGGAAAATCGATGCCCATTTTACGAGCCACTTTGTGCCAAATTGTGCAGGTGACATTCACGATTTGCACAGACCCTGTTGCCGCCCTCGGGGCACCCAGGATCACAGATCAAAAGAGATTAGGGCCGCCAGCGCCCTTTCCACTTGGATGTGTGGCCGAATGAAATGTTTAATGTACCAAAACACGAAGTAATGCGCCTGCACCGCCAAATAATACTGTTCCAAATCTTGCAAGCACAGACCCCCTTTTTTATAAGGCAGTGGATAGGCTACCCTGGCTTGTTTCTCTGCCCATATTAGATGAATGATTCCTCGCAAACTGAGAAAGAAGCCAGTAGATAGGAATAGGGGAATATTGAGAAACTAATAAAGGAATGTAGGCAAGACAATAATGCTACCTCACCACTGTCCTGAAGAGAGCTGATGGCTCTGCCATAGTTTCCACAGAACAAAGTTGACGAACCTGTGAAATCTTAACTCCCAGGTATCAATTACTAGCAAACTGCCAAGTCATCGTCAAATGCCACAGTCCCGCTGATGAGTGGAAAAACCACTAAAATTATTTTGGTTAACCCAGAATATTTCCCAAATTTCACCACCTGATGCCTGTTATGGACAGGGCCGCTGAGAAATAAGACCACATCGTCAGCATGTAGAGAAATAATCAACCTATGTGGACCAAGCATAGACCTTGCTGCGTATGTTCATGTAGGATAGCCACCAGGGGCTCCATTGCAAGAGCAAAAGTTAGTGGGGCGTAAGAGCAAAAGTGAGTGGGGACAAGGGGCATCCCTGTCTCGTCCCTCATCCCATCTCCATAGCCTTGGACTGGTGTCACCCCACTACAATACTTGCCACCAGAGCTCTATAACGAAATGATACCAGTGAGATGAATCATTCACCCAAGCCTAACTTCCAGAGGACTGAGTCAAATGTCTTTTCGGCATTCACAGTACTGCGATCACCTGATATTCGGTCTCCAAAGCTGAAAGGATCCTGGAGAAGCAGCCCAAGCCATACGTCATGTTTAGTCCTGGTATAAACCCTGATTGATCTGCCAATACAAGCCCAGGCATCAATGGAAGGAGCCCATTGGCCGATACCTTGGCAGAAATGTTATCAACGTTGATTAAAGAAATCCACCGGGGGGGTTGCTGTTGAGCGTGAACAAGATGGCTGCCTGATTGTGTGGCTCCGTGGCTCGCCGGACCATCACAGCAGTTCTCATATAGGCCGCAAACATCCTTGTCACATGCGGCACCCCTGCGGGCTGGCTATCTAACCTGCAAGCGTGTTCCAAAGTTACAGATACAGGTGTCGGCATTGCTGGTCCTCTGTGGTGATAACTGCTGCATGTACTTCACACGCAGCCCAATTGTTCCTGCGGACAGGCTGCGGTGCCTGCATTGCTCTGCTTTGGGAGTCTGGCTTGCGCAGTCGAGGGACGTCCCTTCTGGGCGCTTGACTACGTTGGCAGTTTCGTGCCTTTGGCTATCCAGCTCCTGCTGGGGCCACCGGATCTGGGCTGGAGCCCGCTCTACAGCTGCAGCATGGTGCATCGCTGACCGGCTTTCCTCTCTGTGCTTGCTGCCGGTGTGCACCCGGCTACGTACTGACTTTCCCCCTGAGACTCACCTGGTGGCTAAAATCTCTCCTGCATCAGATTAGACTCCCTGTGCTCATTTGACTCTTTCCGGACCGAGACCTGACTGCCAGGGGGTCCCGGGAGCCACATCACTTGTCTGGATCGCTGTGCCAGTGCCGTGCCTTGGCTTGGGTGCTCCTCGCCCGGGCGCGCTGACTCCTTTCTCCCCCCGTCCCCTGCTGGTGGCCACTTGGATTCGGAGCCGCCGGGACCTGTGCCCGGG